>NC_091140.1:9100301-9438634 GCF_041381155.1 Argopecten irradians | reverse complement strand
CACTTCCACAAGCTGTAGATTATAAATTTAGTCATCCATACAATATCATACATACCCTTACTCTCACTTAGCACTTCCACAAGCTGTAGATTATAAATTTAGTCATCCATACAATATCATACATACCCTTACTCTCACTTAAGCACTTCCACAAGCTGTAGATTATAAATTTAGTCATCCATACAATATCATACATACCCTTACTCTCACTTAGCACTTCCACAAGCTGTAGATTATAAATTTAGTCATCCATACAATATCATACATACCCTTACTCTCACTTAGCACTTCCACAAGCTGTAGATTATAAATTTAGTCATCCATACAATATCATACATACACTTACTCTCACTTAGCACTTCCACAAGCTGTAGATTATAAATTTAGTCATCCATACAATATCATACATACCCTTACTCTCACTTAGCACTTCCACAAGCTGTAGATTATAAATTTAGTCATCCATACAATATCATACATACAACCTTACTCTCACTTACACTTCCACAAGCTGTAGATTATAAATTTAGCATCCATACAATATCATACATACCCTTACTCCTCACTTAGCACTTCCACAAGCTGTAGATTATAAATTTAGTTATCCATACAATATCATACATACATTACTCTCACTTAGCACTTCCACAAGCTTAGATTATAAATTTAGTCATCCATACAATATCATACATACCCTTACTCTCACTTAGCACTTCCACAAGCTGTAGATTATAAATTTAGTTATCCATACAATATCATACATACCCTTACTCTCACTTAGCACTTCCACAAGCTGTAGATTATAAATTTAGTCATCCATACAATATCATACATACCCTTACTCTCACTTAGCACTTCCACAAGCTGTAGATTATAAATTTAGTTATCCATACAATATCATACATACCCTTACTTCACACTCACTTCCACACTGTAGATTATAAATTTAGTCACTTCATACACAAGCACTGTACAATTATATAAATTTAGTCATCCATACAATAACATACATACCTTACTCTCACTTAGCACTTCCACAAGCTGTAGATTATAAATTTAGTACCATACAATATCATACATACACTTACTCTCACTTAACACTTCCACAAGCTGTAGATTATAAATTTAGTCATCCATACAATAACATACATACACTTACTCTCACTTAGCACTTCCACAAGCAGTAGATTATAAATTTAGTTATCCATACAATATCATACATACCCTTACTCTCACTTAACACTTCCACAAGCTGTAGATTATAAATTTAGTCATCCATACAATATCATACATAACCTTACTCTCACTTAGCACTTCCACAAGCTGTAGATTATAAATTTAGTTATCCATACAATATCATACATACCCTTACTCTCACTTAGCACTTCCACAAGCTGTAGATTATAAATTTAGTCATCCATACAATATCATACATACCCTTACTCTCACTTAGCACTTCCACAAGCTGTAGATTATAAATTTAGTCATCCATACAATATCATACATACCCTTACTCTCACTTAGCACTTCCACAAGCTGTAGATTATAAATTTAGTCATCCATACAATATCATACATACCCTTACTCTCACTTAGCACTTCCACAAGCTGTAGATTATAAATTTAGTCATCCATACAATAACAAACATACACACAGTATATTAAAATGATTTCTAAAACATTTTCGCAATATGACTGTATGATTTTAGAAAATAAATATGTATTTTCTCAAATTTAAATAACAAATATATCGGAAAATTGCATGTATGATAGACATTGTGACAGCAAAATTTACTTTTATCAATTACAACTTAAACAAAGCCTACTGCCTACTAGCATTATTAAGTAAGAGACATTTCAATTGTCTAAATTATTTTGAGAAAATAAATTTATCAGTGAAAAGAAACAAAAATATTGACAAAGTTTTTTCAGTGATATATGCAAACTTATAATTTAATTTTATATACATGTACAATATACCAATACAACAACTAAATGATGTAATTTCTATATAAAACAAACATATTCTCATGTATTACTCTCGTTATAGACACACAGGATAAAGCAGATCTGAAGGCGTTGTGTGTTTAGGTGAGACAGGTAGTTTGACTCTATGATGTACGTCAAAGATATCGAATAACTGTAAACTATAGCTTTGAAGTTGGACGTTACTGTGTAATTTTCAAAGCAAATTTTTTGTAGACCTTTGATTTGTCAGTTTGTTTTCTTCTGAAATGCATTGAACATTGGGAGTGGATATAACGGCAGAATATCGACGATGTATACAAATCATTCTCACTGGAAAAACAAATATTTCACACTTGCTGATTTTAATTGTAAACAAAACATAATAAATATTAGATTCTCAGTGACAAAGTTTTAAACATGTATTTATCTAACTCCAGGTAAACCCCAGTAAACAGGACATTCTCAGTGACAAAGTTATAGACATGTATTTATCTAATTCCAGGTGAACCCCAATAAACAGGACATTATCAGTGACAAAGTTATAGGCATGTATTTATCTAACTCCAGGTAAACCCCAGTAAACAGGACATTCTCAGTGACAAAGTTATAGACATGTATTTATCTAACTCCAGGTAAACCCCAGTAAACAAGACATTCTCATTGTGAGAATAAAAAAGGTGTACAAATAGCATATATTCAATGCTATACCACATGTGCTAACACCATAACATATTCAAGGATTTGTTTATACCAACTGATGTAAACCTTTTCTGTGGATGTAAATAAAACATGAGTTAATTCAGCCAATTAGTCCATTCAGTAATGAGATAAAACATAGTATATTTTAATCGGCAGAACTCTTAAGATGCCTACAATAATACTGCCAACATCTCAACTAAATACAACAGCAATTAGTTTGTTTGCTATATGATATCTAATTCATAATGATAGATTTAGAAATGTATGTGTGCTTGAAACGTCATGTAGATATCTCAATATTTATATAAAATTGAACGAAAGTATAATAGAAATCAAACTGAAAAGTGTAATTTGTTATTACCAAGTGTTGGGTAGAAAAATTAACAACAAATAAAACATGCGATGATAATAAAAGAAACAATTAGACAGGAATAGCAATGAATTGCCTACCTTAACATTTCAAAATACCTTTGACAATATCTCTGTATTTTTTCCCTCGGGTAACAAATACCACTGAGTTTATGACCGAATTCAGCAATTCCACAATGTGAACCAACCCTAGACAAAAATCCCCATGCACAAATTCTTGATTTTCCTTTGAAACGTCGATTAATGCTAAGCTTACCGTTTTGCCGGGGATGAACAAGCCGATTGCCGTTATCGATATCAGTAGCATAGTGACAGTTATTCTGGCCTGGGACGCAGACAGCCTCTGCTGTCTTTGAGTGGAACCTGAGTGTGCGATGGTATCCGCTGCTTTGTCACGTTTTTCTTTATCCGATGATGCTCCGAATGAGGTTTCACTAAAGCCATCTCCTTCAGCTGTATGATGTCTTTTGGTATAACGACCTCCGCTTTGAGTTTTGTTCATTGAGTTTGATTGGTAAAGCGATCCGTTTGTGTAGGACTTTTCTGTAGATAAAGGGTTTGGAAATTTCTTCTTCATTTCTTTTGTATGCTTCCACAGCGTAATCACAATAGCAAAACTGAATATACATATAATACAAATTGGAATTAGTTGGGTAGCAATTGCAAAAGTGATGCTGGCTACTCCATCTATAGTAGGGTTTTCGATGATAATTTCTAATGCAGTAAAAGACGTGTCGAAATCGTTGATAGAAGGCAACTTAAATAAGTTTGTCGGTATCCCAAGGACCATAATGAACACAAAGCAACCAGTCATAGTAATAGCAAGGCGAGTTTTGGTCCACAGTCGTTTGAATTTCATTGGGCGACTAATTGCGATGTATCGTTCGATAGACATGACTGCCAGCAAAGTTTTTGAAAAATGAAGTGGTAGAGGAATCACATAGAAATACAACATGGGCATAAGGACTGGATAAAGTCTGTATAAAGCTTCTCTGTATAAAAACATAGCGAGCCGTGTACCTGATCCAAAAATCTGTAAACTGGCATGACACAAATCGGATATTGTCAAGACGAAGATAGTTGCAGTGGTCATGTCCCACTTGGCTACCCTTCTCATAGCATGTATTAAAATACTGTTGACTGTAACGCTTACCAATGCCATCAGAGGGACTACTCCGAAATACAATATTTCCCAATAAAACAAAAAATCTGAAGCCATATCCACACGGTGTTACTTCGGAGTCTTGTATGTTTAAGGTTTCACGGTAGCGACACTACTGAAGATGAACCACGTCATGCTTTATAAAGACCGTTCGTTTTACGTTAGTGGTAATTAACCGTCGTGCGAATGACTGTCACTGATTCTAGGGTGTCAGCTGACCCTTCCATCGACTGTACAAACACAGTTCATCACCTGGCAACATTCTGATAACAGTAGCACGGGTATTTTACCAAGTTAAAAGGGATATTCTATACATTTCCACCATAGTTGTCAATAATACCGCTAGAAAGAGATATATGATTTAAAACAAAAGCTTAGTAGTAAATAACGCGTTTTTATTTTCTTACACGTTACATATTTCGATATAGAATTGGTATAAACACATGACTACAAATTTTATGATGGAAATTACTCATGTCTTGCTATGTTATCATTCTATATATATTTATATAAACTGTGAAATAGGTTTTATGCTAGCTAAAATATTGTAGCTCAAAAGACCTCTTAATGGATAATGGTGTCGTCTTGAGAAAGCATAGTAGGCCGGGTATGTTACAACCTACTTTGAAAAAAAGCCGCACTTTGAAAACAATATTTCAAAGTAAGTTAAATATGATACAGGTTCAACGCACTTTGACAAATGTTTGAAATGCGTGGATTTGCACAATATAAATTTTAACGCACGTTTGCATGATCAAACTTGTTTGTATTCAGTGTCAATATTTTAAGTTCTGATCAGCAATTATTGTGCATTTTCAAAACCCTTTTACCCTTTACAAACGTTCGAAGGCCAATGCATATAAAGCCTTGCAGACGAAAAAAAAATCTATGCTTTATATGATCATGGACATGATGGCCAAGTCCTCGATATCTTTCCACAAGCACTCCTTCTCTAAGTTGCTAGTTTGAATCACGTGTGGGACATTTGTCAGTTATTCCTGGTACTCCAGCTTTCAGCCTTCTATACCCGATATGTCCTTAAAGGGACAATTCATTGAGGCTAATTCTGTTACATAATCACCGATCAAAATATGGTAGAAATGTATTGTTCTGTGATTTTGGGATGTAATATAAGATTGTACATTTACCTGTGATTTCGGGATGTAATATAAGATTGTACATTTACCTGTGATTTCGGGATGTAATATAAGGTTGTACATTTACCTGTGAAATTCGAAGAAACGACGACTGGAAGTCAATTTTCCATACATGAAAAATTACGTGATATTTTCATAACAAATTCCATTGTTTGCATCTTTTATAGTAAAACCAGTCATATTTGTGAAAAAAATGTTAAAACTTTACCGGGGATATAGAGATTTTGTTGACGCCGTGACGTCACGAGGCTTTATTGCATGGGTAGCCATGCAATACAGCCTCAGGAGACATGAGTGTATTGCCCTGGACCAGCCAGTATTACACTTGTAGGTATGAAAGAAAAGTTTGCACATTTACCTGTGATTTGGGTTTGTAATATAAGTTTGTACATTTACCTGTGATTTCGGTATGTAATATAAGTTTGTACATTTACCTGTGATTTTGGGAGGTAATATAAGTTTGTACATTTACCTGTGATTTCGGGAGGTAATATAAGTTTGTACATTTACCTGTGATTTTGGGAGGTAATATAAGTTTGTACATTTACCTGTGATTTTAGGAGGTAATATAAGTTTGTACATTTACCTGTGATTTCGGTATGTAATATAAGTTGGAACATTTACCTGTGTTTTCGGTATGTAATATAAGTTTGTACATTTACCTGTGTTTTCGGTATGTAATATAAGTTTGTACATTTACCTGTGATTTCGGGAGGTAATATAAGTTTGTACATTTACCTGTGATTTTGGGAGGTAATATAAGTTTGTACATTTACCTGTGATTTCGGTATGTAATATAAGTTTGTACATTTACCTGTGTTTTCGGTATGTAATATAAGTTTGTACATTTACCTGTGATTTCGGGAGGTAATATAAGTTTGTACATTTACCTGTGATTTCGGTATGTAATATAAGGTTGTACATTTATATGCGATTTCGGTATGTAATATAAGTTTGTACATTTACCTGTGATTTCGGTATGTAATATAAGTTTGTACATTTACCTGTGATTTCGGTATGTAATATAAGTTTGTACATTTACCTGTGATTTCGGGAGGTAATATAAGTTTGTACATTTACCTGTGATTTTGGGAGGTAATATAAGTTTGTACATTTACCTGTGATTTCGGTATGTAATATAAGTTGGTACATTTACCTGTGTTTTCGGTATGTAATATAAGTTTGTACATTTACCTGTGATTTCGGGAGGTAATATAAGTTTGTACATTTACCTGTGATTTCGGTATGTAATATAAGTTTGTACATTTACCTGTGATTTCGGTATGTAATATAAGTTTGTACATTTACCTGTGATTTCGGTATGTAATATAAGTTTGTACATTTACCTGTGATTTCGGTATGTAATATAAGGTTGTACATTTACATGTGATGTCTTTCTGGTGGATTTATCATTTCACTGATTTGTTTTCGTTTTTAGCCGTAGGAAATTTTTCTGTCAACCCTAGGGTATGATAGATTGCGAGCGCTCCAACATCGGTTTGAAACAAGGGGAAACTTGCTCTCCGTTTTTGTTTGCTCTGTATTTGAACGACTTAGAAACTTTTTTATTGAAAAAAATGTTGATTGTTTGTCTCAAATTTATGAACTGTGTCGCGACAATATTGATATGTATGTTAAACTGTTTATTATTCTATACGCTGACGACACCGTTTTAATGTCCGAAACAGCGACTGGTTTACAAAATATGTTAAATATGTTTGAAGAATATTGTCAAAAATGGAAACTTGAGGTTAACACAAAGAAAACAAAAGTAGTAATTTTTACAAAACGAAAACCTACAGGAAAGAAACCGATACTTTCTCATACTTAGGTCGATTTTTGGTGTTAAAAAAGCAACTAGATATTCAAGATACTTTCTCATACTTAGGTGTACTATTTAACTACAATGGAAGCTTTACAGCTGCCAAGAACAATTGAGTATTCAAGCCAATAAAGCACTTTTTGCTCTTTACCGTAAGATACGAAATATTAATTTACCTGTTGATATACAACTTAAGTTATTCGATTCATTAGTTACTCCAATATTCATGTGAAATATGGGGGTATGAAAATACAAGTATGTTGGAAAAAATACATCTACAGTTCTGTAAAAGAATTCTTGGTCTACGAAAAAATACATCTAATTTTATGATTTACGGAGAAAACCGGCAGGTATCCTATTACTGTTAATATTAAAACTAAGAACGATAAAATTTTGGTATACTCTTCCATCCAATGAAAGCAAACTGTCTAGTTTTATGTACAAATTGATGTATACTCTCCATGTAACTGGTCAGATTGAGTTTAAATGGATGAAATATGTTAAAAATATTTTAGACAGTGTTGGATTAAGTTTTGTTTGGATACATCAAAGATATTGTTTACCTAATATTAAATATCTACCTTCAATTATTACTCAACAATTGCAAGACCAATTTATACAAACATGGTTTAACCAATTAGAAAACACGCCGAGAGGACGGACATACTCTATATTTAAACATCATTTTGGCCTCGAAGATTATCTTGTGCGATGAAATGTAAAAGACAGGAAAACAATATGCAAATTTAGAACCTCAAATATACAATTTCCGGTTGAAACTGGAAGATGGGCTGGGATACAACGTCAAGATAGAGTATGTCCACTTTGTAGCGCTAGTACTCGAGACGAGTTCCATTTTTTATTTGTGTGTAGCAACCATAATGTAGCTCAATTGTGTAGTAAATATATCCCAAATATGCAGTGTGACCGTGTCGTGCATTGTTGGTGACGTCATCAATATTGACGCGCCGGCAACGAAACCACTTTTAGGCTATTATCTCTTATTTTCTTATTGGAGAAAAAGAATCATTCCCTCCTATGAGTGTGTGACAAAAACCCCAACAACCCTCGGGGTATTCCTGAGTGTCAACCCTCGACAAGTCTCGGGATGAACGTTTATGAATTGTCCCTCGGGTTGTGATTTTGTTGTCAAACTCTTTCGATAGGGAAATATTCTATTAACCTATATTAAGCAAATCCATAAAACACATTTCACCAAATTACTTCAGATATTGTAGAACAATCGCAGAATCGTGTTTTTTCGTGGATGATGTTAATCTTACTGTACACAGGAAAAAGTGCATACACGTTTTACGTAAATTATAAAACGCATGTAAAACGCATGTTGAGGACCACGCATGTAAAACGTACGTATGAAACGTATGTAATACGTGTGTTAAACATGCGTAATACGCATGGTAAACAGACGTAAAACATCCCCGCATGTAAAACGGACGTATCATAACATGTGTTATACATACGTTTGATCCTATTACAATATTTTTTTTAAATCCACTTTTTTTTTAATTATGTACATTTACATGGCCTTCGAAATTGCACCATATGTTTGTCATTTTCAAAAATAAAGTTTAATTCCATTTTATTTGTATTATCGGTTTCTGTCCAATGACTGATATTTTTCATACGTAGTTTGTTGTATTTACAAACGAGTGACTACATTTGGATAAATTTCATAATCTTAGGATGATTTTATTTTTCCTACATCAATTTGTCCTTAACGTCACTTCATCACTTACATTTTTAATCAAGGCTAAAATCTTTACTAAAGTCATACCCAATGTTCAATTGTTTTCAAATTCTGGCTCAGTGAGTCCATAAATTAATTTATGTTATGTTTGCACATTGATCGTGTGAATACATTTTTTTCTTTACATATTTATAATGAAGCTACACGTATAATCCTTTGCTACATGCATAATGACAATTCTATGACATATACTCATGATCTCGTAGATCAAAAAGCATCCTCGATACTCCAGGGGTTCCGATCACTTACGATCTCTACATATATCGTAACTGATCGGAACCCCTGGAGTATCGAGGATGATCAAACAACAGTTGTAGACCTACTACATTGTACATCATGAAGCGCTGGTCAGCTGATATTGATCATATGTATTCAGAGCATCAGTCTTCAAAACTGTTAAATATAAAAAGACGGAATCCACATTAGCGGATTTGCTTCTGTTCACAATCATGCAGTAGATGTATATATAATTGTATACCTCAATGTATCATCATACGATATTGAAGCTGCATTATTATATCATGATTCTTGTATATATGAGGTTCACTATAAGTCAGTAGAATACATATATAGATAACATGAAACCAAAACATAGAGGCTATTAAACATGTATTTGCCTGTGGCCCATTTTTGAGAAAAAGCCTACTGCAGGTTTTCAATAACAATAAAACTAATGTTTTACATGTAATTAGTAGGGTTATTTTATCAGACGTCCGTTTACACGTTTAACGCATGTTTTGTTCAAACGTACGTTTTACGCATGGTGGCCAAAACGTACGTAATACGCATGTTTTAAACATACGTTTAACGTATGTTTTATAACGTATGTAAAACATGCGTTGCACTTTTTGCTGTGTATATCGTTATACAGGGTATACTAAATTTCTTAAATTCAATAATATTGGTGCAAATATTTATTCTAGAAGTATCCAAAACAGAAAAATAACATTTTAGCATCACAATATTTCTCTAACAAATTGTTTCCACCCCTTTTCCCTGGCACAAAAATGTACATAGAGTGATTTGTGTTTGTTAACCGTACAATTTACAGAAAAAAAGTATTTATCAAATAATCTGCCTGATATTCAGTTATTTTGCCCAAATCTTTATTATGTATGTATTTGTAGTTATTTGATAAAAAAAAGTATCTTAAATTTGTGTTCATTTCATATGAGATTCTCGTCTCGAAGTTTAAATTTTTGCTCGCCTCGCAAAGTTAAAACTTCTTAGACTCGTTTCATAAAATCTCAAAATGAAATGAACACTCATGTAAGATCCTATGTATGCAGAAAAACAATGCTTTAACATCTCAAAATTCCTTTTACAATCTGTTGAATTATCTCCCTTTGACAATAAATAGAACTGCGATTAGAAGAGAGTCGAATGATTCCATAATATACACCAACACTACACTACACGTTTGGTACTATGGTACTAAGCTGATAGTTTTCCCGAACAAACAAATCGTCGTTAGCGTCTTCAATATTCAATAGCAAGATCAGCGTGATACTCGACTGATGCACATACATGTAGAATCGATTTTTTCTGCGTAGTGTTAACTCCTTGTGAGAACTAAGGGCCTTCGTCTGCCTATGCCTCCGATAAGATCTTTCAGTGAAAAAAATTCTCTTTCCCCGGAACCAGAAATTGCTTTCTAACTTCATTAAAGAGTTGTTTTAAGTAGTTTTTCAATGGTTATAGTCGTGTATGTATTAGCATAATCCATTGTACTTGCTCCTCCTTTGAGTATGGACCAGCAAAATCACCACAGTGCCAGACCTACACCGGAAGTTTGTCAATATATTGTTATCTACGTGGTTAGAATTACTTTATATATTTGACAAATGATAGTAAAGGGTAATTTTGGAATGTCACAACGAACACAGCGTTGGCGTAGTGTTTAGAGCATAATTTTAAGATGGTTATTTCTAATGCAGTAAGCTATGTATCGTCAGATCTGCTAGCAACAGACTTTTAACTGTTGGTATTACAGGAGACAAACCGATATTATTTTGGTCCAAACGTCATTGGATGATAACATATTGCTCCCTACATACATGTATGATCGTGGGAACAAGGATTGAAAAAGAAGTGAACTCGTGGAGCCATTATTGGACAACTTCCTTGATGAAATACATGATCCAAATATCTGTAAACTCGCATCACACAAATCGAATGTTGTCAAGACGAAGAAAGTTATAGCGGTTTATATCTCTAAACTGGCATGACACAAATCGGATGTTGTCAAGACGAAGAAAGTTATAGCGGTTTATATCTCTAAACTGGCATGACACAAATCGGATGTTGCCAAGACGAAGAAAGTTGTAGTGGTTATGCCTTATTTAATTCTTTATTTAACTAGGATTACAAACAGCCCAAAGGCTACTAGATGCTCTCCTCGACATATATCAAACAAACACTATGTACAATTACACAAAATACATACAAATGTTGCACACGCTCACACATTCACATATATACTTTAGAGAGAGGGGGGAGACTGAGACTGAGACAGAGGAAGGTAGGGGTCAGAATTTGTTTGAATTCACTATATATTCAAATACATGGTCAAATAATGCTTTGTTCTCAATTTCGTTTAGAGTTTCTAAACCACATGTTTCACTTGGCTACCATTCTCATAGCATGTATTTAACCACGGTTGACTGTAACGCTCACCAATGCCATCGGAGGGACTACTCCGAAATACAATATTTTCCTATAAAACAGAAAATCTGACATTAACATATTACCCAGAAGAGAAATCTTTGAAGAGGCTGGTTTTTTAATCAATGCGGGCCATCCTGTATTTAGATTAATATATATGGGAATGATGATGATGATGATGATGAATGATGTGTATTGAGTGAGTGAGTGAGTGTATGTATGATGATTGATGATGATGTGTATTGAATGATGTGATGTATTGATGAATGATTGAGTGTGATGATGATGATGATGAAGTGTGTATTGATGATATATGTATGTGATGATGATGAATGATGTGTATTGAGTAAGTATATGTATGATGATGATGATTGATGAATGATGTGTATTGAGTGAGTATATGTATGATGATGATGATTGATGAATGATGTGTATTGAGTGAGTATATGTATGATGATGATGATTGATGAATGATGTGTATTGAGTAAGTATATGTATGATGATGATGATTGATGAATGATGTGTATTGAGTGAGTATATGTATGATGATGATGATTGATGAATGATGTGTATTGAGTGAGTATATGTATGATGATGATGATTGATGAATGATGTGTATTGAGTGAGTATATGTATGATGATGATGATTGATGAATGATGTGTATTGAGTGAGTATATGTATGATGATGATGATGATTGATGAATGATGTGTATTGAGTAAGTATATGTATGATGATGATGATTGATAAATGATGTGTATTGAGTGAGTATATGTATGATGATGATGATTGATGAATGATGTGTATTGAGTGAGTATATGTATGATGATGATGATTGATGAATGATGTGTATTGAGTGAGTATATGTATGATGATGATGATTGATGAATGATGTGTATTGAGTGAGTATATGTATGATGATGATGATTGATGATGTGTATTGAGTGAGTATATGTATGATATTGATGTGAATGATATGTATTGATGTGTATTATGTTGATGATGATGAGATGATGAATGATGTGTATTGAGTGAGTATATGTATGATGATGATGATGATGAATGATGTGTATTGAGTGAGTATATGTATGATGATGATGATGATGAATGATGTGTATTGAGTGAGTATATGTATGATGATGATGATTGATGAATGATGTGTATTGAGTGAGTATATGTATGATGATGATGATTGATGAATGATGTGTATTGAGTGAGTATATGTATGATGATGATGATTGATGAATGATGTGTATTGAGTGAGTATATGTATGATGATGATGATTGATGAATGATGTGTATTGAGTAAGTATATGTATGATGATGATGATTGATGAATGATGTGTATTGAGTAAGTATATGTATGATGATGATGATGATGAATGATGTGTATTGAGTAAGTATATGTATGATGATGATGATTGATGAATGATGTGTATTGAGTGAGTATATGTATGATGATGATGATTGATGGATGATGTGTATCGGGTGAGTATATGTATGATGATGATGATTGATGATTGATGAATGATGTGTATTGAGTGAGTATATGTATGATGATGATGATGATTGATGATGATGATGATGTGTATGAGTGAGTATATGTATGATGATGATGATGATTGATGAATGATGTGTATTGAGTGAGTATATGTATGATGATGATGATTGATGAATGATGTGTATTGAGAATATGATGATATGTATGATGATGATGATTGATGAATGATGTGTATTGAGTGAGTATATGTATGATGATGATGATGATGATTGATGAATGATGTGTATTGAGTGAGTATATGTATATGATGATGATTGATGAATGATGTGTATTGAGTGAGTATATGTATGATGATGATGATTGATGAATGATGTGTATTGAGTGAGTATATGTATGATGATGATGATTGATGAATGATGTGTATTGAGTGAGTATATGTATGATGATGATGATTGATGAATGATGTGTATTGAGTGAGTATATGTATGATGATGATGATGTGATGACATTTCATCACCATCAATCATCCATCACATCACCTCTAGTTGACACATACATGCATCATCATCAATCATCCAGTAATATAACAATCTAGCACTTAACATACACATCATCCAATCAGTGCCATCATGACAATCTAGCTACACATACATCAGCATCATCAATCATTCATCTACATACAATTCTATCTAGCACATACAATGCCATCATCATCCATCATCCATCATCTACAATGCTACTACACGATGACATCGATCATCTCAAGTCATCCATCAATAATACAATTCTAATCTGACTACATACAATCATCATACATCCTCATCCATCATTAACAATCTATGCTACAAATACAATCATCATCAATCACTATCATCCCATCATATACAAATCTATTCGACACAGACACTATCATCAATCATAAGTCTATCCCAGTCATATAAAATCGATCTACACATACATACATCACCATCAATCATCCTATTCTTATACAATCTGATCTACACACATACAGTCATCACTCATCATCATCCTCATCCATCATCATACTACAATTCTAATCGTACCCATATACGATCATTCCTATCATCAATCAAGTCCATCGATATACAAGTCTACCTACACACACAAAAATACATCAATCATCATCAATCATACCATCATATACAGAGCTTATCTAACCACATCCTATGCATCGAATGCCAATCATTCAATTCAGATTACATAATATACCTCTACACATACAACATCAATCAATGCATCATTGCATCATTCTACTATCCTATCTACCATTAAGAGTAAAAAAATTACTAGTTAGCAAAAAATAACAACTATCATCACCATCAATCGATCCAGTATCAAGACTCATCTATGTTTCGACAATACCTCCTCATCTTATATTCAAGTCTAATCATCCAGCATAGACAATCCAATCTACATCGTACATCATCATCATCCAAATTCAGTTTCTTCTAATATACGATATCTCACTCCACACAAACCAATCTATCATCATCAATCATCCATCACGATTAACAGGTCTATTCTACCACAGTACCATCCATCTTCATCGCTCAACTACCCATCAATCTACTAATCTATCCTACAACTCATACATAATCATCATCATCAATCACCCATCCATATACAAGTCTATTCTATCACATACATGCATTCATCATCATTTCATCCATCATATACAATCAATCTATCTACACGAATAATATCATACTCTATCATCAATCACCATCTCATACAAAAGTTTATCTACACATACATCATCATCATCAATCAGTCATCATATACAATTCTATCTACACATAATACACATCATCATCATCATCAATCATCACATCATAGACAATCTATTCCACATACATACATCATCATCATCATCATCCATCATATACAATCTTATCTACACATAAATCATTCATCATCAATCATCCATCATATACAATCTACCTACATACATTCATCATCATCCACCGTCAATTCATATACAATCATATCACATACATCACATCCCATCAATATCTCCCACAATATATACATACACGCATCATTCATCAATCATCCATCCTAGACACGAATATCTCCCCATACACATACATCATCAATCATTCATCATATACAATCTATCTACCACATACATCATATTCATCACGTGCATCCATCAATTCATACAATCTATTCTACACATACATCATCATCGATCAATCATCCTCATCATATACAATCTATCTACACATACATCATCAAGTCATCAATCATCATCGATATACAATCTAAGTACACATACATCATCACCATCACAATCCATCCAATCATATT
Source organism: Argopecten irradians (assembly GCF_041381155.1). Classification (NCBI taxonomy): domain Eukaryota; kingdom Metazoa; phylum Mollusca; class Bivalvia; order Pectinida; family Pectinidae; genus Argopecten; species Argopecten irradians. The sequence continues at coordinate 9,423,195 of NC_091140.1, read as the reverse complement.
ACAATCTATCTACACATACGAGTCATCATCATTCAAGTCATTCATCCCATATACACATTACAATCTACTCCACACATCATCATCAACAATTATCCATCATATACAAATCTATTTTACAAATAACGATACAATCATCAATCAATCATTAACATACATATACACTATTTATCTAACACATATATCATCATCATCAATATCCATCAATGCATGTTCATCCCATCAATCTACACACCTACATCATCATTCTAGCATCATCAATATACAATCATCCATCATGACATACATCATCATCTAATCATCCTCCAAGCATTCCATCATCAATGCAATCATCTAGCAGCATAGTACATCATCATCACCAATACATACATACAAGTCGATCATCAAATCATCATCATCATCAATCATCCAATCATCATACAATCTAGCATTCACCTTCGTCATCATCACATCAATCATTCATCTATACACACCATATCCCATCATCATCATGCATACATCACCATCATTTATCAATGCATAGTACAATGCTAGCTATCCACAGACCATCATCATCATCAGCAATCATCCATAATACACACCATGAATCGTTCCACCATATATCGAATCACATCATCATAGCAATCATCCATCATCATACACATCTATCCTACAGCAACAATCACTAATCATCATCGAGTCAATCATCATCATCATCATATACATAACTATCTAACACATAAACATCATCATAAATCAGATCGATCCATCACCATCATAGATCTTAACCATCATACATTCATCATCATCAATCACCCATCATCAACATACTATTTCCACATACACCTTCCGTCAGTCAACATCCATCCATCAATATTACATCCGGATACACATCAATCATACATCATCAATCATCCATCACATACATCATCTCATCAAGCAACATCACATCATCCTCATCATGGAAATCCATAGCAAACAATCTATCTAACATCATTCATCCATCATCATCAATCATCGCTGATCATCATACACTCATATCTACACAAATACATCATCACTCCATCAATCATCCAATAATATACGAATCTACCGAACACATTACAATCATCAATCACTCATCAATCATCAGCATTCATATGAATAAACTATCTAGCAGCATACATCATTCATCGACATATGCAATCCGCATCCATCATTTACAATCTATTACCTACAACAATACAATCATCATCAATGCAAATCATTCGATCATATACAATCTATTCGACACATACATGCATCAGATCAGTTTCGTCGTCATCCGATCAGCTAGTAACAATCTATTCTAACACATACATCATCATCATCATCGTCAATCATCCATCATTATAAATATCTATCTACACATAACATCAGTCATCGATCAATCAGTCATCATAGTACAAATCTTATCTAACACAAACCATCATCATCATCATCATCATGCATAGCTAATCGTATCTACGCATACATGACGATCCACGTCATCACTCATCAGCAAGCATACACAATCTATCTACACCATCATCGATTCATCATCATCATCATTCATCGTTCAATCGATCCGATCAGCGATACAATCATCATCATCATCATCCATCATCAGTCAATCCACATTCATCATCATCATCATACATCCAATCGCTACATACATTCCATACTATTCATCAGATCATCATCATCAACCATCATCCATCAGATATACCAATCATATCTATAATCAGTCATCATATCATCTCAAGTCATCATCCAAACGAATCTATCTGGACACATACTAGGAGCAACCATCATCAATCCATCATTCATCATGATATCAATCAACATACAACATACATCAGCATCATCACATCCATCATCCAGTCTCATATACTAATCTATCTACACAATACATCTTCATCGATACATCAATCATCATAGATACACTTCGTTATCTGCACATCATCATGGATCATCACTCATCAAATTATCCATCATCAATAACAATCTAATCTACACATACATCATCATCATCATCATCAATCATCATTCATCATATCACTTCTATCTATTATCATCCGCAAAAATCATCATCAATCATCATCATCAATCATTAATACATTACTTGACACATCTAATCTTCGGTCATCTTGCATCATCATTTCCATGCATTCATCAAGTCTATCCATATCACATTACCTACCTCATCATCATCACATCATCATCATCAATCACCCTCGATTTACTCTAATCGTACCTAGCACATCAATCATCATCATCCATCAATCATCCATCATATACATATCTATCAGCACGATGACTCATCATCATCATCAATACATTCATGCATAGACATCATTGATAGCCAGCAAAATCATCAAATAACATCATAATCATCCCATCATATAGCAATTACTATCTACCGATATATCATCATCATCACATCAACATCATCATAACATCTACCTTACACATTATCAGCAACATTCATCATCATCCATCATCATCATCAACAGCCTACAACATCATAAACATCATTCATCATAACATCATCCATAATACATCACATCATCATCAGTCAATCATCAATCATCCATCATCATCATACGCAAATCTCAGGCATCATACATCATCATCATCATCATCATCAGTGATCATCTACATACATCTATCGACCACATACGATCATCAATAACATCATCATATCAAAACATCATCAATGCTTCTATCTACAAATACATCATCATCATTACATCATCCACCTTAGCTCACACAATCTTACCTATCATCAATAGCAAGCATCATCATGTCATGATCATCACATCATAATCCAATCTATCTACATCATCCATCATCATCATCTTCGTCATCATCATAGTACAAATCTCCCATCAACAAACTGGCTATCATCATTCATCAATCATCCATCATAATAACAAGTCTTACCGAATCACTCATTCCTATCATCATCATCATCATCCGCATCCATCATCAGCATAATTCTACAATGTACATCATCATATCGCATCATGCACTGCATCACCCCATCATATACATATCATCATATACCACATTCATCATCAATCAAATCAATCAAACATCGATCAATCATCATCCGACATACATATGCATCATCGATGGTCATGCAACATCAATCATATCATCAGCATCACCTATCATACATCATCCTCATCAACAATCCCATGCATTATACAATCAATAAACTCATCCACTCATCATCTTCAATCATCCAATCATATACAATCAAATCCTACACGATTACATCAGCATCAGTCAATCATCACCCATAACATAGACAATTCTATCTACAGCATACATACATCATAATCATCGATCTCATCATCCGCAGGTCATATACAGATCTATCTTGCACTAATACAATCATCATTCATCAAATCATCCATCATATACCAAATTCTAGCTTACACAATACATCAGCATCGAGCAGTCACCTTCACCCATCCAATACTACAATCGACCTAACAACAATACATTTCATCAATCATGTCACATCATCATCATTATACAATCTATTCTCACAGCAAACGCATCATCACCATCTATCATCCTATAAGCATACAAATCTAACGTACACATACAAAGCAGTCATCATACAATAACAAGTCAAATCATCATATTACAATCTATCTACACAACATCATCATCATCAGACCTCATTCGTCATCATATTAGGAGCAACTTCATCAATAACATACATCAATCCATCTATCAATCCATCATCATAATACAATCATCATACATCATAACGAATCATCATCCTCTCATCGCAAGCATCATACAATCGTATTCATCACATACTCAGCACCAGTCATCAATCATCCTCAGTCATATATCATCTATCAATCCACCTTTATCATCATCATACTAATCTATCTATCAATAACAATCAGTAACTATCGTCATAATCATTCATCATTCGCATCACATCATTATCTCAATCATATCTCCTTCATCATCATCATCATCCATCAAATCCATCGATATACATCATCTAACCGTACACATAACATGTACATATTATCATCGTCAGGACATCACCTTCCATCGTCAATATACAATCGACCTACACTCTTCATTCATCATCATCATCATTCATGTCTATCATCAATATACAATCATCTACATCATACCATCCAGCATCCTTCAAATCAGTCCAGTCATAGATCAGAAATTCTATCATTACACTATACATCATCAATCATCAACATCATTCATCATCATACATTACTTATCTTCCATACAGCATCATCCTCAGCATCATTCATACATCATCGGGCATACATCATCAATAACTACACATCATCATTCATCATGCTCATCATTCCCCATCCATCATACATAATTCTCTCATCAAATCATATTTCATCATCATCACATCATCAGCATCATAAATCATCATCATATCAAATCTATCTACATAATCATCATATCATCATCATCATCCTCATTAATCACATCGTACAATTATACCATCAATCAACAAATCATCATCAACATAACATCAAACAGGCATCACATCATACAAACATCATCATCATGATCTATCATGATCATCATCCATCAATACATCAACCCTCATCAATCATCATTCAAGCATCATCATCAATAAACATCATCATCACTCAGCATACATCATCAATTATACATCATCATTCATCATGATACCGTCTAACCAATACACATGATCATCATCATCATTCAATCATCCACCTTCGTCCCACAATTCTACATACAACATACATCAATAACCATCATCCATCATCCAATCATAATCCACAATTACTATCACTCGAGCATCATCCTTAGTCTGTACATTCATCGTACAGCTCAACGATCATCAATAACAGCCATCATATATCAATCATCGCAATCTCATTCATATTCATCTTCACATAGTCATCCTCAGCATCATACAATCGTCGTACATTCATACTAGCATCATCTTGTGTCATCGAATATACATCCATCTATCTAACAAAACGTCATCATCATTATCCATCCTCTAGCATTCATACGAATCGGCGTACATCCTCAGCCAGTCTGTGAAGCAACAATCACCAATAACACCCAATCATCTATCTACCACCATACATGCATCATTATCCAGCGGTCATCATATCACAATCTATCATACACTCATGACGATCATCACCCTCAGCATCACTCCTTCGTCGTCATCTTCAAAAGCAGGCTAACATTCTCACAAACATCATCTCATCATCATTCATCATCCATTCATATCGATCATCATAATCATACGAACTTAGCATCCCTCATCATCAATCAATCGTCGTCATTACAAGGAGCAACATCATACAAAATACATCATCATCATCATCATCATCATACATATACATCGCTCACACCAATACACTATCATCGTCGTCATCAATTCGCTATCAACATCCATATTACTGAGACACCATCCGTAACACATCAATCATCGTTGCATCATCATCCATCATCCATAATCATCAATAGGTAGCGGACATCATACATCATTCGATCATCAATCATCCCATCATTCCATACAATCTATCTTACATAAAATCACATGCCTGCATCATCCTTCAATCCATCATCATCAGCAACATAATCAAATACACATCAGTCATCATCATCAATCATCCATCATCATACACCATCACCTACACCATACATCATCTCATCAGCATCTAACATCATCAATATACATTCTATCAACAGCATTATCATTAGTCATCATGCATCGACATCCATCATATAACTACTCATCACCCATTCGTACATCAACATGCATCAAATCATCATCATATTACACTCTACAATGTACACAATCGCATCATAAACTTAATCATCATCGCATCCATAATACAAATACTTAGCTCCAAGTACATCTTCAATTCAAGCAAACAAATCATCATCATACATATCTACCTACACCAATATCACATCAGTCATCATCAATCACCCAATCATATCCTACATCCTACACACGTCAAACAACATCATCAATTACTCAATCATCATACATAATAGAATACAATCACTCAAATACACATAATTCATTCAATCATACCATTCGATCATCATACATATCTATCACTTCAAATACAATTACAACTACAATCAACACTCCATCACTTACAAACTAATCTACGTCAATAACAGTTCATTCAACAATCATAGACCACCTAGCATATACAACTCCTATCTACATCAAAGACGACCTCCTTCAGTCAATCATCACCAGTCAATTATACCTATACGACTCATACACATACATCATCTACTCAATCAGTTCATCACCGACCACTTATACAAATCTAATCTACACACTTATTGTCATCGATTCATTCAAGCGATACTAACACTTACTCACACTACCCATACCTGTCAAAATACAATCACATCATTCCATTCACTCCATAATATCACAACATTCATCAATCACATCATACAATAATACTTACTCATACCAATTCAGTCATCATCATACATAAGCAACATTAACTCTTACCACAAATACCACATCATTCATCAAATCAGTCTAATCATTCATATACTCAATCCCACATAACATCATCATCATTCATCATTCACTCACATCACTACCTATACATCACCATTCTACACATACATCAACATCCATCTCATCATCATCATCTTCATATCATCTAGCTAATACACATACATCATCATTCATCAATCATCATCATGCTACAAATCTATCTACCCATACAACATCATCATCAATCGAACATCATAATATAACATATACTTACTAAATACATAAAAAATTCATATTCACACATCATCCATCCATCATAACATATAAGTCGGTCTTAATTACATATCATTCATCAGTCAATATCCATCACTCATCCATACTAGTAATCATCATTCTATACAGATCATCTATCATCATCAATACTATCTAGTCAATATACATCATCTATCTAATCATTAACGATCATACATATATTAATCAATACACATCATTCATCAATCATCATCAACATACATACATATACAATTACGAGCAATACACATCCATCCATTCAATCATCATACAATCCATCATACCAATATACTTAGTCAATACAACAACAATTCATCAATCATCCATTCAAACATAAACGCTCGTACTGTCGACAGCGCTCACCAGTCACAACAAACATCAATCATCCATATACATACCCCATACTCATCCAATATACATCATTCCAACCAATCCAATCACCCATCCAAACAACTATCAAACTCATCAACACTTAACAGTCATCGATCATTCAATCATGCCATCATATACAAGTCTATCTTACACGAATACATCATCATTACATACCCAATCCATTCATCATATACAATCATCTACACGATACATCATCAGCATCAATCATATCTATCACAACAATCTACCTACACATACTACGGTTCATAATCATTCAATCATCCATTCACATATACTATCACATCATATACATCATCATCATCATCATCATCATACATATACTCATCAATACACATCATCATCATCATCATCATATACATATATTACTCAATACACATCATTCATCATCATCATCATCATCATACATTTACTAAACCACATACACATCACAACATCATCAACATCATCATCATCATCATCATACATATACTTACTCAATACACACCTTCATATTCATACATATACACACTCAATCCATATCTGTTCATCATTACATACTAAACATACTCACAACAGATACAACATCATCATCAATCTTGTATCACCATCATCATATTCATATACTCACTCTACACATCATCATTACATCAGTTCATCATCATTTACATATAATACAACCAGATATACACTCTCTACACCTTGTATTCTGGTCCTATCTGTTGTCATTTACTAAACCACAACAGATACAACCAGATATACACATCTACACCTTGTATTCTGGTCATCTTTATCTGTTGTCATTTACTAAACCACAACAGATACAACCATCATATACACACCATATTCTCTATTCTGGTCATATCATCTGTTGTCATTTACTAAACCACAACAGATACAACCAGATATACACTCTACACCTATTCTGGTCTTTCTCATTTACTAAACACACAACATACAACCAGATATATACACTCTACACCTTGTATTCTGGTCCTATCTGTTGTCATTTACTACACACACAGATACATACTAAACCAGATATACAACCAGATATACACACTCTACACCTTGTATTCTGGTCCTATCTGTTGTCATTTACTAAACCACAACAGATACAACCAGATATACACTCTACACCTTGTATTCTGGTCCTATCTGTTGTCATTTACTAAACCACAACAGAACAGATATACACCTACACCTTGTATTCTGGTCCTATCTGTTGTCATTTACTAAACACAACAGATACAACCAGATATACACCCTACACCTTGTATTCTGGTCCTATCTGTTGTCATTTACTAAACCGATACAACCAGATATACACCCTACACCTTGTATTCTGGTCCTATCTGTTGTCATTTACTAAACCACAACAGATACAACCAGATATACACTCTACACCTTGTATTCTGGTCCTATCTGTTGTCATTTACTAAACCACAACAGATACAACCAGATATACACTCTACACCTTGTATTCTGGTCCTATCTGTAGTCGTATACTAAACCACAACAGATACAACCAGATATACACTCTACACCTTGTATTCTGGTCCTATCTGTTGTCATTTACTAAACCACAACAGATACAACCAGATATACACTCTACACCTTGTATTCTGGTCCTATCTGTTGTCATTTACTAAACCACAACAGATACAACCAGATATACACTCTACACCTTGTATTCTGGTCCTATCTGTTGTCATTTACTAAACCACAACAGATACAACCAGATATACACTCTACACCTTGTATTCTGGTCCTATCTGTTGTCATTTACTAAACCACCACACCTTGTATTCTGGTCCAATCTGTTGTCATTTACTAAACCACAACAGATACAACCAGATATACACTCTACACCTTGTATTCTGGTCCTATCTGTTGTCATTTACTAAACCACAACAGATACAACCAGATATATACTACACCTTGTATACTATCTGTTGTCATTACACCTTGTATTCTGGTATCTGGTCCTATCTGTTGTCATTTTAACTAAACCACAACAGATACAACCAGATATACACTCTACACCTTGTATTCTGGTCCTATCTGTTGTCATTTACTAAACCACAACAGATACAACCAGATATACACCCAACACCTTGTATTCTGGTCCTATCTGTTGTCATTTACTAAACCACAACAGATACAACCAGATATACACTCTACACCTTGTATTCTGGTCCTATCTGTTGTCATTTACTAAACCACAACAGATACAACCAGATATACACTCTACACCTTGTATTCTGGTCCTATCTGTTGTCATTTACTAAACTAAACAACAGATACAACCAGATATACTACACTCTACAACCTTGTCATTGTATTCTGGGTCCTATCTGTTGTTGTCTTGTATTTTTACTATTTACTAAACCACAACAGATACAACCAGATATACACCTACACCTTGTATTCTGGTCCTACAACCATTTACTAAACCACAACAGATACAACCAGATATACACCCTACACCTTGTATTCTGGTCCTATCTGTTGTCATTTACTAAACCACAACAGATACAACCAGATATACACTCTACACCTTGTATTCTGGTCCTATCTGTTGTCATTTACTAAACCACAACAGATACAACCAGATATCAGTCTACACCTTGTATTCTGGTCCTATCTGTTGTCATTTACTAAACCACAACAGATACAACCAGATATACACTCTACACCTTGTATTCTGGTCCTATCTGTTGTCATTTACTAAACCACAACAGATACAACCAGATATACACTCTACACCTTGTATTCTGGTCCTATCTGTTGTCATTTACTAATCCACAACAGATACAACCAGATATACACCAAACACCTTGTATTCTGGTCCTATCTGTTGTCATTTACTAAACCACAACAGATACAACCAGATATACACTCTACACCTTGTATTCTGGTCCTATCTGTTGTCATTTACTAAACCACAACAGATACAACCAGATATACACTCTACACCTTGTATTCTGGTCCTATCTAGATCTGTTGTCATTTACTAAACCACAACAGATACAACCAGATATACACTCTACACCTTGTATTCTGGTCCTATCTGTTGTCATTTACTAAACCACAACAGATACAACAGATATACACCACAACACCTTGTATACCACTACTAAACCACAACAGATACAACCAGATATACACCTACACCTTGTATTCTGGTCCTATCTGTTGTCATTTACTAAACCACAACAGATACAACCAGATATACACCCAACACCTTGTATTCTGGTCCTATCTGTTGTCATTTACTAAACCACAACAGATACAACCAGATATACACTCTACACCTTGTATTCTGGTCCTATCTGTTGTCATTTACTAAACACAACAGATACAACCAGATATACACTACTACACCTTGTATTCTGGTCCTATCTATCTTTACTAAACCACTGTACACCTATTCTGGTTATCTGTTGTCATTTAAACCACAACAGATACAACCAGATATACACTCTACACCTTGTATTCTGTCCTATCTGTTGTCAACTATCTGTTGTTCACCTTTACATTTAAACCACAACAGATACAACCAGATATACACTCTACACCTTGTATTCTGTCCTATCTGTTGTCATTTACTAAACCACAACAGATACAACCAGATATACACTCTACACCTTGTATTCACTATCTTGTCATTTCTAACCACAACAGATACAACAACATATACAACCAGATATACACCTTGTACCTTGTCTGGTCCTATCTGTTGTCATTTACTAAACCACAACAGATACAACCAGATATACACTCTACACCTTGTATTCTGGTCCTATCTGTTGTCATTTACTAAACCACAACAGATACAACCAGATATACACTCTACACCTTGTATTCTGGTCCTATCTGTTGTCATTTACTAAACCACAACAGATACAACCAGATATACACTCTACACCTTGTATTCTGGTCCTATCTGTTGTCATTTACTAAACCACAACAGATACAACCAGATATATACTCTACACCTTGTATTCTGGTCCTATCTGTTGTCATTTACTAAACCACAACAGATACAACCAGATATACACTCTACACCTTGTATTCTGGTCCTATCTGTTGTCATTTACTACCACAACAGATACAACCAGATATACACTCTACACCTTGTATTCTGGTCCTATCTGTTGTCATTTACTAAACAACAACAGATACAACCAGATATACACTCTACACCTTGTATTCTGGTCCTATCTGTTGTCATTTACTAAACCACAACAGATACAACCAGATATACACTCTACACCTTGTATTCTGGTCCTATCTGTTGTCATTTACTAAACCACAACAGATACAACCAGATATACACTCTACACCTTGTATTCTGGTCCTATCTGTTGTCATTTACTAAACCACAACAGATACAACCAGATATACACTCAACACCTTGTATTCTGGTCTTATCTGTTGTCATTTACTAAACCACAACAGATACAACCAGATATACACTCTACACCTTGTATTCTGGTCCTATCTGTTGTCATTTACTAAACCACAACAGATACAACCAGATATACACTCTACACCTTGTATTCTGGTCCTATCTGTTGTCATTTACTAAACCACAACAGATACAACCAGATATACACTCTACACCTTGTATTCTGGTCCTATCTGTTGTCATTTACTAAACCACAACAGATACAACCAGATATACACTCTACACCTTGTATTCTGGTCCTATCTGTTGTCATTTACTAAACCACAACAGATACAACCAGATATACACTCTACACCTTGTATTCTGGTCCTATCTGTTGTCATTTACTAAACCACAACAGATACAACCAGATATACACTCTACACCTTGTATTCTGGTCCTATCTGTTGTCATTTACTAAACCACAACAGATACAACCAGATTGTATTTACACCTACACCTTGTATTTGTATTCTGGTCCTATCTGTTGTCATTTTACTAAACCACAACAGATACAACCAGATATACACTCTACACCTTGTATTCTGGTCCTATCTGTTGTCATTTACTAAACCACAACAGATACAACCAGATATACACTCTACACCTTGTATTCTGGTCCTATCTGTTGTCATTTACTAAACCACAACAGATACAACCAGATATACACTCTACACCTTGTATTCTGGTCCTATCTGTTGTCATTTACTAAACCACAACAGATACAACCAGATATACACCTAATACCTTGTATTCTGGTCCTATCTGTTGTCATTTACTAAACCACAACAGATACAACCAGATATACACTCTACACCTTGTATTCTGGTCCTATCTGTTGTCAATCACTAAACCACAACAGATACAACCAGATATACACTCTACACCTTGTATTCTGGTCCTATCTGTTGTCATTTACTAAAAAACAACAGATACAACCAGATATACACTCTACACCTTGTATTCTGGTCCTATCTGTTGTCATTTACTAAACCACAACAGATACAACCAGATATATACCCTACACCTTGTATTCTGGTCCTATCTGTTGTCATTTACTAAACCACAACAGATACAACCAGATATACACTCTACACCTTGTATTCTGGTCCTATCTGTTGTCATTTACTAAACCACAACAGATACAACCAGATATACACTCTACACCTTGTATTCTGGTCTCAGATCTCTGGTCCTATCTGTTGTCATTTACTAAACCACAACAGATATACAACCAGATATACACTCTACACCTTGTATTCTGGTCCTATCTGTTGTCATTTACTAAACCACAACAGATACAACCAGATATACACCCAACACCTTGTATTCTGGTCCTATCTGTTGTCATTTACTAAACCACAACAGATACAACCAGATATACACTCTACACCTTGTATTCTGGTCCTATCTGTTGTCATTTACTAAACCACAACAGATACAACCAGATATACACTCTACACCTTGTATTCTGGTCCTATCTGTTGTCATTTACTAAACCACAACAGATACAACCAGATATATACCCTACACCTTGTATTCTGGTCCTATCTGTTGTCATTTACTAAACCACAACAGATACAACCAGATATACACACTCTACACCTTGTATTCTGGTCCTATCTGTTGTCATTTACTAAACCACAACACAGATACAACCAGATATACACTACCTACACCTTGTATTCTGGTCCTATCTGTTGTCATTTACTAAACCACAACAGATACAACCAGATATACACTCTACACCTTGTATTCTGGTCCTATCTGTTGTCATTTACTAAACCACAACAGATACAACCAGATATACACTCTACACCTTGTATTCTGGTCCTATCTGTTGTCATTTACTAAAACACAACAGATACAACCAGATATACACTCTACACCTTGTATTCTGGTCCTATCTGTTGTCATTTACTAAACCACAACAGATACAACCAGATATACACTCAACACCTTGTATTCTGGTCCTATCTGTTGTCATTTACTAAACACAAGAGATAACCAGATATACACTCTACACTCTACACCTTGTATTCTGGTCCTATCTGTTGTCATTTACTAAACCACAACAGATACAACCAGATATACACCCAACACCTTGTATTCTGGTCCTATCTGTTGTCATTTACTAAACCACAACAGATACAACCAGATATACACCCAACACCTTGTATTCTGGTCCTATCTGTTGTCATTTACTAAACCACAACAGATACAACCAGATATACACTCTACACCTTGTATTCTGGTCCTATCTGTTGTCATTTACTAAACCACAACAGATACAACCAGATATATACACTCTACACCTTGTATTCTGGTCCTATCTGTTGTCATTTACTAAACCACAACAGATACAACCAGATATACACTCTACACCTTGTATTCTGGTCCTATCTGTTGTCATTTACTAAACCACAACAGATACAACCAGATATACACTCTACACCTTGTATTCTGGTCCTATATCTGTTGTCATTTACTAAACCACTAACAGATACAGTACCGATATACACTTTCACCTTGTATTTCTGGTCCTATCTGTTGTCATTTACAAAACCCACAAACAGTATGTCAACCAGATATACATCTCTACACCTGAAGTCTGGTTCCTATCTTGGTGTCGTTTACTAAACCACATAACAGATACAACCAGTATTTACTTCAAATTCACTTTGGTATTCTGGTCTTATTGTGTTGTCAATTTTCCTAAATCATACTACACTGAGATACAAACCCAGTATATTACACTCTGCCCCGTGTATTCTGGACTTATTCTGTTGTCATTTACTAAAACACAACGGATCCAAACCCTGATATACTCCAAAACACCTTGTATTCTGGTCGGATCCAGATGTCGTTATTCTTTAACACATCTGGTTGACAACCAGATTTTCTCTCTTCTACCTCTGTATTCTGATTCTATTCTGTTGTCATTTACTAATCATCCTAATACAGTTAAATTCATCGAGTTTCACCACACCTTGTATTCTGGTCTATCTGTTGTCATTTACTAAACCACCACAACAGATACAACCAGATATACACTCTACACCTTGTATTCTGGTCCTATCTGTTGTCATTTACTAAACCACAACAGATACAACCAGATATACACCCAACACCTTGTATTCTGGTCCTATCTGTTGTCATTTACTAAACCACAACAGATACAAACAAACACAACAGATACAACCAGATATACACTCTACACCTTGTATTCTGGTCCTATCTGTTGTCATTTACTAAACCACAACAGATACAACCAGATATACACTCTACACCTTGTATTCTGGTCCTATCTGTTGTCATTTACTAAACCACAACAGATACAACCAGATATACACTCTACACCTTGTATTCTGGTCCTATCTGTTGTCATTTACTACCACAACAGATACAACCAGATATACACTCTACACCTTGTATTCTGGTCCTATCTGTTGTCATTTACTAAACCACAACAGATACAACCAGATATACACTACACCTTGTATTCACCTTGTATTCTGGTGGTCGTATTCTCTTGGTCATTTTCTAATATCACACATATAGATACATCCAGAGCTACTCTCTACACATTGTATTCTGGTCCTATCTGTTGATGTTGACTAAACCACAACCAGCTACAACCAGATATACTCATCAACACCTTGTATTCTGGTCTTATCTGTTGTACCATTTACTAAAACCACACTAGATACAACCTGATTATATCCTCTATTCACCTTGTATTCTGGGTCTTATCTGTTGTCATTTACTCCACAACAGATACACACTAGATATACACTCTCCTACACCTTGTTGTCTGCGTACTATCTGTTGTCATTTACTTAAACCTCAAACAGATTACATCCAGATATACACTCTACTCCTTGTACTATCTGGTCTTTTCTGGGTCAGTTTCTTAACCACAAACAGATACAACCAGATATACACTCTACACCTTGTATTCTGGGTCATATCTGTTGTCCATTTACCTAAAACCAAAACATATACATTGAACAACCAGTTATATACACCCTAAACCTTGTAATTCTGGGTCTCTACACTGTTGTCTTTTACTAATCAGTGCAGAACACGATTCATTCGACGGCACCCAGATTTACCACTCTACAAACCCTTGTGATTCTGTTCCTTCTCTGTCTCGTTATCATTAGACTATACCCACACAAACAATTTTTGACAACAGATACAACCGCATATTAACTCACTCTAAACTTTAGTTATTCTGGTCTTTTATGTTTGTCATTTACTTATAACCACAACCAAGTGACAACCAATAGATATACTACTCTACACCCTGTTGTATTCTGGAAACTTATCTGTTGAGTCATTTTACTTTACCGCAGCTGTAGTGCGACGACATATACATACTGATTATTTCTCCCAAAACTCCTTGTATTCTGGTACTTATCTGTTGTCGTATACTTATCCACATACTTAGTTATCAAACCAGTTTTACTCATCTTCGAGCTGGCTATCCCTGGACTTATCTGGTTGTCGTTTACGTTAATCTCAACCTAGTTCTTCAGACTAAAAGGACAGAGATACACCACAACAGCTAGTATTTCTGGTCTTCTCTGTTTAGTCAATTACTAAACCACAACAGATACAACCAGTATATACACTTCTAGCAACCCTTGTATTCTGGTCCTATCTGTTGTCATTTACCTAAACCACAACAGATACAACCAGATATACACTCCCTACACCTGTTATTCTGGTCATTACTTTTGTCTATCTGTCAACTAAACAACACAGTAGATACAACAACCAGATATTACATATTGACCTCTAGCAAAACCTTGTTTTCTGGTCTTATCCTCGTGAGTCATTTAGGCTCCACTGGAACCACAACATAGATTTACAGAACGGGGGGGGGGGGAGATAGGATGGGGACTACCACAAACACATTATATTCGGGGTCCCCCATCGCTGCTTCATTTCCACTAAACACTACATGGATACACACTCATATAGACACCGTCTCTCACTTGTATATCTGGTCTTATCTGTTGTCATTTACTAAACCACTATTTATCACGGATACTCTACCAGTATACACATACACTCCTACACCTTGTATTACTGGTCCTATCTGAATGTCACTTGACTAAACCACAACAGATACAACCAGACTAGTACACTTCTTCACCTTCTGATTCTGGTCTGTCTATCTGTTGTCATTTACTAAATCGTTCACAAGCAGATTACAACCCAGATATTCTATATGACCCGTACACCTTGTATATCTGGTCTCTGTTCCTGTTGCTCATTTACTAACCACAACAGATTCAACCAGATATACCACTCTACAACCTTGTATTTATGGTCCTTATCTGTTGTCATTTGTACTAACACCACAAGAAGAGCGCACGCGCAGATATACACCCTACAGGGACCTATGTTCCAGACTCTCTGGTCTCTATGCACTGCGTTCTGTCCTGCATTTACTAAACCACAACAGATAGTACAACCACGATATAACATCTACGTACACTTGTATTCGAGTCCATATCTGATTGTCATTTTCTAAAAATGCCATGTCTCAGATTTACAGCTCCAGATACTATAGATTATTCAACACGGCAGTAGATATTCAGGGTCCTAATCTGTTGCGCATTTACTCAAACACCTATCGTGTACATGCGTACTTAGATAACAATCGAGATAAACAGACTCCCACACAAACTTGTATTATCTGGTCCATATCCGTTGACATTTACTGAACCACAACAAGATCACTGACCAGATATACCTAATCTACTACCTTGTATCTGGTCTTATCTAGATCGTGTTGTCATTTACTAAACCACACAACATGAAGATTCAACCAGATTTACTCTAGTCACCTTGTATTCTGGTCACGTATTGTTGTCATTTACTAAAACCACAATAACATGATACAAAAAACCAGATATACTCTACAAGTCATTCACAACTGTTGATTATGGTCTTAGAGCTTACTGTTGGGCTAGTCTATCTTACTAACAACGGACAACACTATGTCACACACGCAGATATACACTCAATACACCTTGTATTCCTTTCCTAAACTGTTGACATTTACTAAACCACAACAGATACAACCAGATATACACTCTATGTCTTGTATTACTGGTCTTATCAGTTGTCATTTACTAAACCACAACAGATACAACCAGATATACACTACAAACAAACCTTGTATTCTGGTCTTATCTGTTGTCATTTACTAAACCACAAACATATACAACCAGATATACACTCTACACACTTGTATTACTGGTCCTATCTGTTGTCATTTACTAAACCACAACAGATACAACCAGATATACAACCCAAACACACCTTGTATTTCTGGTCCTAAAATTTTACTCTGTTGTCATTTCACTAACTTCACAACAGATACAACCTGATATACTCTCTACAACCTTGTATCTGGTCTTATCTGTTGTCATTTACTAAACCACAACAGATACAACCAGATATACACAAACACCAACACCTTGTATTCTGGTCACATATCTGTTGTCATTTACTAAACCACCACACAACAGATACAACCAGATATACTCTCTATAACTCCTTGTATTTCTGGTCTTATAATCTGTTGTCATTGTACCTAAACCTACAACAGATACAACCAGATAAACACTCTACAACCTTGTATTCTGGTCCTATCTGTTTGGCGTCATTTAACTAAACCACAACAGATACAACCAGATATAGCACAACTACATACCTTGTATTTCTGGTCTTATCTGTTGTCATGTTACTAAACTCACCATAAACAGATACAACCAGATATACCACTCTACAAAAGAAGCCCTTGATATTCCTCCTGGTCCTATCTGGTTGTCATTTTACTAAAACCACAAAACAGATACAACCAGATATACACTCTCCCACACCTTGTAAAATCCTCTGTCCTGTCTTATCCTGTCTATTGTCATTTTACTAAACCACATTAGATAACAACCATATATACAAAACCAAACGCCATCACACACCCGTGTATTCTGGTCCTATCTGTTTGTCATTATTTACTAAACCATCAATAGATAATAACCAATACAGATATACGACTCAACAACTTGGTATACGTGCGGCGCCTATCATGTTTGTAATTTTCTAAAACTACTAATAGACATTAGATTAACACACTGAGTTTATCCCAACGATCGTCTTTGTAATCCTTGGTCCTATGTGTTCGTCATTTACTAAACAACTACCAGTTATCCAATCTGATTTTTCACTTCTAAACTGTGTATTTATGGTCTTATTACTGTTGTCAACATTTTTCATTTACCCTCCTTCATGATTCTACACATGTTAGTTACCACTCTCTACACTTGTATTCTGGAGGCCCTTTCATCGTGGTCATTTACTAAACAACAACTGATACAAACCAAGGTTATATACTCAACCCTAACACTCTCTGTATTTTTGAGCCTATCTTGGTTGTTGTTGAATTAAACACAACAGATCACAACCAGTTTTTACACCCTACTACCTTGTACTTTCTGGTCTACATTCTGTTGGTCATTTACTTAACCGGACATCAGATACAACCTAGATTTAACTCCTCTACACCTTGTATTGCATGGTCTTTATCTGTGGTCCATTTTACTTAGACCACACAACAGTATACTACCTGATATACTCTCTACACACCTTCGTATTACTGTTCTTAGCCGGTTGTTCGTTGATACTTAGCCACAACAGATTCAACTCAGATATACTCGTCAGTACTCTCCCACTACCTTGTATTCTGGTTCATATTTCTGTTTGACCAGTTTACTCTATAATAACCATACAACTGCAAATCACTAACTGATGTATACAACTTCTACACCTTGGAATTCTGGTCTTATCGGTTTGTCATTTTATCTACTAACCACTACAGTTCAGCAACCACAGCATTTATAACTCTATATCAACTTGTATTCTGGTCCTACCGCGTATGTCCTCCTTTAATAACACCACAAAAAGATATCATCCCAGACTATACACTCTTATCACCGTTGTATTCGTGAGTATATATTTTTTGTTCATGTTCTTAACAATACAACATATCACAAACTCAGATATACTACCCAACACCTCTTTGTATTCCTGGTCATATCTGGTTAGCTCCATATTACTATATGCCCAAAACAGACTACTCAACCAGGATATGCACAACCTACACCTTTGTTTACTGGTCATATATGAGTTGATCCATTTACTAATACCACTACACAGAATACAACCAGTTATTACTCTCAATACCTTGGAGTCTGGTCTTAATTCTGTTTTTCTTTAACGTAACCACTAACAGATATACAACCAGATTTTACATCTCTTCACCTGGTATTATGGTCCATTTACGGTTTTCGTTTACTATACCCCCACATCAGATAAAACTCCTGATATACTCTCAACATCCTCGTATTCTTGTCGTATCTGTTGTCGTTTTCGTAACCAACATCTGATACTAATCCAGATATATCACCCTCTACCACTTGTTTTTTCTGGTCACTTTTCTGATGTCAGTTTAACTTAAATCCACAACACAGGTTACAAACCTGAATATACACCCATATCAAACCGTGTTTTCTATGGTCTCCTATCTTTTGTCAATATGTCCACCCCTTTACAAAAACATCTAACAGGTTTCAACCATGATAGACAACTCTATGTCTTATATTGTGGTCCTATCTGTTGTCATATCTTCAAAAACATCATTCCAGATACTTCCCAGAATATACACTCTACACCTAGTTGTATTGGTCCTGTCGTGTTGTTCACTTTAACCTTAAATCCACAATCATATACAACCAGTTATACACTCTATACACCATGTTTTCTGGTTCTTTTTGTTGTATTTTTCCTAAAACACAATCAGAAAAACAAACCAGCGATATACAAACAACACCCTGGTAGTCTAGTGTTCTATCTTCTATCTGTTCGTCAAACACGACAGATACAACCGGGTGGGGGGAAAAACACTCTATGTCTTAAATTCTGGTCCTATCCTGTTGTCATTTTACTGCACTACAACAGACACAAACCAGATAACACACGACACCCTGTATTCTGTGTCTTAATCTGTGGTCGTTAATCGAAACCACAACGGATACAGTTTCAATATACAGCTCATACTCTGTTATACATTGTAGTCTGTTCCTATCTGTTGTCATTTTTACTTAAAAACCACGAACTGATACTCTACCATATATATACCACCCAATGACATTGTACTTCAGGTCCTATTAACATGATAGTCCATTTACTGCTGCACCACAACTGTTACAAACCCATATATAAACAAATCGACACCCTTGGTTTTCAGTGTCATATCTGGTGGTCGTTTACCTTAACCTACAACAGATACGACATCCAGTTATAATATCTCAATACACCTTGTAAACTAGGTCTTATCTGTTGTTCATTATACTAAACCACATTCAAGATCTCAACTAGTTATACTCCCTAACACCTTGTATATTCTGGTCCTTATCTGTGGTCGTTTAACTTAACCACAACACGATTCAACCAGATATTATCAACCCACACCTTGTTTTCCTGGTCTTAATCTGGTTTGAGTCTATGTACTAAACCCCCCCCAACAAATCATATACTAAAAACCAGGTTATACTGCTCTACCAACCGTTGTATTCTTGTCCTATTCTCGTTTGTTCATGTACTATAACCACACAACTGTTTACAAACACAGATATACACTCAACTACCTTGTATCCTGGTCTTTTCTGGGCGACTTATACTTATACCACATCTGATTATCAACGCAGGACATTACATATCTACAACACTTGTATTATGGTGGTCTTATACTTGTTTGTTCATTTACATAACCACAATCAGATACAAACTACATGGATATATACATATCAACTAATCCTTGTATTCGGGTCCTATCTGTTGTTGTTGGACTAAACCCCAAACAGATACAAAACCATGAGATACTCTCGACAAGACACCTTGTAATTCGGGTACTTATCTGTTGTCTACATGTTACTAACACCACAACAGATACAAACCAGTCATATAACCGACTCTACTCTTGTTATTCCTGGTCTTTATCTGTTTTCATTTAGCAGACTACTCAACAAACAGTATGTAAACCAGAATAATACAACTCTACACGCATTGTATTCGGGTCCTATCCTGTTGTCTTTGACTAAACCACAAACAGATACAACCAGTTTTACTCACTATATCACCTTGGTATTATGGTTCTTTTTCTGTTTTCGTGTTAACTTAACCACAACTGTATACAACCTCTAGTTTTACATCTCTACAACCTAGCTATTCTCGGTCCTTTCGGTTGTCATTTACTTAACCACAAAGATACCAAACCAAATATACACTCTACAACCATGTATTCCTGGGTCCTATCTGTGTCATTTACTAAACCACAACAGATACAACCAGATATACACTCTACACCTTGTATTCTGGTCCTATCTGTTGTCATTTACTAAACCACAACAGATACAACCAGATATACTCTCTACACCTTGTATTCTGGTCCTATCTGTTGTCATTTACTAAACCACAACAGATACAACCAGATATACACTCTACACCTTGTATTCTGGTCCTATCTGTTGTCATTTACTAAACCACAACAGATACAACCAGATATACACTCTACACCTTGTATTCTATTCTGGTCCTATCTAGTTGTCGTTTATATTTGTTGTCATTTACTAAACCACAACAGATACAACCAGATATACACTCTACACCTTGTATTCTGGTCCTATCTGTTGTCATTTACTAAACCACAACAGATACAACCAGATATACACTCTACACCTTGTATTCTGGTCCTATCTGTTGTCATTTACTAAACCACAACAGATATGATGATGATGATGATGATGAATGATGTGTATTGAGTAAGTATATGTATGATGATGATGATTGATGAATGATGTGTATTGAGTGAGTATATGTATGATGATGATGATTTGATGAATGATGTGTATTGAGTGAGTATATGTATGATGATTGATGATTGATGAATGATGTGTATTGAGTGAGTATATGTATGATGATGATGATTGATGAATGATGTGTATTGAGTGAGTATATGTGTGATGATGATGATTGATGAATGATGTGTATTGAGTGAGTATATGTATGATGATGATGATTGATGAATGATGTGTATTGAGTGAGTATATGTATGATGATGATGATTGATGAATGATGTGTATTGAGTGAGTATATGTATGATGATGATGATTGATGAATGATGTGTATTGAGTGAGTATATGTATGATGATGATGATTGATGAATGATGTGTATTGAGTGAGTATATGTATGATGATGATGATTGATGAATGATGTGTATTGAGTGAGTATATGTATGATGATGATGATTGATGAATGATGTGTATTGAGTGAGTATATGTATGATGATGATGATTGATGATTGATGAATGATGTGTATATTGAGTGAGTATATGTATGATGATGATGATGATGAATGATGTGTGTATTGAGTGAGTATATGTATGATGATGATGATGATGAAATGATGTGTATTGAGTGAGTATATGATGATGATGATGATTGATGAATGATGTGTATTGAGTGAGTATATGTATGATGATGATGATTGATGAATGATGTGTATTGAGTGAGTATATGTATGATGATGATGATTGATGAATGATGTGTATTGAGTGAGTATATGTATGATGATGATGATTGATGAATGATGTGTATTGAGTGAGTATATGTATGATGATGATGATTGATGAATGATGTGTATTGAGTGAGTATATGTATGATGATGATGATTGATGAATGATGTGTATTGAGTGAGTATATGTATGATGATGATGATTGATGAATGATGTGTATTGAGTGAGTATATGTATGATGATGATGATTGATGATGATGTGTATTGAGTGAGTATATGTATGATGATGATGATTGATGAATGATGTGTATTGAGTGAGTATATGTATGATGATGATGATTGATGAATGATGTGTATTGAGTGAGTATATGTATGATGATGATGATTGATGAATGATGTGTATTGAGTGAGTATATGTATGATGATGATGATGATGAATGATGTGTATTGAGTGAGTATATGTATGATGATGATGATTGATGAATGATGTGTATTGAGTGAGTATATGTATGATGATGATGATTGATGAATGATGTGTATTGAGTGAGTATATGTATGATGATGATGATGATGATTGATGAATGATGTGTATTGAGTGAGTATATGTATGATGATCATGATTGATGATATGATGATGTGTATCGGGTGAGCATATGTATGATGATGATGATTGATGAATGATGTGTATTGAGTGAGTATATGTATGATGATGATGATGATGATGAATGATGTGTATTGAGTGAGTATATGTATGATGATGATGATTGATGAATGATGTGTATTGAGTGAGTATATGTATGATGATGATGATATGATGAATGATGTGTATTGAGTGAGTATATGTATGATGATGATGATTGATGAATGATGTGTATTGAGTGAGTATATGTATGATGATGATGATTGATGAATGATGTGTATTGAGTGAGTATATGTATGATGATGATGATGATTGATGAATGATGTGTATTGAGTGAGTATATGTATGATGATGATGATTGATGAATGATGTGTATTGAGTGAGTATATGTATGATGATGATGATTGATGAATGATGTGTATTGAGTGAGTATATGTATGATGATGATGATGATTGATGAATGATGTGTATTGAGTGAGTATATGTATGATGATGATGATTGATGAATGATGTGTATTGAGTGAGTATATGTTATGATGATGATGATGATTGATGATGATGTGTATTGAGTGAGTATATGTATGATGATGATGATTGATGAATGATGTGTATTGAGTGAGTATATGTTGATGATGATGATTGATGGATGATGTGTATCGGGTGAGCATATGTGTGATGATGATGATTGATGATTGATGAATGATGTGTATTGAGTGAGTATATGTATGATGATGATGATTGATGAATGATGTATATTGAGTGAGTATATGTATGATGATGATGATTGATGAATGATGTGTATTGAGTGAGTATATGTATGATGATGATGATTGATGAATGATGTGTATTGAGTGAGTATATGTATGATGATGATGATGATGAATGATGTGTATTGAGTGAGTATATGTATGATGATGATGATTGATGAATGATGTGTATTGAGTGAGTATATGTATGATGATGATGATTGATGAATGATGTGTATTGAGTGAGTATATGTATGATGATGATGATTGATGAATGATGTGTATTGAGTGAGTATATGTATGATGATGATGATTGATGAATGATGTGTATTGAGTGAGTATATGTATGATGATGATGATGATGAATGATGTGTATTGAGTGAGTATATGTATGATGATGATGATTGATGAATGATGTGTATTGAGTGAGTATATGTATGATGATGATGATGATTGATGATGATGATTTTGTGTGATCGATTGTGATTGATGTATATGTGTATGATGATGATGATTGATGATGATGATGTGATATGTATTGAGTGAGTATATGTATGATGATGATGATTGATGAATGATGTGTATTGAGTAAGTATATGTATGATGATGATGATTGATGAATGATGTGTATTGAGTGAGTATATGTATGATGATGATGATGATGATGTGATGATGATGTATGTGATGATGATGTATGATGAGTATGATGTATGTATGATGATGATGATTGATGAATGATGTGTATTGAGTAAGTATAGTATGATGATGATGATTGATGAATGATGTGTATTGGTGAGTATGATGTGATGATGATGATGATGATGATGATGAATGATGTGTATTGAGTGAGATATGTATGATGATGATGATTGATGAATGATGTGTATTGAGTGAGTATATGTATATGTGATGATGATGATGATGTGATTGAGTGATATATGATGTGATGATTGATGATGATGTGTATGAGTGAGTATATGTATGATGATGATTGATGAATGATGTGTATTGAGTGAGTATATGTATGATGATGATGATTGATGAATGATGTGTATTGAGTGAGTATATGTATGATGATGATGATTGATGAATGATGTGTATTGAGTGAGTATATGTATGATGATGATGATGATGATTGATGAATGATGTGTATTGAGTGAGTATATGTATGATGATGATGATTGATGAATGATGTGTATTGAGTGAGTATATGTATGATGATGATGATTGATGAATGATGTGTATTGAGTGAGTATATGTATGATGATGATGATGATGAATGATGTGTATTGAGTGAGTATATGTGATGATGATGTATGATGATGATGATGATGAATGATGTGTATTGAGTGAGTATATGTATGATGATGATGATGATGAATGATGTGTATTGAGTGAGTATATGTATGATGATGATGATTGATGAATGATGTGTATTGAGTGAGTATATGTATGATGATGATGATTGATGAATGATGTGTATTGAGTGAGTATATGTATGATGATGATGATGATGATTGATGAATGATGTGTATTGAGTGAGTATATGTATGATGATGATGATTGATGAATGATGTGTATTGAGTGAGTATATGTATGATGATGATGATGATGATGAATGATGTGTATTGAGTGAGTATATGTATGATGATGATGATTGATGAATGATGTGTATTGAGTGAGTATATGTATGATGATGATGATTGATGAATGATGTGTATTGAGTGAGTATATGTATGATGATGATGATTGATGAATGATGAATGATGTGTATTGAGTGAGTATATGTATGATGATGATGATTGATGAATGATGTGTATTGAGTGAGTATATGTATGATGATGATGATTGATGAATGATGTGTATTGAGTGAGTATATGTATGATGATGATGATTGATGAATGATGTGTATTGAGTGAGTATATGTATGATGATGATGATTGATGAATGATGTGTATTGAGTGAGTATATGTATGATGATGATGATTGATGAATGATGTGTATTGAGTGAGTATATGTGTGATGATGATGATGATGATGATGTGATGAGATGTGTATATGAGTGATGATGTATGAGTATATGTATGATGATGATGATTGATGAATGATGTGTATTGAGTGAGTATATGTATGATGATGATGATTGGATGAATGATGTGTATTGAGTGAGTATATGTGTGATGATGATGATGATTGATGATGATGATGTGTATTGAGTGAGTATATGTATGATGATGATGATTGATGAATGATGTGTATTGAGTGAGTATATGTATGATGATGATGATTGATGAATGATGTGTATTGAGTGAGTATATGTATGATGATGATGATTGATGAATGATGTGTATTGAGTGAGTATATGTATGATGATGATGATTGATGAATGATGTGTATTGAGTGAGTATATGTATGATGATGATGATGATGATGAATGATGTGTATTGAGTGAGTATATGTATGATGATGATGATTGATGAATGATGTGTATTGAGTGAGTATATGTATGATGATGATGATTGATGAATGATGTGTATTGAGTGAGTATATGTATGATGATGATGATTGATGATTGATGAATGATGTGTATTGAGTAAGTATATGTATGATGATGATGATTGATGAATGATGTGTATTGAGTGAGTATATGTATGATGATGATGATTGATGAATGATGTGTATTGAGTGAGTATATGTATGATGATGATGATTGATGAATGATGTGTATTGAGTGAGTATATGTATGATGATGATTGATGAATGATGTGTATTGAGTGAGTATATGTATGATGATGATGATTGATGAATGATGTGTATTGAGTGAGTATATGTATGATGATGATGATTGATGAATGATGTGTATTGAGTGAGTATATGTATGATGATGATGATGATGAATGATGTGTATTGAGTGAGTATATGTATGATGATGATTGATGAATGATGTGTATTGAGTAAGTATATGTATGATGATGATGATTGATGAATGATGTGTATTGAGTAAGTATATGTATGATGATGATGATGATGAATGATGTGTATTGAGTGAGTATATGTATGATGATGATGATGATGAATGATGTGTATTGAGTAAGTATATGTATGATGATGATGATTGATGAATGATGTGTATTGAGTGAGTATATGTATGATGATGATGATGATGAATGATGTGTATTGAGTGAGTATATGTATGATGATGATGATTGATGAATGATGTGTATTGAGTGAGTATATGTATGATGATGATGATTGATGAATGATGTGTATTGAGTGAGTATATGTATGATGATGATGATGATGAATGATGTGTATTGAGTAAGTATATGTATGATGATGATGATTGATGAATGATGTGTATTGAGTGAGTATATGTATGATGATGATGATGATGAATGATGTGTATTGAGTAAGTATATGTATGATGATGATGATTGATGAATGATGTGTATTGAGTAAGTATATGTATGATGATGATGATGATGAATGATGTGTATTGAGTAAGTATATGTATGATGATGATGATTGATGAATGATGTGTATTGAGTGAGTATATGTATGATGATGATGATGATGATGATGTGATTGAGTGAGTATATGTATGATGATGATGATTGATGAATGATGTGTATTGAGTGAGCATATGTATGATGATGATGATTGATGAATGATGTGTATTGAGTGAGTATATGTGTGATGATGATGATGATGATGATGTGTATGATGTGATGAGTGATATATGTATGTATGATGATGATGATTGATGAATGATGTGTATTGAGTGAGTATATGTATGATGATGATGATTGATGAATGATGTGTATTGAGTGTATGAGTAGTATTATGTATGATGATGATGATGATGATGAATGATGTGTATTGAGTGAGTATATGTATGATGATGATGATTGATGAATGATGTGTATTGAGTGAGTATATGTATGATGATGATGATTGATGAATGATGTGTATTGAGTGAGTATATGTATGATGATGATGATTGATGAATGATGGTGTATTGAGTGAGTATATGTATGATGATGATGATTGATGAATGATGTGTATTGAGTGAGTATATGTATGATGATGATGATGATGAATGATGTGTATTGAGTGAGTATATGTATGATGATGATGATTGATGAATGATGTGTATTGAGTGAGTATATGTATGATGATGATGATTGATGAATGATGTGTATTGAGTGAGTATATGTATGATGATGATGATTGATGAATGATGTGTATTGAGTGAGTATATGTATGATGATGATGATTGATGAATGATGTGTATTGAGTGAGTATATGTATGATGATGATGATTGATGAATGATGTGTATTGAGTGAGTATATGTATGATGATGATGATGATGATGAATGATGTGTATTGAGTGAGTATATGTATGATGATGATGATTGATGAATGATGTGTATTGAGTGAGTATATGTATGATGATGATGATGATTGATGAATGATGTGTATTGAGTGAGTATATGTATGATGATGATGATGATGAATGATGTGTATTGAGTGAGTATATGTATGATGATGATGATGATTGATGAATGATGTGTATTGAGTGAGTATATGTATGATGATGATGATTGATGAATGATGTGTATTGAGTGAGTATATGTATGATGATGATGATTGATGAATGATGTGTATTGAGTGAGTATATGTATGATGATGATGATTGATGAATGATGTGTATTGAGTGAGTATATGTATGATGATGATTGATGAATGATGAGTTTCGGATGATTGATGCTTGATGTGTATTGAGTGAGTATATGTATGATGATGATGATTGATGAATGATGTGTATTGAGTGAGTATATGTATGATGATGATGATGATGGATGATGTGTATTGAGTGAGTATATGTATGATGATGATGATTGATGAATGATGTGTATTGAGTGAGTATATGTATGATGATGATTGATGAATGATGTGTATTGAGTGAGTATATGTATGATGATGATGATTGATGAATGATGTGTATTGAGTGTATATGTGTGATGATGATGATGATGAGATGATGTGATTGATGATATGATGTTGATGATGATTGATGAATGATGTGTATGAGTGAGTATATGTATGATGATGATGATGATGATGATGAATGATGTGTATTGAGTGAGATGTATTGATGTATGTATGATGATGATGATTGATGAATGATGTGTATTGAGTGAGTATATGTGTATGATGATGATGATTGATGAATGATGTGTATTGAGTGAGTATATGTATGATGATGATGATTGATGAATGATGTGTATTGAGTGAGTATATGTATGATGATGATGATGATGAATGATGTGTATTGAGTAAGTATATGTATGATGATGATTGATGAATGATGTGTATTGAGTAAGTATATGTATGATGATGATTGATGAATGATGTGTATTGAGTAAGTATATGTATGATGATGATGATGATTGATGAATGATGTGTATTGAGTAAGTATATATGTATGATGATGATTGATGAATGATGTGTATTGAGTGAGTATATGTATGATGATGATGATTGATGAATGATGTGTATTGAGTGAGTATATGTATGATGATGATGATTGATGAATGATGTGTATTGAGTGAGTATATGTATGATGATGATGATTGATGAATGATGTGTATTGAGTGAGTATATGTATGATGATGATGATTGATGAATGATGTGTATTGAGTGAGTATATGTATGATGATGATGATTGATGAATGATGTGTATTGAGTGAGTATATGTATGATGATGATGATTGATGAATGATGTGTATTGAGTGAGTATATATGTATGATGATGATGATGATGATGATGTGTATTGAGTGAGTATATGTATGATGATGATGATTGATGAATGATGTGTATTGAGTGAGTATATGTATGATGATGATGATTGATGAATGATGTGTATTGAGTGAGTATATGTGTGATGATGATGATTGATGAATGATGTGTATTGAGTGAGTATATGTATGATGATGATGATGAATGATGTGTATTGAGTGAGTATATGTATGATGATGATGATTGATGAATGATGTGTATTGAGTGAGTATATGTATGATGATGATGATTGATGAATGATGTGTATTGAGTGAGTATATGTATGATGATGATGATGATTGATGAATGATGTGTATTGAGTGAGTATATGTATGATGATGATGATTGATGAATGATGATGTGTATTGAGTGAGTATATGTATGATGATGATGATGATGATGATGTGTATGAGATATGTGTATTGAGTGATGTGATATGTGTATGATGATGATGATGATGATGATGATGATGTGTATTGAGTGAGTATATGTATGATGATGATGATTGATGAATGATGTGTGTATTGAGTGAGTATATGTATGATGATGATGATTGATGAATGATGTGTATTGAGTGAGTATATGTATGATGATGATGATTGATGAATGATGTGTATTGAGTGAGTATATGTATGATGATGATGATTGATGAATGATGTGTATTGAGTGAGTATATGTATGATGATGATGATTGATGAATCATGTGTATTGAGTGAGTATATGTATGATGATGATGATTGATGAATGATGTGTATTGAGTGAGTGAGTATATGTGTGATGATGATGATGATTGATGAATGATGTGTATTGAGTGAGTATATGTATGATGATGATGATGATTGATGAATGATGTGTATTGAGTGAGTATATGTATGATGATGATGATTGATGAATGATGTGTATTGAGTGAGTATATGTATGATGATGATGATTGATGAATGATGTGTATTGAGTGAGTATATGTATGATGATGATGATGATGAATGATGTGTATTGAGTGAGTATATGATGATGATGATTGATGATGATGATGATGTGTATTGAGTGAGTATATGTATGATGATGATGATTGATGAATGATGTGTATTGAGTATGTATATGTATGATGATGATTGATGAATGATGTGTATTGAGTGAGTATATGTATGATGATGATGATTGATGATTGATGAATGATGTGTATTGAGTGAGTATATGTATGATGATGATGATTGATGAATGATGTGTATTGAGTAAGTATATGTATGATGATGATGATTGATGAATGATGTGTATTGAGTGAGTATATGTATGATGATGATGATTGATGAATGATGTGTATTGAGTGAGTATATGTATGATGATGATGATGAATGATGATGTGTATTGAGTGAGTATATGTATGATGATGATGATTGATGAATGATGTGTATTGAGTGAGTATATGTATGATGATGATGATGATGAATGATGTGTATTGAGTGAGTATATGTATGATGATGATGATTGATGAATGATGTGTATTGAGTAAGTATATGTATGATGATGATGATGATTGATGAATGATGTGTATTGAGTGAGTATATGTATGATGATGATGATTGATGATGATGATGTGTTATTGAGTAAGTATATGTATGATGATGATGATGATGATGATGATTGATGATGTGTATTGAGTGATGAGTATATGTGATGATGATGATTGATGAATGATGTGTATTGAGTAAGTATATGTATGATGATGATGATTGATGAATGATGTGTATTGAGTAAGTATATGTATGATGATGATGATGATGAATGATGTGTATTGAGTGAAGTATATGTATGTATGATGATGATTGATGAATGATGTGTATTGAGTAAGTATATGTATGATGATGATGATTGATGAATGATGTGTATTGAGTAAGTATATGTATGATGATGATGATTGATGAATGATGTGTATTGAGTAAGTATATGTATGATGATGATTGATGAATGATGTGTATTGAGTAAGTATATGTATGATGATGATGATTGATGAATGATGTGTATTGAGTAAGTATATGTATGATGATGATGATGATGATGATGATGATGTGTATTGAGTGAGTATATGTATGATGATGATGATTGATGAATGATGTGTATTGAGTAAGTATATGTATGATGATGATGATTGATGAATGATGTGTATTGAGTAAGTATATGTATGATGATGATGATTGATGAATGATGTGTATTGAGTAAGTATATGTATGATGATGATGATTGATGAATGATGTGTATTGAGTAAGTATATGTATGATGATGATTGATGAATGATGTGTATTGAGTGAGTATATGTATGATGATGATGATTGATGAATGATGTGTATTGAGTGAGTATATGTATGATGATGATGATGATTGATGAATGATGTGTATTGAGTGAGTATATGTATGATGATGATGATTGATGAATGATGTGTATTGAGTAAGTATATGTATGATGATGATGATTGATGGATGATGTGTATCGGGTGAGCATATGTGTGATGATGATGATTGATGATTGATGAATGATGTGTATTGAGTGAGTATATGTATGATGATGATGATGATGATTGATGAATGATGTGTATTGAGTAAGTATATGTATGATGATGATGATTGATGATTGATGAATGATGTGTATTGAGTGAGTATATGTATGATGATGATGATTGATGAATGATGTGTATTGAGTGAGTATATGTATGATGATGATGATGATGATGAATGATGTGTATTGAGTGAGTATATGTATGATGATGATGATTGATGAATGATGTGTATTGAGTATTGAGTGAGTATATGTATGATGATGATGATGATGATTGATGATGATGTGTATTGAGTGAGTATATGTATGATGATGATGATTGATGAATGATGTGTATTGAGTGAGCATATGTATGATGATGATGATGATGAATGATGTGTATTGAGTGAGTATATGTATGATGATGATGATTGATGAATGATGTGTATTGAGTAAGTATATGTATGATGATGATGATTGATGAATGATGTGTATTGAGTGAGTATATGTGTATGATGATGATGATTGATGAATGATGTGTATTGAGTGAGTATATGTATGATGATGATGATGATGATGATGATGTATGATGTGTATTGAGTGAGTATATGTATGATGATGATGATGATGATGAATGATGTGTATTGAGTAAGTATATGTATGATGATGATGATGATGATGATGTGTATTGAGTGATGTGTATGTATGATGTATGATGATGATGATGATGATGATTGTATGATTGATGATGATGTGTATTGAGTGAGTATATGTATGATGATGATGATGATGATGATGATGTGTATTGAGTGAGTATATGTATGATGATGATGATGATGATGATGATGATGTGTATTGAGTGAGTATATGTATGATGATGATGATGATTGATGAATGATGTGTATTGAGTGAGTATATGTATGATGATGATGATGATGATGATGATGATGATGTGTATTGAGTGAGTATATGTATGATGATGATGATGATGATGAATGATGTGTATTGAGTGAGTATATGTATGATGATGATGATTGATGAATGATGTGTATTGAGTGAGTATATGTATGATGATGATGATTGATGAATGATGTGTATTGAGTGAGTATATGTATGATGATGATGATGAATGATGTGTATTGAGTGAGTATATGTATGATGATGATGATGATTGATGAATGATGTGTATTGAGTGAGTATATGTATGATGATGATGATGATTGATGAATGATGTGTATTGAGTGAGTATATGTATGATGATGATGATTGATGAATGATGTGTATTGAGTGAGTATATGTATGATGATGATGATTGATGAATGATGTGTATTGAGTGAGTATATGTATGATGATGATGATTGATGGATGATGTGTATTGAGTGAGTATATGTATGATGATGATGATTGATGAATGATGTGTATTCAGTAACGCTCATCTTATCTTCGATTTATGATTTAGTCCTGTCTCTTCTTTTTCCAAAATTCTGCTTAATCATGAAAAAATCAGACAGATACATGTATTAGAACTTAAATAAATAGAGTTCAAACTCTATGGCTCATTTCGTTTCTTTTTTTTAATTACTGCTTACGCCATTTGTATCGACCTTACTACTTTTTATATCGCGTTGCAGCTCACTGGTTCTGGGGTATCAGCTTATTAGAGCCATATACCTTCATGGTTCAAACACAGTTCATCAGCAGATAAAACACCAACAATCTCGCTTGTATTAAATATGGCCAATATCTGTTTTTTGTTGACAATTAGATCACAATAAAATATGCAAACAAATGTATTTAATTCAATTTTCTAAACATTCTATATATTATTTAATCTATTTTTCAAAATATTCTATATGAAAAATGTTAATAATATGAAAATTGTGACTTCTCAGCAGAGACCATAATTTTTAATTCGAATAAAAACATTTTTAAATACAACAATAAATGTAACATTATGTTATTACCTGTAATTTAACGAATATCAAGGTTATGCTGCTTAATTAATACTCCGTCATTGCATATTACAGATTTATCTGTCATATGGATAGATATCTACGGAAGCGTATTAGGCTCATATGGGAAAATAATATTTCAGGAGAACGAATTTTTTTATTTTGGAGGCCGCAAAATAATTATCCGGCAGCCACCATTTACATATGTAAATATCTACCAGAAATTAAAGTGGCGGCCGCCAAATTATTATAAACCGGCTGCCACGTTGTATCTGTCGCTCGCCACACAATTACTTGGCTACTGCCAAAAAATTAAGTGACGGCCGCCAAATAAAACATTTTATAATAATAATATTTTCCTATATGAGCTTGCGTAGGTATCCAATGTGACGTCAATATTTTGTGAGCGAAACTCGTTTCTCTGAAAAGTGTGGTGGATAAAAGCCTACACACATGGGCAGATAAGTTTGTACAATATAGAATTACACAAGTACATCCTGAGTTGTTTCCAGTCATTCGTAGATAAAACACAGTACAGTAGATAATACACAAGGAAACAAATGTGTGGGTTAAGACTTTAACAGTGTCACAATCAGACAAATGTATAACCTCTACACTCCATAATCTTGTGGAGTGGCCATACAGATCCTTCCCTGCTGGCAAAAGAAGACAAAGGTAGGTGTGGGGTATTTTACTGCTTCCATCATATATCTCCAGCTTTGAATACCCTCAACAAAATGGCGACGGGAAGGTTAAGAATAGTATAAGCACTGCATTTTTTCCAAAGACAAAAGTGCATATGTTATTTTTTTTCTTTATTTTGTTTACAATACATTGTGTTTCCCCTCAATAAGTGTGGTTACGTTCAAATTCACGAAATATCTCTCCGCTAAATTAGTTTATATGCAAATGTTGTTCTACTTCACAAAAATATGTTATTTTTTTCTGCTGACTACTGCTTGGAACCTTACAATTTCTGTTTGTCTCGTATTAAAGGTTGACTATGCTGTTTGTAGTGTGTTGGTATACATGAACCTGACACGGACCTATGTACTATGAAACTGGGGAAGGTTATGGCTTACAGAAATACTAACACTGTATTTATGGCGTGTTACTGTTACTTCCTTGTAGCTTTATTAAATAATGAGCCAAGCTATATATGACTAAATAAGGAGTCCTGGTTAGGTTACATGTACACCAAAACGTCATGGCTAGGTTACACCAAGGATATATCAATGGTTTGACGAAACAATAACAACGTCTGTGCCAAATGTTGAAGGTTTAAGAACCCATTCCTTGACTAGGTAAAACAACTCGATATGTATGACTTTGTTAAGTCGAATCCGGTCAAACCATCGCTCCTTCTACATATCATCAACATAAGTAAACATAATGGTATGGTTTGGTGACAGAGATATGTACTAAACCCTGTGCAATAAGAAAAATGTACATTAATTTGCATATTTTGCCCAAATTTACAAATTATAACAATCTACGAGTCAACAGTATACACTTCCTACCAATTGTAAAATAGCCATACTAAAATCACTTGTTAAACGGGGTCGTAAATCTGAACAATACGTTTCAATTCAATTGAAATATTTTCTTTACAGTGTTACATTTAAAGGCATACTATATTATACACATACAGATATACATATTCTGACAGAATAAACACATTTAACTCTAATCGTTTCAGAAATGAGTTTAACAGAAACATACATATGTATAACATGTATAAAAATCTAGGGTTACTGACAGTACATTCCAAACTTCCATCAAATGTCGAAATACTCGTTAGGAAACGGATGAGCAAGGCTGCTACGCGCCTGAATTCACTTGGAGTTATTTCGCCTGGAATACAAGACTTAAGGTAAAATGCGAGGAGCAACTGATCAGATGTTCTCCATATACTGAAATCAATTAAATTTATTCATTTGTGACTTTAGAATCCACTAACGATGGTTATAATATGTTATTTATATAGAATCCAATCTTGTTTGTAAAGAGTATAACTTACGTTATGATGTCACAATGAATTTCGCTCTTGGTTATATAACACTAATGACATATGCAAAATGTTATACGGGCGATGATACTGAATATCAAGGAAATTGTGTTATAAAAAGAGTTACAAAGCTGTTGTTGACATGTTTCTCCCTCTGAAATGATGCATTCAGACATGTTAAGCAAAAAAACCATATTAACCTATTGTTGCGTTTAACCTCATTTCTGGCCACCAGCTGTAACTTTGCTAATGTCTGATTCCTACCACCAAATGAATGAAAGTAAGACTATCCTAGAAAGATAACTGTTATCAATGTATATTTACTGCAGACATTCACAGTAAATGATTACATCTAATTTCTTCTGTTAACAGGTCCATACTTCTGTCAGTGCCATGGATCAGGTAAAAGGGACGCTCATTCTTCTGGTGCCTCTGGTGTTTCTCCAGACCTGGCTACACTGTGTGGCACTGAATCCTACCAGACCTTGCCCGAGTAAACAGTGTAAATGTTTACCTGATTCCAAGCTTGTGAACTGTACGGGACGCGCCATGACATTCATTCCAGTTTTACCTTCATATACAAGAGTGGCAATCTTTACTAAAACTACCTTCCAGAATATAACACGAGAATTTTTGTTCAATCTGACTTTACTCCACATAACATCATTAAGCTTCGTGGACACATTGTCCCACACAATACATGCAAACACCTTCACCGATCTCACGAATATCAAAACGTTGGAAATTAGTAGAAATTATCAAGTAGCGCCTGATTCTATTCCTCCAATATTGCAGCAGACACCTCGCCTACAAACTGTTAAACTTAGGTCCAATCAATGGAGTGTCATCCCCCAGGATATGTTCAGGGGGTTCCACAACTCATCAATCAAGACTTTGTCGTTAAGTAATAATAACATACAGTTCATCAGTGGCCGATACTTTTCTGATATGCGTTATCTGCAAAGTTTGGATTTGTCCAGTAATAAATTATTCGACTTAAACTTTACAGGATTCGAATCTACATCAATATCATCCGTGAACCTAGGTAATAATGATTTTCACACCATACCGTCGTTTTGTGGGCCTAACGGAAACCCTACAGGTGAATACAAATCACTATATTTCGACCAGAATCCACTTCGGGATTTAAATAAGTCATCATTTCGATGTTTGTTATTCTTACAGAAACTTTATCTCGATGAAACATTTTTAAAAACTATTCGAAGTTACGCATTTGCAACGTTACCGAGATTAGAAACGCTTTCATTGAACCACGTACATGTGAGTTTTGTGGAAGGGTTTGCTTTGAACTCATCTAGTCTCAAATCATTATATTTTAAACATAACGCATACAGATTTGAGAAGTTCCCTCAAGTCTATAGTGAATTGTTCTCATCTCTTCCAAACCTTCTACTACTTGACCTCACGGGAAACTTTCTGCCGTCAGACTCCAAATCTCTGAGAGAACTGTTCACACCTTTGAAGAAACTACAGAAATTAATATTACAAGATAGTGGTTTGAAAGCACTACCACGTAACGTCTTCCAACAGATGCCTGGCTTAAGATATCTGGTACTTATTGGTAATTACATAAGCGGTTGGAACGATGATCCGGAAGTGTTCGGCAATGTGTCGTCACTGCGCAGTTTGTACCTCGATGGCAATAATATCAAACTTGTCAACAAAACATCATTTCCGGAAAAGTTCCTTAACTCATTAAGTAATCTTTGCATGGTTGACAACCCATTTTCATGCACTTGTGAACTCAAATGGTTCGTAGACTGGATTAAGTCTGCTAAGAATACAACCATCGTAAACTATCCAAGACGGTATATTTGCAGATTTCCTCCAGAAATGAACAACGTTCTGTTGATGGACTACAACCCTACTACCGAGATGTGTTTAAATGTTAATTACCCTCTCATCAGAAACATCTGTATAGCTGTCTTTATTCCGTCAACATTCATCCTCATCGCCATATCCGTCACATACAAGTTCCGGTTCCGGTTGAACTACTGGCTACACATCCTTGGTATAAAGAGAGTCGGTTATACACGGATCCAGGACGACGCTGTTTATGAGTACGACGCATTTGTCATCTACTCTAACGACAACAGGGATTTTATTTTCAACCATATGATCGAGGCACTGGAGGAGAAAGCTGGATGTAGACTTTGTATACATGAAAGAGATTTTGACGTAGGTCGTTTTATTCTTGACAACATCACAACAAACTTTGAGCGTAGCAGGAACATCATCCTGGTACTATCACGTTGTTTCCTAGAGAGCGAATGGTGTAAGTTCGAACTTACACTAACACAGTTAAAGGCGTCACAAGAGGGCCCCGGGGTGTTGACTGTAATACTACTAGAGGAACTGGACATGGCCAGACTTCCGTCCTCTGTACGGGCGATTCTGGACACTGTCACCTACACTGAGTGGTCAGTAGATACAGCTGGACAGAACAGAGTATGGGCCAAAGTCTTAACTGCATTAAATAGTGGTATTAAAAATAGGAACTAGCGCAACTAGTTCATAGTGGAAAAAATACAAAATAATGAAATTACATTTTGAACAAATTTATGTTAGAAACATGAAATACGTTAAAACATTGAGAAATGGTCGGTTATTTTACGGGAATTTAAGGGATTACTCATCCATTTTGGTTTACGGGTTAGTTTGCGATCAATGTTCAATTAAAATCACAAATTTCTCCATCGATAACATTCAACTGTCTTGTATTTAAGCTTCGTCTTCATCTGCATCCGACATATTTTCGTTGTTTCTCTTTGTATGATCCAAGAACCCTGGAACCATTGTAAACTACAGTATCATGCCTCAATGTTATTAAAGTTGTCATAGAACCAGAAGATTCCATTTTCTAAATAATTTACACAATGAACAGACTGCTCAATGTTCTATTGTTTCTTGCTACATCAGTCAATAGTCAAAAACATTTCTCCTCGATGTAGTCAAAACACTTCCACCTCGGGGAAGTCCAACAAACTCTTTCCCCCTCGGTGTAGTCAAAACTCTTCCACCTCGGGGAAGTCCAACAAACTCTTTCCCCCTCGATGTAGTCAAAACTCTTCCACCTCCGGGAAGTCCAACAAACTCTTTCCCCCTCGATGTAGTCAAAACTCTTCCACCTCCGGGAAGTCCAACAAACTCTTTCCCCCTCGATGTAGTCAAAACACTTCCACCTCGGGGAAGCCAACAAACTCTTTCCCCCTCGATGTAGTCAAAACTCTTCCACCTCGGGGAAGTCCAACAACTCTTTCCCCTCGATGTAGTCAAAACACTTCCACCTCGGGGAAGTCCAACAACTCTTTCCCCCTCG
Source organism: Argopecten irradians (assembly GCF_041381155.1). Lineage (NCBI taxonomy): Eukaryota > Metazoa > Mollusca > Bivalvia > Pectinida > Pectinidae > Argopecten > Argopecten irradians. The sequence goes on along the minus strand of NC_091140.1, from coordinate 9,382,866 downwards.
GTGTAGTCAAAACTCTTCCACCTCGGGGAAGTCCAACAACTCTTTCCCCCTCGATGTAGTCAAAACTCTTCCACCTCGGGGAAGTCCAACAAACTCTTTCCCCCTCGATGTAGTCAAAACTCTTCCACCTCGGGAAGTCCAACAACTCTTTCCCCTCGATGTAGTCAAAACACTTCCACCTCCGGGAAGTCCAACAACATTTCTCCTCGATGTAGTCAAAACACTTCCACCTCGGGGAAGTCCAACAAACTCTTTCCCCCTCGATGTAGTCAAAACACTTCCACCTCCGGGAAGTCCAACAACTCTTTCCCCCTCGATGTAGTCAAAACACCTCCACCTCCGGGAAGTCCAACAACTCTTTCCCCCTCGATGTAGTCAAAACTCTTCCACCTCGGGGAAGTCCAACAAACTCTTTCCCCCTCGATGTAGTCAAAACACTTCCACCTCCGGGAAGTCCAACAAACTCTTTCCCCCTCGATGTAGTCAAAACACTTCCACCTCCGGGAAGTCCAACAACTCTTTCCCCCTCGATGTAGTCAAAACACTTCCACCTCGGGGAAGTCCAACAAACTCTTTCCCCCTCGATGTAGTCAAAACACCTCCACCTCCGGGAAGTCCAACAACTCTTTCCCCTCGATGTAGTCAAAACACTTCCACCTCGGGAAGTCCAACAACTCTTTCCCCTCGATGTAGTCAAAACACTTCCACTTCCGGGAAGTCCAACAAACTCTTTCCCGCTCGATGTAGTCAAAACACTTCCACCTCCGGGAAGTCCAACAACTCTTTCCCCCTCGATGTAGTCAAAACACTTCCACCTCCGGGAAGTCCAACAACTCTTTCCCCCTCGATGTAGTCAAAACACTTCCACCTTCGGGAAGTCCAACAACTCTTTTCCTCTCGATGTAGTCAAATCACTTCCACCTCCGGGAAGACCAACAACTCTTTCCCCCTCGATGTAGTCAAAACACTTCCACCTCCGGGAAGTCCAACAACTCTTTTCCCCCTCGATGTAGTCAAAACACTTCCACCTCCGGGAAGTCCAACAACTCTTTCCCCCTCGATGTAGTCAAAACTCTTCCACCTCGGGGAAGTCCAACAAACTCTTTCCCCCTCGATGTAGTCAAAACACTTCCACCTCCGGGAAGTCCAACAACTCTTTCCCCCTCGATGTAGTCAAAACACTTCCACCTCGGGGAAGACCAACAACTCTTTCCCCCTCGATGTAGTCAAAACACTTCCACCTCCGGGAAGTCCAACAACTCTTTCCCCCTCGATGTAGTCAAAACACTTCCACCTCCGGGAAGTCCAACAACTCTTTCCCCCTCGATGTAGTCAAAACACTTCCACCTCCGGGAAGTCCAACAACTCTTTCCCCCTCGATGTAACCAAAACTCTTTCCCCTCGGTGGTCCCAACAACGAGGGGGGATTGATTGATATAGCATGAAACAACTATCTAAGTACCTGAGCCAAAATCTTATACCTATCATATCTTTTGGTGAGAAAGACATTCGTCGAAAGAATATGTGGATCCGTTGTGTTTATGACGTGTATGCAATAGTTCCTAGCCGGTAATAGTTCAATAGTTTCTGAGAATTTGTATAGAAGTAAGAATTATCAAGCAATATTATGTGAAAATTATCGAAATGATTTTATTTACTTTTATAGTGAGAGTAAGGTAACAAAGATAACTGTCATTCTGGATGGGACACATCTATATTATCACATTGGGTTTTGTTGTTTAATCTTCAAATTATGTTCTGCGTTGTTTCCTTACGTTGTCAGTTTGTAATGAATTTAACAATCAGAAAAAAATTAGTTGTATGGGGCCATTGTTAATTAGTTTTCTGAATGACTTTGGACGTGGCATTATGCTCCATGGTACATGATCTCTATTTATGTTCACTGTCCGTGTGTTATTAGAATAATGATAAGTCACTGATTTGTACAGAAGGATTGATAACAGAGCAAGGCAGAACCCTTCTCAGTATGCAGTTCATTACAAAGTAAACAGGAATAAACACAATGCTCATAATTATACCATCCAGAGAAATTAAAACAGAAGATTTTTTAAGGCCGGAACTCGCGGTAACTGATTTTAAATACAGAAATGCGTCAACCTAAGCCCAAGCGTTGAAACCGGAAAATAGAAATTGAGCTTTGGACTATGAATATTTTTAAAATTATAGTATTCAATTACAATAAAGTATACCCACTTAATACATGTTAAGCGTTATTTCAGGAAATATGTTTTTTTATAGTGCATTGTTCTTAGACTATAAGAAAAATCTACATACTTCTTCAAAGGATTTTTAAATTGATCGTTATCTTATTCTAGCTTCATAATGCTCAAACTACAATCTTCTCAATTTCTCGTACTAAGCATAATGATCTATTACTTAAATTGATTTAGTTTTTAATATTTAGTAACATTTATTTACTTCATTCCATATTTGCACAAACTGCTAAATAATGCTAGTGCATTGATACACCCAGGTAGAGCGATGGATTCATTGAAGTTTATCAACTGAAACATAAAAAACCGATATCCGACAATGTTTATGTATAACATTTTTTATGTTCAAAATTTTACATTCCTTGTTGTCCAAACAAAGCCAGTTTGTTGGGTTTTTTGAATATATGAAATGGAAAATGAATTACACGGTATATTTTAGTAGCATGACGTTTAGTGTACGTACATTGTAGCCTGAAGAAAAGATATAATATACCATCAATGCGATGTAGCGATCTTTTAGGAAGAGCATATGACCAAAGAGTATTTTATTTAAGAACTGTTTGCAAACTGCTAATCTGGCTAGTAGCTCTCACAAAAGTTTGTTTTTATGTTTTTCATAATCCAATGAAAGTAAAATGATATGAACATCAATAATTATAATTAATTTGACTAATTGACAAAAAATTCGTTTTAGGGATCTGATCTGGTGATATTCAGTTTCGTTGAAGTCTCATTTTAACATTAATCAAAAAGTAAGTGTTCCTATTTGCAGCATGTTGCCATATAAAAACATGTCAAAAATTAAACTTATATTGTTTGTCTAACGTGTTATACGTGGATTTTAAGAGACGACCAATTTGTGGCCATTTCAAAAAAGTGCAGAGGATACACTTGGTAGACAGACGAATTTTCACCTGTTTTTACTTCAAAATCATCACTCAAATCGCCTGTGCTACGACATTTTTTGCTATATCAAGTTAATGTTTTATGTAAATCTTTTTAAGGTTCACTGTGATGAAAATATTAAGCATTAAAGTATGAAATTTTAGCCTATTGGTTTTTGTTTTGTTTCTTTTACAGATAAGTGGAGTGATGTCTTTAGAATTTTTAGCAAGAAATGCTGAAAAATTAAAAGTTTTGTAACGGGACAAAACATGAAGCACACTCACCCACTATTTTTATGATGGTTTTAGGAAATGTAACTTTGCTTCTTTTGAATGGCAAAATTTAAGAAAAAGTTAGTCATCAATATACCTTTTTTTCTGTGAAGCATTGAATCTGTCAAAATTGTGTAAAACGAGGTATTTTTTATCATTAAAACAAGGGGAGGTAATATATACACCAAGTCTGAGCCAAATAATGGGTGGATTGTATGATTTATTATTCATTAATTGATTTGATAATTTCGCGAATATTCACACATAGCAGACAACCAATTTGCAAAATGTTGCTTTAGTTTGTTTAATACAGGATGTATATGCTTAAAACCATAAAATTCCGGTAAAAACATAATTTGCATCACATATTTGATTAATAATAGCACAAAATCAAGCACACCACCATATTATTTTATACCATTTTCATCTTTGGTCAGAACTGTTTCCAAATACAATGTATATATATTAGAAAAAAGCATCAGAAAATAAACATGCTTACAGTAAGTGTTGCAAGCAACACACGTCCCCCGCCGCCAATTACATTTTTCTAATATATTGCTTAGTTATGCTATCATTGTATGGAGTTTGAGCAAATTCTGTCTGAAATTATCGTCCGGAAACGAAAATTTGTGAAACAAACTATTTTTAGTAACAGTGTCCTTTTGACCCCAAATTCCATGCCAAACTATGTTTTCTCCTATGTTACCATGTATCAAGTTTGAACAAATTCCGTTGATGTGTTCTCAAGTTATCGTCCCGAAAATAAAAGGATTTGTGAAACAATATATTTTAGTAATAGTAACCTTTGTAGTTGACCTTTTGACCCAAAATCCAATACCAAGCTGTATTTTCTCATATGCTACCATTGTGTGAAATTTGATCAAAATCCGTTGATGTTTTCCCAAGTTATCTTTTGAAAACGTATATTTTGTGAAACAATATATTTTTTCGTATCAGTGACCTATCTGGTTGACCGTTTGACCTCAAATTCAATCCCTAGCGGAGTTATACCCTATGTTACCGTTTTATGAAATTTAAACAAACTCCGTTGATGTGTACTCAACTTATCATCCGGAAACTAAAAGGATTTGTAAAACAATATATTTTTAGTAACAATGACCTTTGTATTTGACCTTTTGACCCCAAATTCAATCCCAAACTGTATTTTCTCATATGCTTCCATTGTGTGAAGTTTGATCAAAATCCGTAGATGTTTTCTCAAGTAATCGTCAAAAGTTAACACTATAGTCCCCTCCGGTTGCACCGGCAGGTATTCTCGATATTCCAGGGGTTCCGATCACTTACGATCTCTTCACCCCTGGACTATCTCATTGTAAACACTGGAGGCAACAGAATTGAACAGGTAATTTAGTCATTTGATATACATCAAAAGAGCCGTATAACGGTTCACTGTTGTTGACTGTGTGTCTCTGAAGTTGGACGTCGCTCTCTCTGTAATCTTCAAAGGAAATCTTTGCTAGCCTGTAATTGGTCAAATGTTTTACGCTGAGCTGCCTTCAATTTCACTATGAGATAATCCAGGGGTGTAGAGATCGTAAGTGATCGGAATCCCTGGAGTATCGTGGATGTCTGGCAGGTGACTAATAACTTTGTTAACAGAGTAGATCCTTTCATGTAGCACGCAGCAATAACGTCCATGTTTCTATTATGACGTCACGATAACGTCGGCTTTTTCGCCATTCTCTGCTTTTTCTTAATCGGAAAGTCAAATTTAGTGTGAAAACAAAGGAAAATAATTACAGCTAAAATAATAAAAACGCTGTAGTTATCAAGTATTTGTTCCAATACTGAAAAAAAGTAAAAAAAATAATTCTTAATGCAATATGATTTCTATACAAAAGCCTGCATTAGATAAGTTGTATTGACACGTGTTGAACACAATATAAAATTACATGTGACAAGGAATACAGAGACAACGATAAACCTGTAATAATACACTATAAGGAAGATATTATATCGAAATGTATTGTAACAGTTTATGCTGTGGTCGGTCATTGTTTTCTGCTGTCAAAAGAAGGAACAGGTAAGTGTAAGAATGTGATTAGAAATTCTGAAATGTTACAACAACATTACTTTCATAAGATCGTAGTATGGAGCACGTCTTTTTAATTGTATGACCACAAGTCTGTGATTATTTATTAATTAACAGGCATATTGCCACTCTATGGAATATGTACAGGTATGTCACTATGAAATTATTGGAAATGTAATGTATCTAGAATATTATGTCTGCGTTGTTTTGTTACCATATAACACACATGACTGAACTCTTATCAATCTACCTGGGATATTTTGTTATAGGGTAATGGAAGACGCCGATAATTCAACTAACATAAAGTTTTTAATTGTGTCACTGTGGTTGTACTAAGATGACACTGTAGTAATACGTAGTGTTGAATGACGAATTATGTGGCCAGGAGTCAGACCGGAACTTATATTAAATGTGTGGTAAAACAAAAGTAGAACACAAGTGTGTTACATCACACTTCCTCTTGGAGAGCGCAAGCTGATATGGTGTTACAAATCGTGGACAACACATGGTAGGGAATGTAATGTGAGATTATAACCAATGCATTTAATATATGTGATGTAGTTATCTCGGTAGCAATATTATCACATGAAATTTATTGGTCTATCAACGGTAAACAGCGGAGTCAAACTTTACAGCTCTGTTCTAGCGTGTGTGAAAGATGTGCGCTTTGTCATACGTGTTAGCGTTCTCGGTAAATCTGATATATCACCTGATCCAACTGTTTACGTTCTATTTCGTATTCCTAAATGTGCATTTAGTTGTAATGAGAGACACAATACTACTGATAACAATGTTTAATATATATACAGACGATGATAACACCCATTATAACAACGGTATTTACGTAAATCGCCTGGAAATTCCACATATGTGTGCATGGGATGTACTTTCGTTTTCGTATAATTAGTCATAGTCCCGTCACGGCGGAGATTCAACGGTAACAGATGGGATGTTTTGATTTAAAGATATGTTATCCTAATGAAACTCTTTCTATATTCAATCATAGTAGGTCATATTCTTGACGAGAAATTCTTTTATCCAGTTCGAGTTTTTAATCTGTATTTTCTCAGGTTTGTGCCTAACGTTTCTAATTCTTTGTCGACATTTTGAAGTTTTGAGTTACAAGGCAATGTATTAGTCATGTAGCAGTGAAACCAGAGGAAACTATATATTTCCATCTCCATCTGTCTGTTTGTTTTATACGTAACACATATAACAAATATGTACTATAATACCAGGAATGTATATTAGAGATAATTATTGAAGCACGGATAATAATTAAATCGGTTGCATAAAATATAAAATATACTAAAATATCTCCTTTAATTATGGCTGTTCTTTTAAGTTAAGTCACGTGATGCGATATTTTCCAATGACACTTAAATAATAGCTGTTTGTGCTCCACTTAGATTTTAAGTGATGATTCCCCGAATCCCCGAAAGTGCGGTGACTGTTTAATCCAAACATGTTACAAATCTGTGGAAATAAATATTCATATAGAAATATAACATATGAAATATATGCGAGACAATGTCATTAATTGAAAATGTTTTGTTATGTTTATTACATGTTTTATTATGTGTATCTGATCCTTAAAGACATGTAATAAACGTAATAAAATATTTATATATATGATAAAAATATGTACATGTACATGTAATATACATAATAAAAAGAATGATGTAATATACATAATAAAAAAGAGGAAATATACATAAAAAGATGTTATAGACATAACAAAATATGCAATATACATAATAAAACATATAATATACATAATAAAAAGTGATGTTATATACATAATAAAAAGATGTAATGTGCATAATAAAAAAGAATAATGAAATATACATAATAAAAACTTGACAAATACATAATAGAACATGTAACATACATAATAAAATACTCATATACTTAAGAATAAGAAAAAGATGTAATATACAAAATAAAAAGAATGATGTAATATACATTAAAAAATTAAATATACATAATAAAAAATCAAATCTGTAAGTTCGCGATGAATTATATACCATTTCCGACTAAAACAATTAGCATGAAAAACGCGGTTCCTGAACATAAAAGTAAAACCGTTTTCGTTACAATCTTATCTATCAACAAGTACTCATTGCCGGTGCCCCCAAGTCTATGTTAGGGAAAGAGATAAAATAACGGAAGTTGTGATCTTTAAACATCCAAACAGAGCCACCAGCCAAATATAAATGATATCTAACGGAAATGTAATATCATTCCGCATGCTTTTATTATTATTTTATGATGGCAGGCTTTTAGTCTTGTATCTTGTATTCTTTGTTCAAGAATGAAAACGTGTTTCTATGTTTCTTCTTACAGATATTCTTATCTTGACACAATGGATCAGGTTAAACGGACGCTCATCCTTCTGGTGCCTCTGGTATTCTTCCAGACCTGGCTACACTGTGTGGCACTGAATCCTACCAGACCGTGCCCGAGTAAACAGTGTAAATGTTTACCTGATTCCAAGCTAGTGAACTGTACGGGACGCGCCATGACATACATTCCAGTTTTACCTTCATACACAAGGGTGGCGGTTTTTACTAAAACCACCTTCCCAAATATAACGGCGGAGTTTCTGTCCAACCTTACGTCACTCAACATCAGATATTTGAGTTTCGTGGATACATTGACGGAGATGCTAGACTCTAACGCGTTCGTCAATCTAACTAATATGACAGCGTTGGAAATCAGCAGAAATTATAAATTATCGCCGGCTATGATTTCTCCAATGTTGCTGTTGACACCTCGACTACAATCAGTACGACTGACATCTAACAACTGGCAAATCATTCCCGAGGACATGTTCAAAGGGTCACACAGCTCCTCCATCCACACTGTATCACTCAGCAACAACGCTATAGAGTCCATAAACGGAACATATTTTTCTAGTATGCTCAATCTACAAACGTTGTATTTACCGAATAATAAATTATCAAACTTAAACTTATCAGGAATGGAATCTACCTCGATCTCTTATATAAACCTTAACAACAACAATTTCCGCAGAATACCCTCCTTTTGTGGGCCTGATGGACATCCCACGGGGAAATATAAAACTTTGTACTTACAACAAAACGATCTGAGAGACCTGAAAGCATCGTCATTTCAATGTTTACAGTTTTTACGCAATCTATATCTTGACAGGACCTTTATAGAGGTATTACGAAGAAACACATTTGTCAATTTAGTGAAATTGCAAAAGCTATCACTGACACACATAGGTAACCACTTAAGCCGTGTTGAGGGTTTTGCATTTAACTCTACTAGTCTAAAATATCTCTATTTTTTAAATAACGGTTACAAATTTGAAAGATTCCCGTGGTATTACGGCACAATGTTCTCGTCACTACCAAACCTCATGTTGCTTGATCTCACCGGGAACGTTCTACCATCTGAAACGGATTCTCTAAGGAAGCTGTTTACATCTCTGAATAAGTTACAGAAACTTGTGTTACAGAATACAGCCCTGAAAGCGCTCCCGCCTAACGTCTTTCAACACCTGCCGAACCTCAGATCGCTTATACTGATTGGGAACTATATAAACGGCTGGAATGACGACCCGGAAGTATTTGGCAATGTGACGTCACTGCGCAGTTTGTACCTAGATGGTAATAACATAAAACTTGTCAACAAAACATCATTTGCGGAAAAGTTTCTTAACTCGTTAGATAAGTTTTGTATAACTAATAATCCTTTCTCCTGCACATGCGATTTGAAATGGTTCGTAGACTGGATTAAGTCTGCTAAGAATACAACCATCGTAAACTACCCAAGACGGTATATTTGCAGATTTCCTCCAGAAATGAACAACGTTCTGTTGATGGACTACAACCCTACTACCGAGATGTGTTTAAATGTTAATTACCCTCTCATCAGAAACATTTGTATTGCTGTCTTTGTTCCGTCAACATTCATCCTCATCGCCATATCGGTCATATACAAGTTCCGGTTCTGGTTGAACTACTGGCTACACATCCTTGGTATAAAGAGACTCGGCTATACACGGACCCGGGACGACGCTGTTTATGAGTACGACGCTTTTGTTATCTACTCTAACGACAACAGGGATTTTATTTTCGGTGACATGGTTCCAGAGCTTGAGGAGAAAGGTGGATGTAGACTTTGTATACACGAAAGAGATTTCGAGGTAGGACAATACATCATGGACAACATCACAAGAAAATTTGAACACAGCAAGAACATCATTCTTGTGTTATCTTGTGGCTTCTTAACCAGTGAGTGGTGTAAGTTCGAACTTACCCTAACTCTGTCAAAGACGTCACAAGAGGGCCCCGGGGTGTTGACTGTAATACTACTAGAGGAACTGGACACGGCCAGACTTCCGTCCTCTGTACGGGCGATTCTGGACACTGTCAGCTACACAAAGTGGTCAGTAGATAAGGTTGGACAGAACAAAGTATGGGCCAAAGTCTTAACTGCACTGAATGTTCACGTTAACCATGAAATTGATAATTAAATGTTTGTTAGAAATGTTAATAACGAACCACATCTATTTGATGGATAATTGTATAGCATGTATATATAAGGGGCCCGGTGGCTGATGGATAATTGTATATCATGTATATATAAGGGGCCCCGGTGGCTTCAGGATTAATTGCATAGCATGTATATATAAGGGGCCCCGTTAGCTGCAGGGATAACGGTTCCACAAATATATCCACTGGCTCTCAAATTTGTGTCGACGAAATTTGACAGTTGAAAGTTTTTTCTTTGAATTTAAAAGACTACAATGTCATATTCAATGTAAATTATCTATATGATCTTCGTAATAAATGATATTAAATATAAATGATAACCGCTTATTTATTTATTGTGCGGAATCATATCAGGAAGAGGGTGATATACTGATGTACAAAGTTGACTGAGTTGATCATATGTCGATAGGGAAACCTTTCTGAAAACCAATCGAAACACTTTGTAACGATTATTTACTTTTGTTTTGAAATGTTATATCGGATACACTCGGTGCTGAAATAGTACCAAACTACTTACTATGTGAATGTCGGTCAAAAATCTCTAACTAGTATTTATATCTTTATTATTTTATTATTTTTTGTTAGAAATTCATTTTCAATCACGATTGAAATATGTAATTAATCATACGGATTGCGTTGATTTAAAAGTATTTTATTCACCTTGTTAATGTTGACAAAACGACTTGGGCACAATGTCTAATAAGTCCTATTCGAACATACATACAAATATACATATTAAAGACAGCTTGATACTCCAATATATAGACATTACGATTATTAGTTTAATCAAATTATTTAATCGAAATAGCATTATGTTTGCTGACGGTTGTTTCATTTTGTACCATCATTCCTTACTTCAAGGGATTATCCTGGTTTTCATGTACTATATCAAGTGCATTAAAACAAAATATTTTACCATAGAAACCAGAAATGCATCATCCTGAATACAAGTTTGCAGTATGTCAAATACGAAACGAGAACTAAACAATGCAATTACCACCTGTGTATACAACTGTTATTTCATGTTTTCCTGGGGAAGAAACTGAAACTTTACTATGTTCCGATCAAACACAACCTGTCAAACAAATGTGTTAACAATGCACGTATGGAACACATGTTGTTGTTGAATCAGACCACAAGCCATTAGAGATTATTGACAAGAAAACCTGTTTAGTGCTCCTAAACGCTTACAACGTATGTTGCTAAATCTTCAGCGTTTTGACTACACAATCGTCTACAAGAAGGGCACGGAAATGTACATGGCGGATACGTTAAGCAAGGCATTTTTGTCAAGTACTGATGAAGAGACACGTTTGCGAGTTTTCTTTCTGAATTTTAACACGTAAACACTGTGAAACATCTGCCAGTATCGTCTGAAACGCTTCATAAGCTACAACAGTCCAATGAAATTGACGCAAGTCTTATAGAATTAATGCGAGTTGTTCAACGTGGGTGGCCAGAGAGCAAAGAACAACTCTCTCAAGAGGTCCAGAAGTACTTCCCTTTTCGAGAAGAGTTGACTGTTCACAACGGATTGTTATTCAAGAAAGACCGTGTAGTAGTGCCAATTTCCGAACGCAGTAACATGATGGAAAGAGCACATTCAAGTCATATCGGTCTCCAGGGATGTTTACGAAGAGGTAGTCAATATATTGGCCGAATCTGAATCGTGACTTTGAAGTGTTAATCCGGGCATGTGACACGTGCAATGCGTATTCGCAGGAGAATAGCAGAGAACCTCTGGTATCGCATGAGGCAAAAAGTAGACCATGGGAAAAGGTCGGCGTTGACCTGTTCTACTCGGATGGGAAAGACTACCTTCTAACCGTTGATTATTATTCAGATTTTTTTAAGTCGACCGTCTCCATTACAAGAAAGGCACTGAGGTAATCAGAAAGTTGAAGGCTCATTTTTTGCGCTATGGTCTACCGTGTGTCGTTATGTCTGATAATGGGCCACCTTTCAACGGGAAACAATTTTCTGACTTTGCAAAGGCCTATGAGTTCCAACATGTCACTAGTCCGCAATTTAACGGGAAAGTTGAAAACGCGATCAAAACCGCCAAACGTATTCTTGACAAATCCAAGAAGGACAAGACAGATCCCTACTTGGCCATGTTGGATTGGAGGAACACACCAGGGGAAAATGTCAAGTCGTCCCCTGTCCAACGGCTATATGGAAGACGCACCCGTATGCTGTTACCGCTAACAACAAAGCTGTTGGAGCCTAATGTGGTTCCAAACTCACAAACTCGAAAGGAAATTGAGCGAAGGAAAGGCAAACAACAACAATATTATGATAAAGGTACCAAGGCATTGGCCTTAGTTTCCCTCCACCCATAGGATACAGACCAAAGAATATCAATATCGGCTTACTAGCCATAAAGTAAGATTATTAAGCCAGTTTTGTTGTATTTATGAATTCATTCTGACAAAATACGTATAGGTTAAGCTACATCAATCTGTTATATATAATTATAATGTTAAAAAATATAGGACATAGTTATAAGATGATGATTGAATTAATCCATCTCCACAGAATTCATATTTAAGTTTTTAACTAATAAATGTCTTAGTTATAACCTAAACAACACCACATCCACATAGTAATTATTATAATTAATACATAATGCATACAAGCATAAAATATTCAAAATATCAAATAAAACACCCATTAGATCTATATGGAGAAATGACAACCAGTGATCAGAGGCACAGTGATATGATTTACTATTGTGAAGTACAGTCAGTGTATTATTGTATTTGCTATATTGTATTCAACATCACGTGTTTAAAGCGGAATATTATCAAAATTGTTTTTATGTACTATATTATATGATCGGAAATCTATTTATGATTTTTTTATGTTTTATGTTTATGTTTTACAAACTCAATAGTACACTCGAATATTTGCTTGTTTATTGGACTGGTCATTACAATCCCAACAACCTGATAGAATCTTATCTAGATTGTAATGGTTGTGATTATCATCAATTAATTTGTCTTTTAAAGCTCTGCGTGGATTATCATATTTTCTCAAACAAGAAAATAATGTTGTACTGTTTCATGAGCATACCCACAGCTACTAGTTGGTGATTCAGCAAGATGGTCCCTATAAAGATAAATATTAAGATTACTTGAAGAATTTCTAAGTTGATGTAATGAAATATTATATTTCCTATCACCTGTATTTACAAATGTAATGTTCCTAGTTGTGTCTGTGGTAATCCTTTAGGAGTTCCTTAAATTGGTACAATGATGTGATATTAGTTAAGTCAAACCTTGCTGCAAGTTCATTATAATCTCTAATTACAGATGGTAAAAAACGTTTTGCATGTAAACATTCGTTCATTTCTCAATAGGTATGAATTTACATTATTTAAAAAGGGTTCAGTCAATTATGTTAAGCAATGGAAGCAGCTTCTGTAATAATTTTATACAAGAGAATTAGTCTATGCTTTTTCCGTCTTGTAGCAAGGGTGTCCCAACTAAGTTCAGAATAAAGATTCTAGTGCGAGTTTCCCTTGCACAGTCTCTAAATGAATATAAATTAATTGATTCAATTAATGTTACCTCATGTTGATTACAGTTGTCAAAAATGATGTCAACATATTCAAGTATGGGTCTTATATAAGCATTATATATTGTGATGAGTGTTTTGCGACTCATTTTATATTTAACAGACTTGAGTAAGTTAATGCGCTTACTTGCTTTATTATTAATAAAATTTATATGATGAAGCCATTTACCATCTTCAGAGAAGAAAACACCAAAATGTTTATGATTAGATACATTTTCTAAAGTTTTTCAGTTTGAAAAGCAATATCAAGAATGATAATATTTCTTTTCCGACTACAAGTTAAAGATTCTCCTTTTGAAAAATTAACCTTTTTATCCCATTTCTTGGACCATACTATTAAATTTTCCAAGTTATTAGATAGACTAGTAGCCACTTCTAGCGGAGAGGTATATGAAACATTAAAAAGAGATGTATTATCAGCAAAAGTCGCTTCTAATTTGTTATGAATTCAGTTACATTCTTTATACATATCAGAAATAGCAAAGGACCGAGGACTTATCCCTGGGGGACACCAGCACTTACCTGTCTATATGACGAGTAGAAGCCTTCAATCATAACTCTATGTTTACGATTACTTAGGTAGTTTCTAAAACAACTAAGGAAAATTCCCTTAATACCATATTTTTCAAGTTTGAATAATAAGCGAGGATGCCATACAAGATCAAATGTCTTCCTTACATCACAAAATACTGATCTAATTTCAAGACCTTCATCAAGTTTTTGAATAATAGTATTATACATGTATAATAGTTGATAAACAGTCATCAGGAATGAATTCAGAATTGTATTTTGATAATAATTTACATTTTGCCACTGCGACTCCCATTACTCGTGATAATCGTGATCTGCATTATGAGCCAATAAATGCAGCCTAGACTTGGTGTAGTAATATCTACATAAATGGATGCGAGTCTTGTTTACCGACACCATGTTAGTCCGCGCGAGAAAATTGACATTGTAGTTGAATGAACCATTTTGGTTATGAAACTTATGAAACAATCTTTGAGATGTCTGAATAATTGAAAGTAAAATGAAAAGCAATCGAAAAACATTGAAATTTTGCTATCTTTTCGATTTTCTATAGGGACTATTTTTTATCACATTGAACTTGGCTGTTGAGGTTAAATGGCGGAAGCGGGGAATTCAAATGTTCATTAGCATCTAAATTATGTTTTACTTTGAACTAGAAAGAACATACATAATGTATGATGATGTAACAGTTATTGGACGGTGGTTAGAAACATCATTTATGTCACCTTTACCTTTGTATATAGCATTAATATTAGTCATTTTCCAAGACAGATGAATAGACACAGAGTCAAGGATAGATAGATAGATATTTTTTATTTCCTCATTTTAATGAGATTACAACAGCAAAAAAAAAAAAAAAAAAAAATGCAGTGCAGAGTCAGTTCATGTGGAATATTTGAACGTTAATATTTACAAATTCGTACAACGTTGCTCCGTTAGTCTGGTTCACTGATTGTTCATATTCTAGTTGCTCCTTAAATTTGTCACTGTCATTTATAAATGTTCATTAATTTTAGCATACATTTTGGTATCAATTTTGAGATATATTTCATCATTTCTGCCCGGTTTTTGTCTGATAAATCGATATCTTGTAATCGTCTGCCAAGGATAAAAATTTCACATCCTGCGCAGCGCTGAAACAATCAATCTTAAGATCCAAATTTCAGGCCATCATTTGGAACAATGACGACATTGCATGCCCTAAGCTTCCATCACCTACTAAGTTTGGATGGAAAGAAGAAAATGATGGCTGTATTCCTATCATGTCATCTCTCCCTCCTGTACCAGCTGCAATGATTGAACTCATTATATATATAATTAATTTTCTCTTCGTTTATGGCTTTCTGATTGGCCTATTCATTTTTTTCATTTCACGATGGAAAAAAAATCCGAGAATGGCGCGGAAACCCGACGTTATCGTGACGTCACAATAAAAACATTGACATTGCGTATCGATTTGGAAAAATTATTGGATGTGTAACGACTAGTTTTGCATTTAAGCATTGAAGTCACTATTTTTAATTTTGTTTGCAAACTTTTGTGTGAATCCGCGTAATCAAATCCGCTACGCGGATTCACACAGTTTGCAAACAAAATTTCTTTCATACCCCGATGAAATAGTGACTTCAATGCTTAAATGAAAAACTAGTCGTTGCACATCCAATAATTCCAAGTACGAACTTTGTCAGTGTGAGGCAGACGATGACCAGTGTGAAAATACACCTCTACTTGGCCTGTTATCTGGTGAACTCAATGCCATGGAAAATATATTGTGAATTTCATTGCATAAAAACTCAGAAGACTATTATTTTAAGGTTAGTCTATATCTGTATAATTGAGATATACACTTGTATATGCCATCTTGCCCAAGGTAATATTTTTAAAATTTACCTTTGCTCTTACAAACTTGAAGTAAATGATTTACTTGTCATATTATTGTACATCAATTTTAAGATTGTTTCAACAAATCTGAACACAGAATTAAATCTAAATGTTAAAAATGGTTGTTATAGTGGGGCTACATTTTATATAGGGCAACAATATATACACTTAATAGAAATAGGGTTTGAGAATATGTGTTACACTACATATTATTTTATATGTTTTCTACCATCAGTTGTTGCAAGATGTGGTTGCTATGGTCACCATTTTAAATTCCGATAATATATCTACTTCCACTGGAGTGTAAATATTAAATATAGGATTAGATGATTATATAGATAAATTACTCTACATCAGTAGTTTTATCTTTAAAATTATTTTCCTAAAACAAATATTGTAGTAATTACACCATTTTGATGTTTCCTTTCAAATTGGTTACCATTTCGGATACTTCTTACCATATTTCCGCCTAAATGTATTTCAATTAAGAGAATTGATTATCATATTGCCCTATAAATGTGCAGCAAGCTTCTTTTACTAAATTATTTCTCCTGACAAAACCAACCATTGTATTGATAACGGCATTTTATGCTTTCCCATTGCTATGACCGCCATTTTGTATATAATGATTTTTTCTTCACTTCCAGTGAATATAAGGGATTATAATTTTTTCATATAACTCAAAAAATCACAAAAAGCATTAAAAATACATCATTTTTTAAATATTTGCTTGGAATTAATGTGTTATGTGTCTATGCAGTTGTTACATTTGGTTGCTATGGCCGCCATTTTGATGACGTCCTAAAATTAAGACACCAAACAGTTTTAGAAAATCAGTATTCGTTATTGCAAAATGAACAAATAAATAACAATTTCATAACATAAAAAACCCAGATCAAACAAAATTCCACAACCTCAATAAACTTAATACCTCGATAAATTGTTTTGTGCCAGTAGGTGACAAATACCGCAAAAACACTTCGAATTAGGCTGCAATAAACTTAACTGTGTTTCGTTTCGTCTGATAAACAACAGGAAAACGAGGTCGCACTATAATTATTTAACATAGGACCCGGAGCCGGGTGATATATTCGGATACACAATTACTGGCGTTACCACCTTTACTTTTTTTCCAAAGTCAAAAAGTCTGTGAATGAAACTCACTAAATAATTAAATACAGAGGTTAAATTGATATTTAAGATGAACAATATCAAACTTATAAACCTGACTAGTAAAGCGAGAATGAAATTATATGCGACTAGAAAATTTACACAACTACGTAACGGTTTCTTAACCATAAAAATAATAATAAGCAGTAGGAAAAGTTATATTCCCCAAAATGTTCATGTGTATATGACAAAATCATCAAAGTGTTTCGGGAGTTAATGATCATGAGATGGCCGAGAGTTCATTGGAGGCTGAGCAACGGGCAATTCTATTGCATTTAAAGAGCGCGATAAGTCAGCGTCAGTCTGAAGACAGGTATCGCCTTGAGGGTCAACAATTTCAACTGCAGAATCAGGTTGAGGAATATTGTCTGGTGGCTGGGATATCGCAATGAAATATCTGGAACTTCGGGCGGCCGTGGTTCGAATGCTTCCACGGGTGTCAATACGTATTCTTCGTCGGTCGACGCGCCGATGATCGGGAAAGCGATCGGAGTGCTTGTCGCGTAGGTGGTGGTTACCTTGTAACAGTCGACAAGTTTCACACGGTAAGAGGAAGATTGAAGTTGGTTACCTACAAATTCTCGGATATTGCACCACTCTCCCTCCACTTTGACAACAAGATATCTATCCCGTGCTTTGTTTTTGTCCTTATCATGATGTAGGTAGACTAGGTCACTAACGCGGATAGTTTGACGGGCCTTACATTTATCAATGTACGAGTAGTTTATCGCTCTAGCTTGTTTCTGCTTCAATGTGAAAATTTCATCGTCCAATGCAAGGGAACATGTTGGTTGAGAAATTTTTAACGTTCAGGTAATGGCTACGAATACGTGTGTTGACTCGAGCAGTAGCGAGGGATAGTTGTAAGGATGTCACCATTCGGCACAATGGATTCTCACGAAGAATTTTGTCCTCAAGCCCTTGAATAGCTCGTTCAGCTACAGGGTTCTTGTTGACGTTTTTCGCGTTACCGACTTCGATCGTCATGCGGTACTTTGCTA
The DNA here is from genome assembly GCF_041381155.1 of Argopecten irradians. NCBI lineage: Eukaryota > Metazoa > Mollusca > Bivalvia > Pectinida > Pectinidae > Argopecten > Argopecten irradians. The sequence continues at coordinate 9,364,734 of NC_091140.1, read as the reverse complement.
GAAGCTCATCGCCCACCAAAGATTTGAGTCCTGGAGCAGCATCAGTCCTTATAACTACAAGGGGGCCATTCAGCGAACAGAAATGAATGCGCCAACTGCAATATTTCATCTCGGAGGGTGTCACGACGTTTTTCTTCGATTAGTATTGTTGAGGTGTATGACGTTACATACTCTAGGATGATGACTTGAAGGATGTCCGAATCTTATATGGAGAGCTGTGAGTAATCCGTCGAGAACCTGGTGTGGGAAAATAATGATATTGATTGATTTCGCAAATATTTAAGGAGTATTTCGTTTAACAAGCAGCAGCTCAACTCTGGAAAGCGAAGCCACATTTAAAGAATTTGTGCAGTCAAAAATTTCATTTCACGTCACGTACGTTGGTTAATGTATTGATGGGCGTGTGCCTTGTTTGAGATGTGCACATGTACGACGCAAATCGCTACGTTCTGATTGCATGACAAGCCATGTTGACCGACTTGTGAATGGAATAGCTACATGTCCATCGACAATTTCACTTGGAGAAACATAACGCATGACTAATTCTGATGACACATTGACAAAAGTGCAGATCTGACATATGAGTCTTCACAAGGCGGTGCGTCGAAATCAGCAGACAGATTGGCAGTGCCTGCTGCATGTCGAATGGAAACCTGGAACCGACTAGCAGTTGACAGGAATGTCGCCACACGAGGGCTAGCAGAAAACGAACCACGACCAAGTTTTTCATAGGCTTGAACACATGGTTTGCTGTCTGTGAGGATACAAATGTTAACGGATGTCTGGATGATGTATAGTGAAAAGTAGCCACTTGGCTTGGTTTTTCCGGAGCTTTGCGCTAAAGAAACTACTTAGTTGTGGTTTTTTTTTCCGTCGCGCGTGATGTAAAGTGTGACGCCTAAGCCAGAATTTTCTGACTGCTCCATCTGTTACAATCCAGAGTTGGTCATTCGATCGTATTTGTAGTTGCCCAACTATCATTCGTAAAGCGTACCACATCATGAGAATGGAATACGTGCATGCAAGGCGATTGTTGGACCTGAACCCTTCTAACGATAAAGGGCTGAGGTTGTGTTTTCTCAATCTCGTCATATGATTCGGGAATGCCATCATCGGTGCTGATAATAGGTAGCGCCTTTTGAGGAGGCGTGAATTGTTTAGGACGATGGTGGGAGACCGCTGTTCGCATAGTTCTGGTATCCCCATTGGTCTAAAGTTCTTCACTGAGGGATCCCAGGGCTTGTGAAATTTCAGGCTTCATTGACTCCGGGGTTCGCGACCGAAGTTCCGTGCCATACCTCTGTTTTACTAGTTTTGGAAGGTCGGCATGAATGAGTCTCAGCCATGTCAAGACAACAACACTTTTAAGGGATGGGGACATTTCCTAATCTGCATCAATCTCCTCGCAGTGATGTACGATACCCGAGTGGTGTCGTAATAGATTGTCTTCCGTGAATGCCATCAATCTTTGGCACCAGTTCTCTGGCCTTTCGGTTGGTTCTAGTTTAATGGCACAAAAGTCAATGAGGTGCCTTTCTGTTGATTGCAAACTGGCAATTTGGACTAACATTAACTCTTAAGAAGTCACTTTTTGCTCATAAAAAGTTTCTTTACGCACTTGGTAAATCATCGCCGTCATTTTCGAAGCCCCTTTGTCGTGTGTTTCTTGATTTTTTTATACAATGAATACCGTCAACGATGAACGGGGCAAGGTCTGAGTTAAGGGAGAGTGCATAAATAAAGTTTTGTTTCCAGTTCTTAAAAGAATTGGCAGATTCTGTTTTCGTAAGGCACCATTGTTTCGGAGCTCTTTGCGCCATTCTTCAAATCGAGCATGTAACCAGCAGCAATTACACTGCGGTGCGGTTATACTGTCACCTGTTTTGTTGTGATGATTATTAAATGTTTCTGAGTTCGTAGGACGCCGCCACCACACCAGTAGGTGACAAATACCGCAAACAAACTTCGAATTAGATAACGACGAGGATGAGTTTGGATATAACGACAGTAACCCCTGCAGTATTGAGAATAACCAAAATTAAAATAATCTGTACAATGTGCCATTTATGAATTACCCTTGATAAAAACTTAAAAGTATAATTCCCAATCTAGTAATTAAACAAAGAATTATCTTCAGACGTGCGCAGTTTATTCTATTAAATCTGATTAAAGAGAAAAGCGGGTTATCATACACAAAACGATTGCAGTCTTGAGAGATTCATTGCGTAATGTAAACAAATGGAAATGCTGATCGTCCAATACATCCATGCGAATAGCTGATTAAACGGAAACTGCCATCATATATGATAATTACATATATGTCTATAATGTTTATATTCTTGTTAATGAGTCAAATGCTTATTCACACAAGCTCTTTATTTATAACGTATTATAATCATACCAATGCCTGCCCAGTCTCATTATTATTGTACGCTAGCTGTATCACATGTCCTTGCCACGCTATATTCATCATTTTTTTCTATGTATCTAATTGTTCCAGGTTAATAAGGCGGCGTGCCCGCCATGTGACAGGGCATGGAAGGTCACCAGGGGTAATACAAAAAACAACCAACACAATATTTACACGTACACACATATGGGTTTTTTAAAACAATAAATACCCATTAAGGAACTACTTTACAATACATACCTTTGCCATGAGCCAAGAAAAAGACGACACCGCCATACGTGATTTTCGATAGCGTAAAAATGACGTCATTCCAGTGAATGTGACGTCACGTTTTAGTGGGACTGAATGACGTTTCATTCACCGGATAGCTGAGTTTTTAAATAAGTATTTTATCCATATCCTCTACCTCTGAAGATGTTGAACCACTACCTGAAATTACTCACCAATTTCCTCACTCCATTTCCAATATTACTATAACTTAGCAGGATGTTAAAGATCAGTTATTTTTACTAAATGGTAATAAACCTGCTGGACCTGATGATATAATTCCTAAAATAATAAAATAACTACAACCATCTTTACTTTTTCCTCTTACTCTCCTTTATAACAAGACAATTGAAACAGGTATAATTCCCTCTATTTGGAAGATGACAGATATTAATGCAATTTACAAAGGTAAACGGCAAATAAATGATGTTTCGAACTATAGGCCTATATCTGTTACTTCATGCTTAAGTAAAATGTTAGAAAAGATTATTTTTAAATACCTATATGACTACCTCTCAACATATCAAATTATAACTAAACACCAATCAGGTTTTACTCTCAAAGACTCAATTGTAAATCAATTATTGTCCATTTACCATACTATAGTAAATTGCCTAGATCAAAATAAAGAAATAAGATACATATTCTGCGACATCAGTAAGGCATTTGACAGAGTTTGGCATGATGGTCTGCTTTACAAATTGCAATCATATGGAGTTATAGGTAATCTTTTAAATTGGTTCAAAAAAATCATCAAGAAAGCAAAGAGTTACTACCGAAGGGTACTCCTCAACTTTTAATCCGGTCCAAGCAGGAGTTCCTCAAGGCTCAGTCCTCGGACCGCTACTATTTTTAATTTATATTAATGATATTGTCGATTGTGTCTCAAACAAAATAAAGCTATTTGCTGATGATACTTCCTTATATGGCATATGTGATAATAATCCCCAAGAATTAGACCAAAATCTGTCAGATGATCTCAATAATATCAAAACATGGGCCACTAAATGGGACATCAAATTTAATCCTGCTAAAACAGAGTCTGTTATATTTTCCAGGAAAACTGTTAAAATTCATCCTGTTATACACTTTTATAATAATCCTATTACTGAAAACAAAACACATACACACCTTGGTCTTTCACTTAGTGATGATGGTAAATGGAATCTAAATATTTCAAACGTATATGATAAAGCTTTTAAAAGACTAAATATATTAAGACTGCTTAAGAACAAAATTGATAGGAAACCCCTAAATACTATATATATATCTTACATTAGACCAGTAATTGAATATGCAGATATTGTTTGGGATAATTGTACACGAACTAAAAAAGATCTATTAGAATCAATACAACTAGAGGCTGCAAGGTTGATAACAGGCTTACGCAAAGGCACATCTCATATTAAATCATACAAAGAATTAGGATGGGAAACATTAGAATACAGAAGATATAAACAAAAAGTGTACCGAATAATAAATAATGAAACACCAGATTATCTAAGAATATTATTGAACCTTTTATACATGATGAGACACTCTGTGGGTATTCCCTTCGCACAAACAGGTTATTTGATCCTCCCTTATGTCGTACAGTAAGTTATTCTGAAAGTTTTTTCCAACAATGTTAAATGAAATGAATAAGATAGCTGTTGAAATCCATAATATTGAATCATCCACACAACTAAAGAAAATTCTAAATAAAAATAACCAAATTTCAACTGACATAACTGATGTGTTTAAATACTTCTTTTCTTGTGTTATTTTAAAATCATCAAATATTTAAGTAAGGTAATTCCTAAGAAACTAATTATGGGTAAACACTAGTAATTACAAATATAGGTAACTCCACAAATCAAATATATGTGTATTTTGTGAGATTGGTTCTTGATGCCCATCAGTGGATGGCTAATTGTGTTAAACACATGTGGACTTTATAGCCTGTATCTGTTGTGGCGAATAGGACCAATATCACAAAATATACATACAAGTGTAGTTAGATCAAGTATAGTTAGAATTATGTGATAATATTTGGTTATTATATAAAAAAGAATGAAAATTAACTTTTAATTTATAGAGTTACAATAAATATGATAAAAATTATGTCATTCCTCATCTAGGAGTTACCTCCCCTTATTTTCATAAACCTCGCCATGTATGTATGTTTTATATAATTATTTGTTTGTACCACCAATATCAGGAGAAGACTAAGATAGGCTACGCCTGATGTCTAATCCAATTGACACTAACATCTTTTTGTCAATAAAATATTTGGAAATTGAAATTGATTGTAGCCGACTATAAAACAATGATTCCGTTAGTATGACGTACACACTATAACTTCAGAAATCGATTCAATGTCAAAATAATGATAAGAAATAGTTGTCCATACTCTGATACGAAAGTCTTCATTCAGTGACTTTACGTTACTATCTGTATGCTGAGCACTTACACTTTTTTAATCATAATGGCACATGGCATGGATATTGTTTGGGTTGAACTGATAAAAATAAAGGGAATCAGGTCACACATGTGATTGTCTGCTGACCCACATAATTATTTACCTGAATCTAGGTCATAAACAAGGATTTGAGAATTATAGTGCAATAAACACTTCATCAGGCCGCTAAAACAAAGAACAAAGGTTTGGCCTTGCTGACTTTGTGGAAACGTGGGTTTGATTATAGCACAAACTTAATTAACAGCAACAAATTGTATGAAAACTATCTATAACACAAACTGTTCCCTACAATTAATTAAAACCTATTTAAACATTTCAATCATTAACTTTTCCGATATTAAGCTGGAAAACACAAATCTACACTAATATCAACAATGTGATTTGTCTCAGAAATAAAATAAATGGGGAAAATATTATATCAAAATTGTAATGAAAAAAAATTAGCGAGAGAAAAATAAGCTATAAATGCACGATGTATGCAAAAATGAAAAGAAATGTTAACATGGCTATTGATAACAAATGTGTAAAAACTAATATACAATCAAACCATCGGATGGTCGAGATATGATTACAAATGTATAAAAACTAATATACAGTCAAACCATCGGATGGTCGAGATATGATTACAAATGTATAAAAACTAATATACAGTCAAACCATCGGATGGTTGAGATATGATTACAAATGTATAAAAACTAATATACAGTCAAACCATCGGATGGTTGAGATATGATTACAAATGTATAAAAACTAATATACAGTCAAACCATCGGATGGTCGAGATATGATTACAAATATATAAAAACTAATATACAGTCAAACCATCGGATGGTTGAGATATGATTACAAATGTATAAAAACTAATATACAGTCAAACCATCGGATGGTCGAGATATGATTACAAATATATAAAAACTAATATACAGTCAAACCATCGGATGGTTGAGATATGATTACAAATGTATAAAAACTAACATACAGTCAAACCATCGGATGGTCGAGATATGATTACAAATATATATAAAAACTAATATACAGTCAAACCATCGGATGATCGAGATATGATTACAAATGTATAAAAACTAACATACAGTCAAACCATCGGATGGTCGAGATATGATTACAAATATATAAAAACTAATATACAGTCAAACCATCGGATGGTCGAGATATGATTACAAATGTATAAAAACTAATATACAGTCAAACCATCGGATGGTCGAGATATGATTACAAATATATAAAAACTAATATACAGTCAAACCATCGGATGGTCGAGATATGATTACAAATGTATAAAAACTAATATACAGTCAAACCATCGGATGGTTGAGATATGATTACAAATGTATAAAAACTAATATACAGTCAAACCATCGGATGGTCGAGATATGATTACAAATGTATAAAAACTAATATACAGTCAAACCATCGGATGGTTGAGATATGATTACAAATGTATAAAAACTAATATACAGTCAAACCATCGGATGGTCGAGATATGATTACAAATATATAAAAACTAATATACAGTCAAACCATCGGATGGTCGAGATATGATTACAAATATATAATAACTAATATACAGTCAAACCATCGGATGGTTGAGATATGATTACAAATGTATAAAAACTAATATACAGTAAAACATTAAATACATCAAATGGTCGAGATATATATGATATGAATGAAAGGGAAGAACAAGAAAATGCGTACAAGAAATTTTTTAATAGTTTGTTTGTCCTATCTAGCCCTCCTTCACTTATATATATCGTTGCTATGATGTTTTAGTACAATAAATCTGACAGACAAGTGTGAAAATGAGATGCTAGAAAATTAATGTGTGGTTTAAATGCATAAGAGACAGATTAAGTTGTTTTTAAATCTTTATCGCTTTCCTACTATAACCGGCTCCTCCTTCTCGCTATCTCGTCTTTGCTGTTTCGTGGATCTCAATCTATCACCTCCGTACTTACGTATATCACACAGAACATTTGTTAACTGTCACTCGGATCATCCTCTCATTCTTAGTTTCTCGTCTAAACTATGGTTTTGTTAATGTTCTGACATTATCTCCCATTATTACTTATTTGTTTCATGTCGCACCTAGACAACTAAGCTGTTACTATTCTGGTCTTGTTTCTGAGAACTAAAACACCTGATTTTCCAATCTTATTGTAAATATCATTCTCAAAAGCAATATATAAATATGTGTCTATAAATGATGAAAAATGTTTAAATCATGGCACTTACATTGTATACACGCAGTAGCCATAACACAAATTCTTAACCATGATTTTATAAGAAATTTTTTTCCTCCTACTTAAATTATAGAAATATTTTTCGTTCCATATTTATCAAGAAATCAATCTAAATTGTAGACATATAATTTATTTTGATTCCACTATTATAAATATAAAAAAGATACACTAAGATGGAGGTGACTTTAGTTTGGATATAATCGCTCACAATTCAGACATAATGTGTAGTAATGGAAATACATTTTCATCATTTAGAATTAACTCTAAATTCCTAGATTTCTTGTTGTTACATTGATAGTTGTTTTATGATATGATCTAAAACAGCATTCATATGGTTACTTAACAAATTTCCTTGCTACTGAAAGTACAAACAGCTTATAAAAGTTATGAGGAAATCATGCATCATGTTTGAGACTGTTTTTCCGGGATAGGAATTGTTTGCTATAAAATAGGCGACTTTACCGCACGTAAAAATCAGTATTGTGTTCTGTTTTTGTACAAATGAAGAATAAGTTGTATACAAATTATACGGCATTTGCCATTTCTGCTTACTTATACAAATGTATATGCGAGAAAACATTCTTTAAAAAACGGCATTGGAAAAGTCATCGAGTATGAAAAAATAGATGTGGCCTCGTAGCACGATGGTTCAGTTAATGAATGTTCAATGATTGGTTTTGACTAATATTCTTGATTATCACTCATATCCACTGTTTAAACTAATAATTAATTAGGACAATTCAAATGACCACTGGTATTTAATTGTTATCAATGTTGGTATTAAAACAATCATAAAATTCTTTCAAGACAGATGTCATTCATCAAATGTTAAGTTATATATAGATCAACAGTTTTATAAAAATATTGATTTGTGCAGAAAAGTTTTTTTTTTCTGAGCAGGATTTTAGTGTGAGCGTATGCAGAAGCAGCATCTTCTTAGTAAGAATATTGTTGGGACCAATTCAAATAGCATCAACTTAACTTTAATATTAGAAAATTTAATAAAATTCAAAATTTAACAAAGCTTTTTATTCAAATTTATCAGAATATTGTTATATGATAAAAAATTATTGGGGAAATTTTTTCCTGTATGATTGCTTATCGATATCACACATGTACAACTATGTATAATCAAAGTGTTAAGTTGACTAGACTTTTAAAAGATACCTGCTGGAGGAGGGCTTAATTCATTATAGGTGACCAAAAAAATCAAAGATGTTTGGCTGTCCTGGTTATAAGAGGTAAACTGAATTTGCTTCAGTACGTTGAAATTTATTACTTATCTTTTATCTCATTTTCTTCAACACAATATAAATTTCACAATTAAGATAACAATGCACAAGTTGTATTGGCTGAGTCTCGGCACAATGGAATGTGTATGTACTACAGGTCAACAAATTGACACTGGCAGCTACAGTCGAGCCTTTCCCAAGGACTTGATAACAAAATACATTAATTAATTCTCAACCACTGTTTTTCCCTTTAACAGTAAATGGTATATATAACACATTTACACACACATATAGGCCTATAAACAGCATCTAGATGAAACTAGGGCACCTGACTTGTGACACTGTCCAGGGAATATAGATTATCCAACACAGGTAATTATGATGTCATGACACTTTGAGTAACATATTTAAGAATAGAAAAATAATGAATATTTCTTAATTGCCTTAATCTTTTCTAAAACTATATTTCTTTTATATGAAGTGGTACTGTCGGCCATATAATTTCCCATAATGCATTGTGTTTCTCATTTAAATATTACTATAGACAAAGAAGGAATGAAATATATTTTAATTCCTCAAAAATACAGTTTATGTCTGTTTGTCGCCAAGTTTTATCAGTTCCGTCCTAATCTATAACTACATGTCTGTGCCAAATTTTATTGCTGTTAATGGTGTATAACTTGAGATATCCTGTTCACAAGGTGATTTTCAAAACTAGGGGGTATGCTATAAGCTACGATGGAGCTACGCTCCATAGTGCTAAAAATAGATGTGGTTCATAATTACATGTATTAATATTTCCAGCAAACAGTTAATTATCATTTTCATGGTTAATGTGAGTATTCAGTGCAGTTAAGACTTTGGCCCATACTTTGTTCTGTCCAGCTTTATCTACTGACCACTCAGTGTAGGTGACAGTGTCAAGAATCGCCCGTACAGAGGACGGAAGTCTGGTCGTGTCCAGTTCCTCTAGTAGTATTACAGTCAACACCCCGGGGCCCTCTTGTGCTGTCTTTGACTGAGTTAGGGTAAGTTCAAACTTACACCACTCACTGGTTAAGAAGGCACGAGATAATACAAGAATAATGTTCTTGCTGAGTTTGAATTTTTTCGTAATGTTGTCCATGATGTATTGTCCTACTTCGAAATCTCTTTCGTGTATACAGAGTCTACATCCACCTTTCTCCTCAAGCTCTGGAACCATGTCACCGAAAATGAAATCCCTGTTGTCGTTAGAGTAGATGACAAAAGCGTCGTACTCATACACAGCATCATCCTGGATCCGTGTATAGCCGACTCTCTTTATACCAAGGATGTGTAGCCAGTAGTTCAACCGGAACCGGAACTTATATATGACCGATATGGCGATGAGGATGAATGTTGACGGCACAAAGACAGCTATACAAATGTTTCTGATAAGAGGGTAATTAACATTTAAACACATCTCGGTAGTAGGGTTGTAGTCCTTCAACAGAACATTGTTCATTTCTGGAGGAAAGCGGCATGTATACCGCTTTGGGTAGTTTACAATGGTCGTATGCTTGCTGGATTTCATCCAGTCTAAGAACCATTTAAGGTCACAAGTGCATGAAAACGGATTGTTTGTTATACAAAACTTGTCTAAAGATTTCAGAAAATTTTCCGAAAACGACGTTTTGTTGATTAGTTTTATATTATTTCCGTCAAGATACAAACTGCGCAGTGACGAGACATTGCCAAACACTTCCGGATCATCATTCCAGCCGCTTATGTAATTACCAATAAGTACCAGATGTCGTAAGCCAGGCATCTGTTGAAAAACATTACGTGGGAGTCCTTTAAGAGCAGTGTTCTGTAATATCAAGTTCTGTAATTTCTTCATTGGTGTTAATAGCTTCCTGAGGGATCTGGAATCTGACGGTAGAAAGTTCCCTGTAAGGTCAAGCATCAGAAGATTTGGAAGTGAGGAGAACAGCTTACTGTAAAGCCACGGCGTCTTCTCAAATCTGTATCGATTATTGGTAAAGTGAAGCGTCTTTAGACTGGATGAATTGAACGCAAATGCTTCAATAGCGTTTAAGTGATCTCCGATGTGAAGAAGAGAGATTTGTTCTAACTTTGGTAATTTCACGAATGAGTTATTTCTCAAAGTTCTTATAGTGGTCTGGTCAAGATGAAGAGTTCGTAAAAATTGCAAACACTGAAAAGAAGATTCGTCTAAATTGTAAAGGTCGTTCTGGCGATAGTACAGTGTACTGAGTCTACATGTTGGGTTCCCATCAGATCCGCAGAAAGATGGGACATTACGAAATCGATTACTGTCCAAGTTTAGGTAGAAGATAGCTGTAGATTCTAATCCCGAGGAGTTAAAATCTGATAGTATATTGTTTGATAGATCCAAACTCTTGAGATGACGCAAACCAGAAAAATAGGTTCCATCAATAAACTCAATGGCATTACTGCTGAGTGATATATCCCTCATCGATGAATTTTGTAATCTCGAGAACATATCTTTTGGGACAGTTTTCCATTTGTTAGACGTCAGTTTTATGGCTTGTATTCGCGGTGTCAGCTGTAATACTGGGAATATGACATCCGGTTGTAACTGATGATTTCCGCTGAGTTCTAATGTAGACAATCTGGAAAGCTTGATAAAGGCATCCGGATCTATGACTTGAGTCAGTGTGTCGACGAAATGTAACTTTTCAACGTAGATTAAAGTAAGATTGAACACAAAATCTTGTGTAATATTGGGAAAGTTAGTTTTTGTGAAAAAGACGTTTTTTGCATATATCGGTAGCACAGGAATATAATGTATGTCAGGTCCAGTACAGTTGACTAGCTTGGATCTCGGAGAACATTTGCACGTCGTTATGGGACATGGTACGATGGACTTTAGCTCACAGCGCTGAACGTTGTGGACTGATACCACAACCATGAGGAGAAATCCTAGGGACTTAGTCATGTCGTCGGGCGGTGATACAGTTCTGTAATTAGTAAATATATATGTATACTTATTGTGGATATACTAAAGTATTTAAGAATTGTTCTCAATAACTTTGGGGTCATGAAGTCATAGACAAAAAACGGAAGGACATTATTCATAGACGCGAATTATGACAAAAAATTGTTCGTCCATATTTTGTCTATGACTTCATAACGCTAAAAAATATTGAGAATAATGTGTATCATTTAATTCAATTAGCTCAATCAGGTACTAATTAGGCATAAATTTCCATCATTTTATTTAATTTTACATTAAAACAAACGGAATTGTAGCACATTGATATATTATCGAATAATGCAATGACTGTGCCGCTTTTAGAATTCCCCGCTAAAACGTTCTCTATGTATGACGTCATATTACTTGATCTCTCTAAAGTATAAACACCAGAATATTTGGTTTCTACTTAGGCACAATGTTTTATTGTTGAAAGATATATATATATATATATGACGCAATATATGTATGTTAGTTTTCATGAATGTAGATGAGAAACGAGTGACCGCTACGGTAAAAGATAGAGTAAAAGTTATCGGACAAACCAGTTCCCCTATCCAGTCACTGTTATTATTTCTATCTAAACCCTCGCTATATCTAATTTATTTAATTTTCAAAGTTTACACTTGTTGAGGAATGAACTCTTATATCAATCTATAAATTAAATCTAAATGAATTAAAACCACAATAAATACAAAATGGTTACCCATGCAATAAAGCCTCGTGAAGTTACGGCAACTTATTTTTCTCAGTATATTTTTTCAGAAACTAGATTATGTTCACTTTAAAAGATACTAGCGACGGGATTTGCATTGATAATATTACGCAATTTTCATGTATGGATAAGTGACTTGTTCTCGCGGTTTTTTCAAATCCATTCCGAAATGGAGGAAAATCATAGTAGTAAAATTGTAATAAAACGTTAATTTATATGTGAGAAAATACTCTTTCATATGTGGATATGCAGGATAGGTATTTTTCGGCAAGAGTCTTATATTATTCTACAATCTGCCTGCTATCCTGTGACTACGCCCGTGTAATATCTTTGTCACTAGTGCAATATTACTTCGTGTGATCTTCATTGGCTGATATTCCAAGCAGAAGACTTGCAAAATTAAAACGTTCTAAGACGCGTTTCATAATATCTCACTAACACACATTTCAGATCTTATGTATAGGCCTTCTTCAATCTATTTCTCAAACTTGGTATCGCTACAAAGTCTATAACTTCATCTCGGAGAAAATACTGAAAAAGTATGGTTGCGAACAAATTAAATTCAAATACACGAAGGCAAACGTTATGCTTAGAACATTGGCTTTTTAATACTAATGAATATTTTCTATAATTATATTATCTCGTCTGAAAGTTTGGCCACTTATATTTTATATCACATTGAGTCCGGATCATCACTGATCTCTTGTCCGTGGATTATACTGCGCCGCCCACTCATTTAACTCTGGATGGTTCATACTTAAAAAAAAGAATATATGTAGTGTTCAGAAGATTATCTTTGTGGAATGTAGAAAAGTTAAAAGGTTAGAGAGCAACTCTCTACAATATGCTTACTTGAAGAAATATAAGGGTTTCTTCAAAATTACAATGTTGTAAACCCACGCATTGTAGAATTACAGGAAGCCTAGTGTGCTCCCAATCTATAACACGTGTGTTCGTGAACTTAACCTTGAATCTTTACCTCCAATGTAACCCTCTAGGGCTTACCCTTTTCTCGACACAGACCTTTACACTCATTCTGAATATCAAATGCTAACAATACACTATACTTTTCTTGGTGAAGCAATACATGTATTGTAAATACCACACTACAGAGGACTAAACGTTAAGGTTTATGACCCTGTTTAAATATCACTTCTTAGGTGTACTTGAACATAACTTAGTTGATATAAAGTGTTTATGCATCCGTCCTAATCTTGGATAATACTGTTGACTTGTAGATTATTGTGCTGTTTGTAAATTTTGGCAAAATATGCAAAACATTTTACATTTCAGTTTTGCAATTCCACAGGTGTCAGTATATATATCTGTCACCTAGTAACTATGTCAATATGTTTATTAGTGTTTATAACAAGTAGAAGGGACGCTGATTTGACTGGATTGGATTCGACTTCACAAAAGCATACGCATCGAGTCCTTTTTGACCTTGTCAGGAAAATGATACACTATAAAATCACTAGTTTAATCAGGGTCTTTAACCTTACTTAGTGCGCCTATACGAACATTGCATTTCTGTATCTTGATTTAAAGCGATATACATGTACATTGTATATGATTTTGCTACATAATTCAAAAAGAAAAGTGACCGTGAAACAATGATCTAACGCGTGTGTCTTATATTTTACGATGTAGTCCTTACCTAGTTAGAAACTTTTACCGAGAGATCCATAACTAACCTGGTAGTAGATCCTGTGTGGAGATATTTACAACGTTCCTTGTTTGGGATACCTGCTCTGTTAATAGATGAGTTATCAATATTGATCACTAGATGTTAAACTATTTTATCAGATCCACATAATCGTGTATTTTTCCTGGTAGCAACGTCTTTATACTGAGTAAGGAGACGTGCGTTTCATAAATGGCTTGAAGACACACTGTGACAGACGAGTCTTTTTGGTGTTTACAGTCTGGTGTCTGGTGGTTCGTATACCTGAGCTACCTGTGTGTACCACCTATAACACGCCATGTTCAGCCTAAATGTTGTCAGGACTTCAAAATGAATTAAACCAAACTACCCACTCAATCAAATGATCTTTAACAACATAAAAATCCCGGTAAGATAATTTCTGACAATAATGTTATCATTCTTTTAACCGCCTTCTTTTTTCTGTGTTCAGAAAGAAACTAGAACATAAAAAAATGGGAGGAAAATTGTATTATTACTTGGGGGAACGTTATATGAATAATTGGGCATGTGCTAAAGATATCTTTCAAATTGATGATGAATTCCTGAGAATAAACCAGGTAGTCCACTGGTAGACCTTGAAGAAAACTCATATAAAATGACTTCAACAATTAATTGGGTCAATGTTGATTATTAATCGCACAGGAGACCCATAGAAGTAGTTTCTGCTTCCTCATGCAGTTCTCGGAATTCGGCCCTGGAGATATCATGATTCGGTGACGTGTGACGGTCTTATACAGTAATGAATAGGCTAACTAGTGTTGTATTATTAGCTTGATATACACAAGAAACTCCAAAGTGCGTGTGCCTTTTATCATGATATCAAGACAGGATCATTAGTTGAAGTTGCACATGACTATTGCTCCTAATAAGTGAAGACTTCTAGTGGTCGTTGCCTTAGTGTTTATAGTTGTGATGATGTCATTACATTAGAGTATTACACTAACGCTTTATTTAAATCGGCTGTAATTTAAGTGTCGAATATCCTATGTATAGAATATTGTTCTAAATTTAGAATTATACATATATAAGTGTATTATAATCTGACTTTCTAGAAAACCTTATTTACAAATGTACTTTAGTTCTTGGTAGAATCATTTAAGTTGGAACAGTGGAATTTTACCACATGTAGATAACAAAGGGTAGCTGTGTTAATGATTAAAAAATCTAATTACACCAGCAAGCTGTGTTTCGATGTTAATCAGTACGTATGTGTATGTTACAAATTGATTTGAAATTTTAAGTTTTCAAGTTTTATCATACTGTACGTATCAATAAAATGTTAAACAGTTAAGATGTGTTATCTTTATGCTTTCATTGACTTAAAAATATCCTTTAAATTCTAACATAAAACTTTATTATCCTCTGGCACATTCGTCTTTGCTCTCACCAAACACAAAAGTCAAATCTCTCTTTAAAACCCGCCCAAGGAAGAGAGGAAATTGCCTTTATAGTCAGGTGGTCTATATATACAGGTTGAATAGTGTTGGGATCGGTATACAGAGCCCTACAAAGTGATTGTATTAAGCAGGTTGGTTTTATACCGACGTTGGTCACAAAGGGATGATTTAGTATAATTCTACTGAGCTAATTCGTCTATAACAAACCAGTTGTTAAAAACGTACATATCAGCACACGTAGTTTTTCTTATAAGAAACAATTTCAGTTTCTATTTCTGATTGTATTCATTTCAATTTATTCTGATAATAAAAGATTATAATAAAATGACTGGAAAATGAAAAAGATGAAGTATGATCTCATCTAATTAAGAATGATAAACATATCCATTCTATCAGAATGAAACCCAATCGCGCAATACACATGTGCGGCTCAAAGTTTACGGTCTAGTTCTTTGCTAAAAATAGTATATTAATGAAAAGTGGAAATCCCAATTCCGACTTAATATTTCTCTTAGTATTCTATATATCTGTGAATCTATGTGGGATCATGGTTCTAGTCACTATCTTCATAGTCATAATAACGGTATATATTACAGAGGTAAGTTTGTGTACCGAGGTTGAGGTATATGTTATGTTACAGCTGGGCAGAGCTATAGTTCTATAAATAGATACGTAAACAATGAAGGTTGATGTGTGTAATACATGTCTATTGTGTCTATAGCGTAGATAAGAAATCTGATACCTTCAATATCATTATAGATGAAAATTCACTCTGTATAATTTATTGGTTTAATACGAAATAAAGAAAGCATTGATATGAATCACATACAATTCTAGTTGATATATTACTCAACTTTAAGGGCGTATGTGTATGTTTCATAGATTGGACCGAAGCCAGTTTTATACGATGTACTTCCCTCTCTTTGTACCTGTATAACACGATGGCCGAAAATGGCTGACAGAATTGTGTTACTAGTAACACGTTTTCGTCAGCAAAATTTTGTGTCAAAAACCTGTTGTTATTATGATAGTAGTAAATTTGGTTGTACACGACATGTGTACATGACAAAAACGTGTAGTTTGGAAATCTACTAGATCCATATACCAATTAACATTCCTTTTCCTCTGTGATTGATTCTTACACGGTCATATGGTGACTTAACCAGATAAGGGCATGGCATCAAAGCAAAACGCGATGTATACATTTACTGCAATGGGTCATGATATACAACGTATAAGACGTTCTCAGTAATAACCCATTTAGATGTATTATTATAACAGTTCTATTCTTATAACTATATGGGTCAAGATTAATTCGATCCCCCTCCCCCCTTTTTTCCTCCCTGATTTACAGGCAAAAAAGCCTAATAATAGGGGCAGGTTTACAACTATGAGAATTATGTCTAGTTTTTACCATAAGAATATGGCGGTTTCGCAGTTGCAGGTTATTAACTTTGAATGAATATGTATATGATAATGTGGTAACTATAGCCATCCGGGTTACCTTCAGAATGAAGTTTCAATATGTATTAAACCTCATGCATTTGAAAACAACAATATGATGAAAGGAAACTTAAAACTGTTTTGGCCTTTCAAAGCCTTTATCTGGTAAAGTCAGCATATGACCGTGTAAAGATCAATCACAGAACAAAGGAATGTTAATTGGTATACGGATTCAGTAGATTTCTAAACTACACGTTTTTGTCATGTACATATTTCGTGTACAGCCAAATCTACTACTATCATAACAACAGGTTTTCGTCAACAAAATATGTACGTACATATCTTGTTGACGAAAACGTACTACTATAGCATACTTATAACAATAGGTTTTTGACACAAAATTTGTACGTACATATTTTGCTGACGAAAACGTGTTACTAGTAACACAATTCTGTCAGTTCGTTTTCGGCCATCGTAGTATAATGTTTATTATGATGTATCAAAAAGGTTATGCAATATCTTAATTTAAATTCATACGAATTTCAAGAAGCATGCATAGACTCAATTCATAGTCTTTACTAATCGATGTCCTTGTTAGTTTATAGAGCGTGTACGGCTCACAATAGAAATTCGTCTGACGCGGAGATATAATTATGTATGGTATCATATGTTAATGTTAGCACGAGTTATGGACCACATTTATTTGGACCATAGAGAAACATGAATATACATGTATATGCCTATTGCTTATGAGATCAAATTGACTTACCTCTGTATTTAGACATTTTATAGAATAATCCCCCCTTAACTCCGCTTTGTTTAAGAATATTTTATTGTAGTATTACAATTGGGATTGGGCAACAGGCAATGCCTATATTAACCTTCTCTGCTTCTAAAATAGTTGTGAATTAGTCAGTAGAATAAGTTGAGATGTTTAGAATGATTCATGCTACTGTATTTGGTAGATACTTATAAGTACTTATCGTACCATCACCGATCAACGACTAAATTAACTCATGTGTATCACGTGGTTTTTTATATCAGTAAAAATACAAAAATGACATTATGTGATGAACCTTATCCAAAATGTATTGATGTAGATTGAAATATGTTTTATTATTTTTTGTATATATTTCTACTACTTGTTATCATGGGTTCTACTAAAACTTACATTATAATGTCTCGATGTTATTAAGTACAATAATCAATCTATGGCAATTTACTTTCTTTTACAATATACACAATGTATATGATTAATTATAATTCGAATACGCTCTTTCCTTTCTATTGAATCCCGTTACTTTTTTTCACGATGTTAATTCAAAGATGCTCCACCGCCGACAGAGCATAAATGATACTCATCATTTGGACAATAATTGGTGTTTAATCATATATATATATATGTCTAATTAGCACAGAAAATGATATAAAATAATTAATTTTGCTTTTGGTGCATGCGCAATTAGTACTTCATTCCACATAGGATATAATGCCACATATTTTTTAGGGATGCAATTAATTATTATTTATATTTTCAACTTGAAGTAAAATTAGAAGCTCAAACTTTTTAATGGTGGTATTGGTATAAAGTAAGTAACTTTTGTAACTGAAGAAAAATACTAAATCGTCTGCTCCTATTTTTGATAGTGAAAAAACCATTTGTCAGCGGTGGAGCATCTTTAAACTCTCCCAATAGATAAATCATGTAGCTCTATCTTGTGGTTTACCAGACAACAGGAGAAGCAGTCATTCTCTTCCAAGTTACACGCACGGTTAACCATCTTATGACGTAATAAAGGGATAACTTTCACCCTCAACTAGATAGACGTCGGATACACCAGGGTCATTACTACTGTCGTTTTATCCACCCTAGAATATGCCATACCAAAACTGATGGTAGTGCAAGAGAAACACCTTACCAATCACACACTTGCTCTGACGAATACCGTAGATGGCGACGACCACCTTCAAAACCACTTAGTCAACAACAGTGTCTCATTATTCGATTCTGTTAATATACATCAAAAGACCAAACTACCGTATTATCTGATATATCCAACACAGAGCCGTCAGTGTTGCTATGACAAATTCCAAGGGTGGATATAACATTGATATTAACCCTTGGAATGTCAAAAATGGTTTTAACCATGAAAAGCACAAGTGCACAAGATAAAAAAATATTAAAATGACACAGCATCATAATGAAGCACAAGTTGAATCTAGCTTTAGTCTATCCTTTACCTATGCAATTTTTCAACATTTGCCATTCATATTATTTTATGTAATATTTTTCGTTTTTTATATTTTTCAGTCCCGCCACCTCATCGACAATGGACATGCGTGTCCAGACCTGTATTACCAGAGTGTTATATCTGACGGAAGCCGAGAGTGTAAACCATGTACTCCTTGTAGACCAGGCTACAGAATGAAAAGAAAGTGTACAAAATTCAGCGATACCCACTGTGACCTTTGCCCCCGGGGTCAGTATGCTTCCAATAATGCCAGGCGATGTCGGTCGTGTAGCAATTGCGATCCTGAAAGCAAGTATGTGCATAAATGTACGGACATGGACAGGGCGCAGTGCCGGTGTCCCCGAGGTACCTACCGACGGAAGGGGAATTGTGTTCCTTGCTCCACGTGTCAGTCAGGCTTTTATGTAAAGTCTAGCTGCGAGCAAGCAAGAGATACCAAATGTAAAAAATGTCCCGAAGGAACATTTTCAAAGATGGAAAACATGTCTGTATGTAGTGTGTGTTCAGGTTGTCGTCAAGGGGAGATGTTACTACAGCGGTGTAAGGCGACCTCCAATGACGTGTGTGGGCACTGTAGACCAGGTATGTACTTTGGCCTAATCGAGTTTATAAGATGTGATATTAATAGAATCTTTCACCACTTTTGATAGAAATTCCATCTGAGCGGTAACGTTCTCAAGCCTCGTGTTTGACCGCTTAATAATCTTATACCAAGGATTGAGATGCTCCTGTCTCACCCCAAAAAGGATGAATTATTCTTATTCTCTTACTCTGTGTGCACGTTTGTGTCTCCAATAATGTTGACGTCATGCAATTTGTTGAGAACGTGCAAAGATCTCGTGAAGCTTGTCTTTGCCCTAGGGTACCTGTCCAGGGTAGGAGAAAGTATTAAAATCAACCATGCACTATTTAATCTCAAGTTGTGGGTAACTGTCGTTACGTGCCATTACAACTGGCGTTGCTTTACACTCTGTAAACGTTTTGACAAGTAATGATAAATCGCCCAGAAAATAATGAAATATCATCTTAGGTTAGCAGGTGTCTTCTTAGATAACAGCATGTAGTACAGGCAAGCAAGTTTTATATTAGAATGATATCTCTCGTATTTGGTTAGTAGATTATTAAGGATAAACTAAATATGCTTGGATCAAATGTTGAATTAGCTTTAATTTATGATTATTTTCTTCCCATGGAATATCCACGTTAAGGTATTTATTTATAATCTAATACGGAAATATATCTGGTCTTACATAAACTAGTATCAGGCTACAGTTGACCATATAAAAGTATATATTTCCTTATTATTATTATATTTTACAGTACAATTATTTAAACCCCGCTCCAGCTTGAAAGGCATATAGATATAAATATTCATGGCATTGCAACAAATATATATGTACATCTGTATTTTGATAAGAGTTGTCAGGTTTTGGGCTCCCTGGGATAACTCCCTGAAGATTAATTACATCTTGTAAGATGTTCCATGCTGAAGATTGATGATAAGTAGTGATATATTATTAAAATGTTATAAATCTTGTTAGATATTCGTGCTAAAGCAATGCCCCGTTATGATAATCAGTGATATATTGTTAAAATGTTATATATCTGTGTTTGTTCACAGGGATGTTCCGTATGGATAGTACAAGTGAATGTGTTCCCTGTGCTATGTGCTACCCGGATGAGAATGGGAACTACTCCCAAATGTTGATTGTAGATGAATGTCGGCGACGCAATCCAGACCAGTCCAGGATATGTATGCCAACAGTCACAACATTTCCGATCACGAACATGAGTAAGTTATCACTGGCCACATCTATATATACCACTGTTTCTTAGTGTTTTAAACATCATAATTCGAACCCAACAGTATCGTTTCAGTACCTGCACTTATTATTTTATTTGGAGCTATCTCCAAAAACAAAACCAGCATCTATAACAGCATGTTCTATATATATGTTCCTCACCAAAGTTAACATAAAGGACGTCCTCCATTCCATTAGCCTGAGTAACGAAAATGCTGTCTTAGTTTCAATTTTTTTTCACTCAATCAGATAACGTTCATATTTCGTTTTTTATTTGAAAACACGTACATTTATATGATTTATTACGGAACATTTTTTGAGATGTAGTCAATGTATTCAAAATGTTTCCATTCCAACCTGTGTGATTTTCTATTTTTTTCCGTGATATATAGAGGATGAAAATATTTACTTTGTCTTTTTTTGCAGCTTTTGGAGCCATATTAAATTCGCATGGGGCGATTGACGCTCAGCCTATTGGTCCTGTTGGGTTTTTTGAAGGGGACAGTGAAGGCCTTGTCTTGTTTATTGCAGCATGTGTTGTGTTGGCGGTCATTTGCTTTGTGCTTATTAGTCTTATAGTTGTAACATGTTACAGGAAAATGCTTGTCAAACACCAACATGAAAATCGCAACGAAACACGAAATCTGTTTGAAGATTATCTGAAGGAACAGAGAACATCAACGTCAGATCGAATCATCAGATGTAACAGTGAATTTGTCCCGATATCTTCGACAGATATAAAGTGGAAAACGTCAACACAATCGCTGGAAAGGGGGAGAACACGTTTTTTCAATGAAGGAGAAGAGCATTTACCTTGTTCATGGAATATTGGGGGAAAATTTCCTTCGGTAATTTCATTCCCGGAAATGTTGTCTGTTTCTACATCCGGAACATTGTGGAGTTATCAAGGAGAAAGGCCACTGACTGGAAATAAAACTTGAAATGTTTTGTCAGCACCGTACATAATAACGACAACTTTGCATCAATCATGGCAATATATTTAAATACTTAGAGAGTATAATGAAGATTACTGCCAAAACCATGGCTATACGATCGATGTTTTGAAAGGGAAACAATCGAAAAATACAAAGTGTAGATCACAATTGAATTAATTAACCTATTTAGGAAGCGTGTTTATCTCCAGACAAAAGCTTTCATTCATTTTCCTTATTATTTTACCAGTATTTCTTAATCTGATTTGGCCCTTAGACGTTTTTGCCCTACACTATCATGATTTTCACGACGGATGCGAATTTGATATTAGTCTTTTACTGTTTCTGAGATTCTGTTTGAGGTTTTTATCATATAAATTAAATGTAAAAAACGATTGTCGATGTTAAATATATGTTTATTTGATTAAGATATAACAATAGGATAGATTATTATTAGAACGTAGAACGTATGCAGTCGTGTTTACTGATTTATAGCTCACAGCAACCCAATTTGTTTTCGTCTTAAAGATACATGACAGAAGAGTTATTTTGCAAGATTTGTGAATGTCATTGCATACTTAGAACTCTTGACCTGAAGGACGAATGATTAAGATTTCAATTGTTGTTTTCATTTATGTTTGATATTTTTCTTGTTTTCATTTAAGTTTGATATTATTAACCTTACACATAAAGATAATGTCTAAGTAATATATATATCTCAAGAAAAAATAAGTTACAAATCAATTTGTTTTACATAATTATTTGAAATAGACAGCAAATTATGAAGTCGTAAAATCAGATTTACAGTGTATTCAAGATCCATGCCAGCATGCGGAATGATTATATGCAACCTGTAATACTAAACTATATTCTTGAGCGGGTTTTTTTCACCTGAAATGTAGGATAAATAATATTTACACTTAAATCTTTAGCTCTTCTAACCGTTATTTTTACAACATATTAATCAATTTATACACCAATTTATTTTATACGTTTATTAGATTTATTATGACAACTTACAGGTTATATACATTGAATTATGAACAAAATAAAATGTTAGTTTTTTTATCATTGCTTTTGTTTGTTATACGTGAAATGAACTACCAAATATAATTTAGACTGATACGTCCTAGTTAAAATGCTGTTACAAACACGTTCAACTCTGATTGTCAAATTTTGACATTCGTGACTTTTTTTCAAAATGCAAACTTACACTGGCAACTAATATCTTCGGCGACATGATTTAGCGTTTTCATATTTAAGAACTGTTTGACAGCGACTCACCCTCACAATCATATTACTTCTATGATTCAACATTGATTAATTTTCGCAGTTTTCTATTGTCCGCATAATACGCGAAATTAAAACACAAATTGATTTGTATTTATCATTCAAACACGGTCACCTGAGTTCAGATACAGAATGAAACAAAGACATCCATATAAACACTATATATTTGCCTATCAGGCCCTTGAAGCCAGTCAGTGATTTTATAAATTTGACTTTTTAATCTAAGAAGATTATTTGGTTCCATCAAATCTGTGAATTCAGAAGATTTTTGAAATGGTATCCATTTTGACCCCTTTTGGCCCCACCCCTCTGGCCCCTGGGGGTCGGCCAGGACCAATATGGATATGATGTTAAAATGCTATCTCAGGCTAATAATTCTAACCCAGATTGACTAATTTCCTACGCAAACTAAGTAAATAATGTTCATAAATGTGTTTTTCCTATATAAAATAAAGTAAACTTGACCCCCTCCCCAGAGGGAAACATGAGATCCCAGGGCCATATTATTCACAATGTTTTGTAAAGGACTTTAAGACCTTTCCATCTATGCAGAGTATTTGATTCTACCAGTTCCAGAATTTCAGAAGAAGATTTTTGAAGTTTCAGCCTATTTGACCCGTTTTGGCCCCGGCCCTAAGGCCCCTGGGGATCAGTCATGGAAAATTTGGTAATAAGATTCAATGGCCATCACATAGAAATAATTCTGACTACAATTGACTAATTTCCTATTATAATGACTAAATAATGCTCAAAAATGTGTTTTCCCTATATAAACTACAGTAAACTTAAACCCATCCCCAGGGGGAAACCTGTGACCCAAGGTCATATAATTCAAAATTTTTATAAAACACCTTAAGACCTGTCCATATATGACGAGTATTTTATTCTACCATTTCCAGTATTTAAGAAGAAGATTTTAAAAGTTTTAGCCTATATGCCCCTTTTGGCCCCGCCCCTCTGCCCCGAGGGGGTTGACCAGGACCAATATAGATATAATATTAAAATGTTATCTCAGGCTAATAATTCTAAACAAGTTTGACTCATTTCCTATGAAAACTGAGCAAAAAATGCTCATAAATGTGTTTTCTCTATATAAACTATAGTAAACTTAAACCCCTCCCCAGGGTGAAACGTGAGACCCCAGGGTCATATGATTCACAATTTTCATAAGACACCTTGAGACCTGTCCATCTATGAAGAGTATTTGATTCTACCATTTCCGGTATTTAAGAAGAAGATTTTTAAAGTTTTAGCCTATTTGCCCCTTTTGGCCCCGCCCCTCTGCCCCGAGGGGGTTGACCAGGACCAATATAGATATGATATTAAAATGTTATCTCAGGCTAATAATTTTAAACAGGTTTGACACATTTCCTATGAAAATTGAGCAAAAAATGCTCATAAATGTGTTTTCCCTATATAAACTATAGTAAACTTGACCCCCTCCCCAGGGGGAAACGTGAGGCCCCAAGGTCATATAATTCACATTTATTGTAAAGGACCTCAAGACCTTTCCATCTATGAAGGGTATTTAATTCCATCACATCTGTGAGTGGAGAAGAAGATTTTTTGAAATTTTAGTCAATTTTACCCCTTTTGGCCTCTCCCATATAGCTCTCTGGGGGGATGGGGACCATATAATTCACAATTTTGATTGGCCTTCAAAGGTTTGTGCATAATTTCATTGAAATTGCTTCAGCAGTTTTGGAGAAGAAGTCGAAAATGTAAATTGTTTACGGACATACGACGGACGACGCACGACGCACGACGACGGACAAAAGGCGATTAGAATAGGTCACTTGAGATTTCGTCTCAGGTGACCTAAAAAACATATTCAGAGATATGATATGCTATACTTATCACTGACGTCTTTGTGAACCCGCTATTGGCAATAATTATATAGGGATTGGATCTCGCTTTTATGTTAACCACGCTTGTATGGAGCAATTCCCCTAAGAATATATATTTACGGGGCGCGTTAGCGCCCCATATTGAATATATCCTTAGAGGAATCGCTCCATACAAGCAAGGTTAACATAAAAGCGAAATCCAATCCCTATATTTACACTCACACGACTTTTTATTTATAATTTATGCAATAAAATCGTCATTTGAAAGTGACTTAATTAATTCAATAAAGTCGGTCAAAAGTGGGAGGAGCTTACTCAATTGAATAGCGAATGAAGACTATTCGCGTAAGGTAGAATTATTCATCCGCGACGACAAAAAAGTTCAATATTTAAGTGTAAAATAAAACATGACAAACAAAGAAAATTTCAGAGATAATTTTATTTAATCAGATCAGAACTTTAAATTGATATTCAATTTTGCTAAAAGTTAATCTATAGCGTAAAAACATAAAGTTTTGTACTCGGCAACATGTGTGAACTTGGACTCCAGGGAGGCAAAGCTGACGCACGCTTACACAATGGAGTTTGCTGAAGTTGTTAAAACATCGGTGTTCAATTAGCTCAATATTACATCATTAGGAGCCATGTGATTATCTAATGTACGCTTAGATAGATGGAACAACTTCATTTCGGTTCGATGGATACACTGTATTTGTGGTGACGAGTAACTGTCGACACGTGTATTACTAGCCTAGCGGTGCATGGTTTATAATACACATGATTAAATTCTCAAAGAACAAAGACAAGAGGATGTGTTTATAACTGATCTCTGTCAGAGGGTCTCACGCCCGTCCACCCCAAAGACTCAATCGTAGGACGAACACGGACACAGAGGTAATCTTTACGTGTGACTTCAATCATTTTTAACAAAAATGAAAGCACTGAACGTCGCCCCGGTCGGGAATTTTTTTCTCGTTTCTTTATACAATTGTTAATTAAAAAATGTTTGTATCATATATAAATATAAAACATATATGTATTGTTTTCATCTTCCCAAAATTCTATGAAAAACAACAATATACACGTAATGTTGCGTCAAAATGTTAACAAAGCCATGTGTTTCTTTTTTTTTTTAAAAAGTAGCCCCTTTACGTTGCATAGAATATTTTCATACGCAAGTTTAAAGTTCAATGCTACCATGCAGTTATGGTAAACAAAATCGGCTAGTATTTGCGTATAAGTAAGCCTAGCAAATGTAAATATAAAGATATATAACTAACATATCATTAGGGCTATTTACAATAAGCCGTATACGTATACGCATACGGATACGGATAAGTATTTGAGTGGGAGCAATCATTATTCGTGATCCATTACAGATTTTAAATAGTCACGTCTATAAAAAGTAAATGTTATATCATACAAATATTTGCAAATAATCTGTGAGTGTCCGAGTCATATTTGGTCAATTAATGCTCTCCCGTTCGGTCATAAACATACAACTCGAGCGATGTGTGTGTCGCCAGAGCGGTGAACAACGCACGATTCATGTACCTGTATGCATGTGTACTAGAATAAACGACAGTATTATGGATGATCATTGGTGTCGTACAAGTTGCAAAGTAAGAAGGCAGACACACTTGTATAAACAAACAGATCAGCTCTACGCTGCGCAAGGCAGGCACACAGAACAATAATCTCACTCATGTCCTCTCTACAATGTCTGAATAAGGTCGAAATAACGGCGAAAATTTTCAGCTGGTAAATTATATGTTCAACATACATTCGGTAACGTCTAATAAGTCTGTTAAGGTTCATGTAAAGGCTTTAAACAGTGATATTTTGCAAGCCTAAAACTCATTACTGTGGTGCAATTGAATAGAACTAATTTCAGTAATTGTTGGTATATACTCTGGCTAACTGTCAGTCTTACTGTTGATATGTAATTTGTGAAGCGGCTTGTAAAATTCAGTAAAATATGAGAAAAATTTATATTTCTGGAGAAGACATAGAACTCGTGTGAATTGATGGAACCAATATTCCTAAAATATTCCTACTTGAATTCTATATTTACTGTTCACCTTAGTCAATGCTCGCTCCGATGAACCACACTAATGACCAGCGCACAGTTCCGCTCCTTTATAGATTGAGAAAATTCATCATTTTTTATAAATAATGATCACTCCCCTTCAAATACGTATCCGTATACGTATGCGTATACATATACCGCTTATTGTAAATAGCCCTATTGATAGATAATAGTATTGTCATTTTGTCGACAGACGGAGTCAGACACATCATTATAAGTACGCGATTTTTTTTTGAAGAATTTGTGGACAATCCATAGTGATTTAGACCACTTTCCTATATAGTTGATATGATCGTCATATATATATATGAATCACTAATTGGTAGCCCGCCAGATATGGACTGAATAGGACTGCTGCATCATCGCCTTATACAGGAACTTTGTCAGTGTAAATGGATGAATCTGTTATCAATTATTGTTATAATTTGCTACATATTTCCTTAGAAATCGGGGAAAATTAGCAATCTTTCAGGCATGCGATCATTCGAAGACCGAGCATGTTTGTTTTGTGTTTGTTTGGATTTTTGTGTACGCCCTTTTAACATCCACAGTCATTTTAAAGTGAATAGTCGGGCAAAGGAAACCAGTCTAAATGCGTTCTTTGGCCTTCCAAAAGTCATTTAAGGGGAGTCAGTTGGTTGTTTTGGCGGAAACCTTTTGGTTCAAAACTACGGTAGCCATGTTTTGTTTACTACGGAGAGTGGTGGATGTTGCGCATGCGTTAAGATTGAACTGCACTGATAGCCGGTTGGGAGAACACATTAGGATTCCTATAATATATATTAATTTCTTCGCATACAGAGCGATTTTGATGGGAGATTTTATTTTTTTATTTCATAAGAAATTATACTGGATATATTAACACCATTTTTACCGATTTTAGCCATTCTTTGCCCGACTATTCGCTTTAACGACCACCTTTCTACGGTCAATACCTGACAACTGTCACACATGGGATTCGTAAACTCAAACTGGGCCCCTGGATCGATCATACAACAAAATACGACTAAAATCAAAATTATTATTGACAGAACGAACTATTTACTTATCCTTGTAACAAAACGGTTTTTTTTCTTGATTATGACAAAGGCAAAATAGATGACAAGTGTATGATACATTGGTAACAATTAGCATAAACTTATGACGGTGCATTGCATAATCTTTGTTTCTTCTTATGTTTGGTAAACAGGAATGTGACCGCCTTGCATTATAAAACCATGAAGTCCATCAATGTTGCATTGAATAGCATGATGAGGTATATCTTGTCTTGTTCATACGTTTTCATACCTGATATCTATTTAGTATTCTTTAAAACCAAACTCGCCCGACTCCACATTCCAGCATTATTTCCAATGTCACACTGACTTTTGGATTCATTTACGGAACTTTGAGGGTTTATCCTGTTCGTTGTGAGTTTCAGAAGCTCTACGAATCTGTTTTAAGTATTCAATTTAAAGCCACTACATTGTTATAATGAGGGCCCTCTTATCATTATAGTCGTGTACATAGTTTTAGGTAAAAAAAAAACCCCAAGAATTTTGACTTCTCAGAGAAGTACATCCTTAAGGGCCATCATTCACAATGTGCCCACTAGTTGTGCACACGCCGGTATTGCACTGCCTAAAGGTATACACACCTCTTTAGGGTTTAAATCACAACGGATGTCCAGTAAGACTCTACTACGATATTGGACTTTGTATCCAACCCAAATTTAACATATCCTTACAAACGTCAATTGACACTTCCCACATGATTTTAAGATATTGTTACAGAACTTCCATAAAATGAAATAGGTGTTGAAAATATTTTTCTCACATAGTGTAGAGGAGCGGGCCCTTTTTATTTAATGGATCTCTCCCCCAGACAAATATGATCAATATTAGTGTTGGTTATCCCTCCTAAAGATAATCCTTTTGTTTTAAAGCATTTTTCGAATTATTTTACAAACGGAATATCTTATTTTTCTTATTTGCACTGATAAGCTCAATGACAATCGGTATTCGATTCCAACGTACTATTCGCTTTCAATAGTTTCAAGGTCAGATTCATCCTCGATACTCCATGGGTTACTATCAATGACGTTATATCAACCCCAGGACTATATCATTGTAAAACTAGAGGCAACAATGGTAATTTAATCCTTTGATATGCATCAAATAAATTGTATAATGGTACACTGTGGTTGACTGTGTGACTTAAACGTTGGGCGTTGCTCTCTTTGTCATCGTTAAAAGAGACTTTCTATAAGCCCATGATTAGTCATTTTTTTCTCCTGAACTGCTTCTAGATTTACGATCAGATAGTCCAGGGTTGGATATAACGTCAGTGTTAGTAACCCCTTGGGTATCAATGATTGGTCAAAGTAAATGAATGACCTATTCAAATTCAGAATTATACACGATTTAATTAAATATACGGAAATCAAAGCAAAATAGTGAAACTAACAACAAAGGTACCCACTATATTGTCATTCAGTGTTTTAAGATTTCTTGATTTTTATTACAAATCTTTGACGCAAACGACGACATTCTCATCTAAGGTTGGCATCGTGATTTCAATAGAAACTAAAACGCTTTCCAATGCGATGTTTTATACCCGTTGATTAGCCTTCCGTTGTTACGATTGCCTTACTAAGCCTGATTTTATCCTTTCTTTTTATCGGAACAACAATTGTGGCAGCTGTTCCTGCTTGGTGGTCAGTACAACATGCGAAGCAGTATTTGTTCATCTGTCACTGTGCAAGGCACGATTTGTGTTATTCTGTTATCCCTATGGGTGTAATACTGGTTTATCCGATGTCGTATGACGTAACATTTCCGAAATATTTAACACTAGGTACAAGCCAAATCCTTTCACAGTGATTGTTTTAAGATGTCTCATCGGGTGATCAAAGCAGATTCATGCCAAACGAAAGACATTAGAATACTTCTTCCTGTGGTCTATCAAAATCAAACATATTAACAAGTGACTTAATCCTACCGGAAAATTCCAACCATGAAGTATTCCCGATGTTGATTTTTTATTCGATTTCAATGCGTAATGAAGATGCATACTTTATTTAGGGCTTCATGCAGGAGAAAAATTAAGAATTTCAAGCCTTTTACTATTTCTAAATAAAACATTTCTACTGTTACAAAACTGTATTAGTTATATTGACTACTACTATAATAAACAAGATCAGAACCACTTCTTAAACACATTTTCTGCTTTTATAATCAAACATCATATTAAACAAAAATTAAAAAAAAAAAACCAAGGATATGTATACACCATACAAACTCAGGCGCTACAGGTTTACAGCATTGCGATATTGGTGAAAGCGCCCGCCGAGAATTTCTCTTTCCATATATTATATATAATAATGCCATATGTTGTCCTGATGATGTATGTTAAGTATACGCTTAGTTGACATCATTGGTAAGCTGAAGCTAGCTTGTGGAGATGTATTAGAAGTTTCTTCCAACAATGTAATAGTGTACTCCTAACGCGTACTATGGACTTATATGGACTATATACAGTCATTTCGTTAATGTTGGGATCCGTTTCCGTCGATAATGGAACAGGAGGTACAGTATATATACTCATTGGTACTTATCATAATATTGAAGATACTGACAGATATATAAGTGCCAGACACTGATAAAATAAATGCATAGGTGAAAAAAGTTTCCATTTATTTAGGATTTCACAGGGTTTACTGTCCATTCCTGTGAGTAACTATTTTCCAGATTTGTACAGTTTTGTCAGAAAGATGGCTGAAATTTTGCTGAGTGATTTTTCCAATTCACATTGAGTCTTGATGTATCTTCTTTTACTGTAGTTTGGTCACCCCGGTCTTTTAATGCTTTTTTATCCTTTCCTTCCTTTCTCTGTTCTTGTGTTAAGTCCCGTGTTAAGATTCCAGTACAGACTTGACAGAAAAATAGACCGCAACATTAACATTCAATATGATTTGTATCGTTTCTCAGTTGTAAACCGGACTTTCTGCATTACTTTGATCCTGAGTAATCTCTTCTTCTCTTGTTGATGTTAGATGGGTTTTCATCATCACTACTACTGGATTTCAACATGATAATGTATACAAACTTTGTGATGTAGAAATGAAGTCAGAGTAGTTAATTCATAACAGTTTAATGTGTTCATACACAGCGAGTTTTCACCAGTGTTAACATCAACCTCCTTAGCCAATGATTAGCTAACATATCACCTGGGTGAACTCCATCTTTAAGTAGATTGTAGGAGATTTTCTTAGATGTATTGCTCTTGTTATGTTTTCTAGATGTACACAAATCTTTAGTGAATTTTGGGGCACGAATCCCGAGTGACCCGTTTAGGTCTCGAATGATGTTGTTAAGTTCTTCAATGGTCCCATTTAGTTTGTTTGTATTACTTTTGAATATTTCGCTGGTATTGTGACCTTTCAGGCGATTCCAAATTTCAATCGAATAATAGGGACACGCCAGAAAAATTATTTGAAGGTTGTTTCCATAACGCCGACCGATTTGTGTTAACCTTTCATATTGCTCAACGATGGATTGGGGTGTGATTCTGTCGTTAATGTCGATGAACCGATCATCCTTCCTTGTCAAATCACACGTCCCTGTCCAAATGGCCAATAAAATTGATCCATATCTTCGAATCCAGGAGTCTATATTTTCAATTACAAAATTGATGACATATCGTGAA
The DNA here is from genome assembly GCF_041381155.1 of Argopecten irradians. Lineage (NCBI taxonomy): Eukaryota > Metazoa > Mollusca > Bivalvia > Pectinida > Pectinidae > Argopecten > Argopecten irradians. Next base: position 9,332,965 of record NC_091140.1, on the reverse strand, counting down.
CCTTTCCGTGGTTTTATGTACCAAACTACGTAGTTTCTCTCATTGGTGGAGGCCTGCTCACGTTATTGTCTCCCTTTACTGTCCGATACAATTTGATAATTTAGAATAAATTGAATTTTAATGTATATTAAACATGCTAGCTATCGACAGGTGTATCCTGGTTATCTCCCCCTGACGAACTCTTTTGTTGTTCGTCCGCTAGGCATCATGGCCGCTACAGCTCAGCCAGCGTGCTCTGCTCTTTCGTCAAAAAATGTATAGCCTACGGCCGAGAGAATTTATACCTCTATCGAAGAAGCTGGGCTCTCCCAAATCTGCGATTGCCCAAGTTAACATGATGCAGGCAGAAGCGATTGTTGACATGCACATTAGCGAGGAAGAATCGGAATCTGAGGAGTTCGCGCCCGTCAGGCCTCCCGCCACTCGCAGCACTAGCACTACTCCGAGGTCAATACCTCGCCAGCCAAAGATGACAACTTCCTCATCGACAGACTTATCACATCTTGAAGAAGAGTTGGAACAATTACAAATGAAGGAAAAACGGCTTGATTTGCTGTCTCGGATAAGGAAAACTAAACGATCAATCGTATCACTTCAAACGGAAGAAATCGGTACCGAGACCGCCCCCGAAGCTACACGTGGAAGCTGTCAAGGTAGGGAGAATTTGAACTTGAACATGTTTTCTAGCTTGTTTGGTAACGCCAATTCCACTAAAGACAAACCATATCTGATAAAGGATTTCATATGGGAAGAACCGACAATCGAAAAAAGAGACACTGTCACTATTGATTCAGATGGTATTAAGTTCAATAGACAATCCCGTACCGATGTTTACAATCTGTCAGTCGAGCAATGGGGCTATTCCAGCATCGCTATTCTATTAAAAATGATAGAGAAGCAGGACATTGACAATCAGGGGATTCAGGATTACCTTCGATATACTCAGGGTGTGTTTCGCTTTTTCCACCGATACATCAAAGGCAGCGTTATCCTATACGATAAAGAGTACCGTGAACTTCAATATAGGGAGAAATTTCGTTGGGGGTCATCTCGGCGCGATTTGCAAGAATTTCAACTCATCTCTAAACCCAATGGTCCAACGGCCCAGTAACTCTCAGACAACGGCAAAAGTAAGTCAGTGAATATGCAGACCGGTAATAACAAACGTCGTAGGGGCCCTTTCCTCCCAAACGACAAGGAAATTTGTAGGCGATTTAACATGGAAAGCTGTGAGGTTCCCTCCTGCAGGTTGGCACATAACTGTAGCCTGTGCTTTTCATCAGATCACCCGGCAACAAAACACCCGGTCTCAAAAAAAGGCCCACCCCCCTCCACACATCAGTGACTGACACTACCCAACTGTCTAGCCCCAATCTCAAATTGGACAGCTGGACAGAATATTTGCCTGAGGATGATTTTGACCGAGAATTTATATTGGAGGGGGTTCAACACGGTTTTAAAATAATTGATAGTAGTCCAGACACTTCGTTTACAGATGTGGAGATGGAAAACTATACGTCGTGTCACCTGTACTTTGACCTCGTAGAAAAACAGATTGAATGTGAGATAAACAATAACAATTACATAGTTACAAACAAAAAGCCGCGCATAGTTAGTGCCCTTGGTGCCATTCCTAAATCATCTGGTAATATTCGCCTCATTCACGATGCCAGCAGACCAAAGGGTGCTTCCTTGAATGATTACATAAATTCAGACACTTCATGTACTTACATGGATTTAAGGCAAGCCGTCAAACACATTACACCTGGATGTTTTCTCGCCAAAGTGGATATGAAAAATGCATATCGCTCGGTAAATATTTATCCAAGCAATTATTCAGGCACAGGTCTCAAGTGGACCTTCACTGGCGATTCGACCCCATCTTATATGTTTGACACCAAACTGCCCTTTGGATCATCTAAAAGCCCGCAAATCTTCCAACGTTTAAGCAGTGCTGTATGCAGGATTTTGCATAGGAAGTTTAATATCATTGCAATATCCTATCTTGATGATTTTCTGGTATTTGGAGACACGTTCAATCACTGCTTACGTGCCCTCAACACACTTATCGCGCTACTCCGTACCTTGGGTTTCGCTATAAACTGGTCAAAGGTCGAAGGCCCATCAACCACAGTCTGTTTTCTCGGGGTTGTTATTAACACAGTGGATATGAATCTCTCATTACCTGAGGCGAAATTGTGTGAATTTTCAGACCTGCTACATGCATTCTCCACTAAACGTCGGGCTAGCCGGAAACAATTGGAGACCTTGTGTGGGAAACTGAGTTGGGCGGCCCAGGTAATCACAGGGGGCCGTACCTTTCTAAGGCGTATTATTGATCTTAAAGACTCTGTGCATCACAATCATCATAAGATCTTGTTATCCGAAGAATTCCATGCAGATTTAGATTGGTGGCTTTCCTTTCTAAGGACATTCAATGGTACTCGTTTGATACAGGACCCAAAACCAATAACCTCAATCCAAACAGACGCTTGCAACACAGGGGCAGGTGGTTATTATGATGGTGACTATTTTTACGTAAATTGGCAGATAGACACCCCCCTGTTTGAGTGTGCACACATTAACGTGAAGGAACTTTTAGCAGTATACTTCGCGGTCTGTCGTTGGAGTTCTGTGTTGGCCAATAAGCGAGTTATCATTTATACTGACAATAAGTCCACCGCGGCATGGGTTAACAAAGGGTCTTCGCGGAATAAACTGTCAATGATGATATTGCGAGTATTATTCTGGATATGTGCGTCTGTCAATGTCTCGCTTAAAGCAATATACCTACCTGGAGCTCGCAATGTAATCGCTGATACTTGTTCTAGGCTACAGGAAAGGGATAAACTAACTCTACTCTATGATCTCATTCCATCATATACTTTGTCATGCGAAACTTTTGAACCATGCAGCTTGGCTTATCACATGTCTTTAAACTTCATCTATTCCAGATGGGGATACAGAGTCCAGCCTCCTGTCTACAGCGGAGGACTTCAAGCAACAGGCGTGGGCTAAGTCTACATCTAGCACCTACTCTTCGCACCTCAAGTGTTATACAGAGTTTTGTGACAAGATGAATTATTCTCCTGTACCAGCGACTTCCAAGATGCTGCAGTTGTATGTGGCTTACTTAGCATCGGTAAAACATTTTCACTACAGTACTGTGCGCCAGTACCTCACAATCGTTGGTCACATCCATAAACTTTCAGGATACCCTGACCCAATTAAGGAGGACTACAACATAATCCTTGAGTTACGAGGGGTTAAACGGGCTTTAGGTACGGCTCAAATCCCAGTGGACGCGATAACCCCACAAGTGTTAATAAAGATCTATAATACTCTGGACCTTTCACAGACAGTTGCCCTTTCATTTTGGTGTGCCTGCTTGGTGGCATTTTATGGTCTCCTTAGGCCAGGCAACGTGGTCGTACACTCTACATTCAACAGCACGAGGGATCTACGGCGTATTGATGTTTCCCCATGTTCATGGGGTTACCTTCTCCGGTTTCGTTGGACAAAAACTATTCAGTATCGTGAGAAGGTGATGGAGGTTCTACTACCACGAATATCCACAAACCATGTACTTTGCCCTGCTCGCGCTATCAGTCAGTTATTAAAATCTACACCCATGGCAGACCCTTTGGGTCCACTTTTCCTGTCATCTCCGCGTCAAGCCCTTACTTACCAGGAATTTCGCAGTTGTCTCGCGCGCTCTCTCCGCCTAGCTGGTCTTGATCCATCAAACATTAAAGGTCATTCCTTTAGGAGAGGTGGAGCCTCCTGGTTGCACAAACAGGGTGTCCCCGTGGACCAAATCAAGACTATGGGCCACTGGGCCAGTGATGCAGTGCTTCGTTACCTTGAACCGAACTTCGAGAAACAATTGTCGACCATGGTCAACTTTGGTCAGTCATTGGAGGCTGTGACTGTGACATTGTAATAATTGTAACTTGCCTGCTTAATTAAGTACGAGATTCATCTCTTATTCGCAATACCATACTCGCTGACTGCCTTTACCACTACCCTTACTATTACACCACTTATTCTTGCCATACTTATAACTGTACTTACCATATCTTAAATAACCTTAATTTTCAACACTGGGCTGGGGAAATTATCCTCTTTATTAATTTGTATGTGTTCTTGTGTTTTTTTGTATAATTAAAGTTCATGCCCAAACTTATGTCCATTATTTGTTTATTGAAGTTAAATTGATAATTTAGAATAAATTGAATTTTAATGTATATTAAACATGCTAGCTATCGACAGGTGTATCCTGGTTATCTCCCCCTGACGAACTCTTTTGTTGTTCGTCCGCTAGGCATCATGGCCGCTACAGCTCAGCCAGCGTGCTCTGCTCTTTCGTCAAAAACCCACCACTCCCACCCAATTTATAGCTGTAGAGGGTTTGCGTATAGTCGTACTATAAGTAGCATTACTTTGTAACGCACTATCTTATCTATTGGACCCTTGCACGGGCTCCTATATCTCTATATATTCATGTTCATGTTGTTTATTTTGTGTAGGGGAAATTATCCTCTTTATTAATTTGTATGTGTTCTTGTGTTTTTTTGTATAATTAAAGTTCATGCCCAAACTTATGTCCATTATTTGTTTATTGAAGTTAAATATCAATCTACGTGAAGTGCTCTCCAAATTAACAAGATCTCGTTCAGTTCTTTCCAGATATTTGGATAGTCTTTGAACACTCATTTATATATAATGTAGTTAGCTACATATACTCAAAAGGTATAAGTGTCCTCACAGACATATCGCCATTTCAAAGAAGGCGAATAGATCGCACCTTTGACGTCAGACACATACTTACATCAATTTGTATACACTTTAGCTAACTGAATAGCTTCAGCATGGCATGTCTGATAGTTCTGTTAACTATTTAACCAAATTTTCCTTTTTTTTTTAATGATCCTTCCTCGAATTTTCTTATCCATCCGCCATTGATCGATAACTGTCACTAAGAAAAAATGTTTATTAAATGATTTGTCACCTTTACTAACAGTTTTACGAAAAGGTGTTTTTTATGCTTTACGCGCTCAGCAAACCACTTCGCACCTTCCCAACATCGGCAATACATAAACCCACTGTATGGTAACGGGATCCGGCCCCGGTTGTTTGGTATCTACTTCCGGAAAAATCGTACCCAAAAAAATGAGAGGGGTACGTGCTAAATCGCTTCAAAAACTCGATATTATTTCATTTGTTTATCGAAACCTATCAAAAATTAGAACAGTGAAAACTTAAAATTTTAATATGTCCCACAATTGTATGTGAAAATGAGAATAAAGTCTCCTTTTTTGTATTCAAACATGTAACCTGGATCGTATTTCCGTACAAAATTGAGAAAAGTGTGAAAATATGAAAATATCTAAAGATATCGGATGCATTTCATTAAAGCTGACAATGCAAGTTAAAAAGTATACATTTGAGATTTAAAAAAATAAAAGTTTTTTTTCAATATTTTTTTTTCCAATTCGTTTCTGAGACAACCCCTTGCGTTTCTAAGGACAGGCAGTCGCCATTTTGTTTTAACTCTGCTTGGATACACAACTGGGTACCGACCCCTATATAAAGCGCGTGAACTACACACACGTGCAACCAGCCAAACGCTAGCTGTTCAGGGTGAAAAAACTAACACCTGACCGGCGATCTACTTTACTATATACCCAAGACGTATTTACGTGTAACGTGAGACCGTGCCATGAGAATAAAATGGTTAGCACGTTCAATTTTTTCTCAAAAAAAGTTTCTAAGAACTATATAATATCTCTACAGTAGAATAAAAAGAATTGAATGAATCCATACGTTCTTTCCACGTGCGAGATCCATTTTGATTATAATGTAAACAAACTCGGAAATTCTAAGCAGATAACATTGTCAAGCTAAAAATAAACACTGCACTCACCTGACAAGGTTTCATTGAAGTAATATTGTCAGCTAGATCCCAAAATATGTCAAATACGACCTAAAACACTTCAATATACATTAGATATTACACGCACATGTAAACGTGTGTAACTTCGGTAGTTTATTTATGGAGCGTTACTTCTTCGGGACAGGTGGCCACGTGCACGTGGCCAGTCGAGTACGTCGGGTACAATAGTATACGTGGAGATATGTGGACGGATTATTATTGGGATTTCTATTCATTTGTGTGGAAAGTTCAATTTGTGAAACATCTAAATGACAGCTTAGAGGAGTTGACATGTTTGCTTTCTAAAACAAGCTCTGCACATATTACAGGTAAGGGGTTCTGTTGATGTATTAGTAGGTGATACACTGTTGACAAGTGCTAGGTGTATATGTACATGTCTGAGCGCACGTGTGTCGATTCACGCGCTTTATATAGGGGTAGGTAGGCGTGTTGTATCCAAGCAGAGTTCAAAACAAAATGGCGTCTGCCCGTCCTTAGAAACGCAAGGGAATGTCTCAGAAACGAATTTTGAAAAACTATCATTATTTTTCTTTTTAATCTCAAATGTATATTTTTTAACTTGCATTGTCGGCTTTAAACTAAGATGTTGAATGAAGAATTAGGATAGAACAAAAACGATCTACCACTTCAAATCTATCATAAATACGTCCTTTGTCCCATAATCGATGATGTTTAGTGAGCATGTTATGATTATAGTGTACGTGTTTGGTACGAACAAAATTCCGGTTTGGTATTCATTAGTAAATAGTGAAACCAACCCATCCCTACAGGGGAGTTACCTATCTCCGGACAGGATGTAGAAGTATTGAGTGACTCCTGATTTCACAGGATCATCGATGACGCAGAAGACCCCGGTTGTATCCGATTCTCCTGTGAGTTATGTATATGCCTTGTTGTCAGCCTATTCCCTTTTAGACCCGAATTGTGTGTCCTTGTCGATGTTTTGTTTAATGTGTCGCATAAGGAGAAACGTCAATTAATGGTACGTTTTGTAGCGTCATTTATGATGTTTGTGATCGACATAAACCCAACACACTTATCAGCTTGACTGTATTCATTCTCTATCATAACAAGCACATGGTATACACAAAAACTGATGACATCATAAACCGGAAGTACAATTTTCAAGGGAGTGTCTATTATGGGGAGAAACCATTATAATTGTAGTTTCTATATTATCGTTACATCCCCTTTCTTTAGCACTGTTCATAACTCACTATATTCATCAAGATCAGAGTCTTTTTCGCGATGGTGCCACTTTTACTTAATTCACAGTCTTCGCTGAAATTAACATTAACAAATGAACTATTAAACAAGAACAAAATAAGAAAAGTCTTTGGTAAATTGTCCCTTCAATCGAATAACTAGACACACTAAGTTACTGAACTGTTTATCACTTGCGCATTAAGTAAACATATTATTCAAGGATAGTGGCATGTTTCACGAGACACACAAAGTCCTTCAAGTAACCTGGTCGATGTACTTCTCGAGTCGATCTCCTCAGTGGAACCTCTACGACTGTCTGATCAAGCGTCCTTTGTGGCGGCCTCTCATCTCCTTCATTGACGTTCGTCATCGCTGGTTCAGACACCTCCGGATCCAAAATGGGTTGATTGTCATCCTCAGTGAAGACCTCTGGGGTCTTCTTGAGATGATGCCGATTTCTACGATACACTGACGCGTCCTCAGTTTTGACTGTGTATGATCTAATGTTCTCCTTATCTTGCACGCTTGCTCTTATCCATTCCTTTCCGAACTCAGTTGGTTTAATTCTGGCTGTTTCACCAGGCATTAGTTCAGCCAATGCCTTGGTACCTTTATCATAATATTATTGTTGTTTGTCTTTCCTTCGCTCAATTTTCTTTCGAGTTTGTGAGTTTGGAACCACATTAGGCTCTAACAGCTTTGTTGTTAGCGGTAACAGCGTACGTGTGCGTCTTCCATATATCCGTTGGACAGGGGACGACTTGACAATTTCCTCTGGTGTGTTCCTCAAATCCAACATGGCCAAGTAGGGATCTGTCTTGTCCTTCTTGGATTTTTCAAGAATACATTTGGCGGTTTTGATCGCGTTTTCCACTTTCCCATTAGATTGAGGGTATCTTGGCGAACTAGTGACATGTTGGAACTCATAGGTCTTTGCAAAGTCAGAAAATTGTTTCCCGTTGAAAGGTGGCCCATTATCAGACATAACGACACACGGTAGACCATAGCGCGAAAAATGAGCCTTCAACTTTCTGATTACCTCAGTGCCTTTCTTGTCATGGAGACGGTCGACTTCAAAAAATCTGAATAATAATCAACGGTTAGAAGGTAGTCTTTCCCATCCGAGTAGAACAGGTCAACGCCGACTTTTACCGACCGAACACCGTCTTCCATTTTTTGGGTTGATGATTTGAACTTGTCGGGCCCCGACCGGAGACATTTCAGAGTTATTGAACATGACAAGCGTTACATCTGTCTCTACTAAGTGTTCCAACTGAGGATCCTCAAAGACTTCCATATAGATAGATTTGAGCAACGCGTTCACGCTTGATCCGCTGTCGAGTTGACATTCAATTAAAATGCCCTTTGTTTCAATTATGGTATATAGCTTGGTCGGTATCTCCTCATGTTTTATAGTGTTTACCTCCTTTCGATCGATTGTGAAACAAAAGTCATCATCTGAACTCTCGTTTGTAGCCTCCACGTAATATACCTTTGGTTTTTATCTCCGACCAGGACGTCCATTTCCTTGATTTTGTCTTTGACCTTGACCTTGACCTTGACGAGGTCTTGACCTACATTTCTTTGCAAAATGATTCAGCATTCCGCAGATCGCACACGTTTTCTGCCATGCCAGGCACCGTTCGCGCTCGTTTACATGATTTACAAGACTTTCCTCTAATGCACCATAGTTACATGTCTTTGCAAGGGACCTTAATGCTGCGACATACGCATCTATTGTTTCTCCTTGTTCCTGACTCCTGTTATTAAAGAGGTAACGTTCATAAGTCTCATTAGTCTGCCCAATGCAGAACTTTTCGAATTTGTCCAACACTTTGTCTACATCTGTTTTGTCGTCATCGTTGTCAAACGTGAGGCCATCATATATTTGTAATGCATCTGGCCCTATACAAGTTAGCAGAGTAGCATTTCTACGTTCTTAGTTTTGTGTTTTAAGCCACTCGCGATCTCATAATTGTCCCAAATACGACGGAATTTTTTCCAGTTAGCACATAAATTGCCTCGTAAGTCTAGCGCTATGGGAACGGGAAGGTTTGCAGGAGCTTGTACAACAATGGGAACGACATTTATTTGGGCTTGGGAAGTCATGGGAATTGTAGTATAGGTTGTGTTTGTAGCACCAGTAGATATTTTCACGGACACGGTGATGTTTGCACTTGAGTTAGGTTTTACCGTTTCACTTTGTGTTCATTATTTGACATTCGTCACTTCGTTTGAATCTCCCAGTCTCTGACACCATGTAGCGTCATTTATGATGTTTGTGATCGACATAAACCCAACACACTTATCAGCTTGACTGTATTCATTCTCCATCATAACAAGCACATGGTATACACAAAAACTGATGACATCATAAACCGGAAGTACAATTTTCAAGGGAGTGTCTATTATGGGGAGAAACTATATTATCGTTACACGTTTCTCGACTGTTTCCAAATGTATATTGATAACAAATAAAAACTAAGCAAACAAAAAATAGGCCAATCATGTAATCAAACATTATTGCTCTCAGTATTTCGTGTGTAGTAAAATCGGCGACCAGGTAGCTGAATCGATAGTGCATCAGGTTAGTGTTTAGAGGTGTTCGAATCTTTGTCTGACCGCTACATTTTCTCATCTCCTTTTCACGTGTAGATACATTTGTAGGACATATTAAAACATTTTATCCTGCAACTGCCCCACATACTGACCGATGACGACTGCCGGTGATAAACGTGTGGTTTATCAGACAATACGAAATGCTTTATCCGTCTTTGTTCCATATCTTTTTCTCAATTTACTCCGACCTTTAACCTTTCGGAGATTACATCGTCATTCATTCCCGCCAAAACGTGACGTCACATGCATCTGACTGACGTCTTTTTTACGATATTGAAATCCCGTATTGCGGTTTTGGCTTTTTCTTTGCAATTGTCAACAGTATGTATTGTAAATAATTCTTTGATGGGTAATTATCTTTTTTTAATATTTCTATATTACACACTGAACAGAACTACTGGAACTGTTTGTATTGGCACTTCCCACGGTAGTTAAAAAGGAGTACACTCTCATTCGGTTTAGAGAATGAATGAATCTTTTCTTGCGCATCAACGAAGCGTCTCCATTCCAGCAAAAGTAAATAGCCGCCATTTTACTTTTGAATATCATCTATAAAAGAATGATTGCAGGGTAAACAAAATACACGGTTAGTCTCATTTGTGACTGTAATAAAACATTTGTGTTTTTATTATTTCTGTAGCCAATGAAATGTCCGAAAACGGATGTTGACTTTCGGAAACATTTTGTAAACAATGTTGATACCATGACCTTCACCACTGTCCTATATATCTGATTGGAATGGTCCTCCGGCTCCAATAATCATACACACAATGTACACCATTACTGATTACTTGACAGGCTATGATCCTGTACAGGTTTACTGCGCATTACTTGTCGTGTTCCGCCGATTGCTATGACTTATACAGTCAATCCACTTACTCGTCACGTACCAGCCGGTTTATGTCTGTAATATAAAGGTTAGGCTGGTTCTTTACGGTCACGGCAAAGGTAAATCACTCTAAAATCAAAATCCAATTAATATCAAGGTTTACGAACGCTGTTTACCTGTGAAAGGAAAACTAGTACCACTATTTACATGTAAAACGAAAACTGCAACTACAACTTACCTGTAAAAGGAACACTATTACATGTATCACTATTTATCTGTAAAAGGAACACTATTACATGTACCACTATTCATCTGTAAAAGGAACACTATTACCTGTACCACTATTTATCTGTAAAAGGAACACTATTACATGTACCATTATTTATCTGTAAAAGGAACAAAATCACATGTACCAGTATTTATCTGTAAAAGGAACACTATTACATGTACCACTATTTATCTGTAAAAGGAACACTATTACATTTACTACTATTTATCTGTAAAAGGAACACTATTACATGTACCACTATTTATCTGTAAAAGGAACACTATTACATGTACCACTATTTATCTGTAAAAGGAACATTATTACATTACCACTATTTATCTGTAAAAGGAACACTATTACATGTACCACTATTTATCTGTAAAAGGAACACTATTACATGTACCACTATTTATCTGTAAAAGGAACACTATTACATGTACCACTATCTATCTGTAAAAGGAAAACAACAACCATTTTAAACAACAACCACTTTGTGCAATGTATATGGTACATAGTGTCGTTTGTCAAGATTCTAATCAATGGGAAAATCATTGAAAAAATGTAACTTTTTCCAAGAATGTTATCTCTGAAATCTACGTACGGCATCTGTATACTCACCACTGTTAGATCATTGGAAACAAATTTTTGCGAATATGCGTTGATTTTTATTTATCAACGGATTGACTAAAAGGCGTCGAAAAATCAGGTTTTTTAAATTATGTTTAGAGGATCAAAATATTGTAATTACGTGATTGGATTATAAAGAATCGTGGAAAATCATGTGCTTGGAAAGGTAACCCTTGACCTTTTCACCTTGTCTAAATTAGATTTCGGGTCATAAAAACATACAAGTGTGGATCTTGTGTTTGATGTTCGATACTCTCTACACCAAACGATACTTTGTTTCAGTTTTTATTTCATTGTTGTAACCCTTATCCTGACGTTCTGTCGACAGCTACGATCATGTAAGGCCAGCTTCACATGGTATGTTGTAGGTGCTAGGCCAATCCACGCATTTCCTTTAACTTTCTCCTTAAATCAAGTTAGAAAATGTCTAGGCAAATGTTAGGAAGGTGAAATTAATTTAGCGAGAAGAGATATAGATTGAAGCCCTTACTTTAAGGCAGCAAACCAATATCAAGGCCTCAAATCATTTTACTGAATATACCGCAGCCGCCTCTCAAAATGCGCACAAACGAAGCATCGCATACACGGGACTCCTATGTGAATTGTTTTAATAAAATTCAACAAACAGCTTAACCATTTCACTTTTCTTGTGTCGACGTTGATGTGGAGTCGCTGGTATGATGAGAGTCACTGATATGATGAGGAGTCACTGATAGGATGAGGAGTCACTGATAGGAGCAGGAGTCACTGATATGACGAGAGTCACTGATAGGATGAGGAGTCACTGATAGGATGAGGAGTCGCTGGTATGATGAGGAGTCGCTGGTATTACGAGAGTCGCTGATATGATGAGGAGTCACTGATATGACGAGAGTCGCTGATATGATGAGGAGTCACTGATATGATGAGGAGTCGCTGGTATGATGAGGAGTCGCTGGTATGATGAGGAGTCGCTGGTATTACGAGAGTCGTTGTTATGATGAGGAGTCGCTGGTATTACGAGAGTCGTTGTTATGATGAGGAGTCACTGATATGATGGGGAGTCGTTGATATGACGAGGAGTCGTTGATATAATGAGGAGTCACTGATATGATGAGGAGTCGCTGGTATTACGAGAGTCGTTGTTATGATGAGGAGTCACTGATATGATGGGGAGTCGTTGATATGACGAGAAGTCGTTGATATGATGAGGATTCGTTGTTTTGATGAGGAGTCACTGATATGATGAAAAGTCGTTGTTATGATGAGGAGTCGATGTTATGATGAGGAGTCACTGATATGATGAGGAGTCGTTGTTATGATGAGGAGTGTCTGATATGATGAGGAGTCGTTGTTATGATGAGTCACTGATATGATGAGGAGTCGCTGATATGATGTGGAGTCACTGATATGATGAGGAGTGACTGATATGATGAGGAGTCACTGATATGATGAGGAGTGTCTGATATGATGAGGAGTCGCTGATATGATGAGGAGTCGTTGTTATGATGAGGAGTGTCTGATATGATGAGGAGTCGCTGATGTGATGAGGAGTCACTGATATGATGAGGAGTCACTGATATGACGAGAGTCACTGATATGATGAGGAGTCACTGATATGATGTGGAGTCACTGATATGATGAGGAGTCGTTGTTATGATGAGGAGTCACTGATATGATGAGGAGTCGCTGATATGATGAGGAGTCACTGATATGAATGAGGAGTCACTGATATGATGAGGAGTCGTTGTTATGATGAGGAGTCACTGATATGATGTGGAGTCACTGATATGATGAGGAGTCGCTGATATGATGAGGAGTCACTGATATGATGTGGAGTCACTGATATGATGTGGAGTCACTGATATGATGAGGAGTCACTGATATGATGTGGAGTCACTGATATGATGAGGAGTCGCTGATATGATGAGGAATCGTTGTTATGATGAGGAGTCGATGTTATGATGAGGAGTCACTGATATGATGAGAGTCGCAAATATGATATGTTGAAATATACACCATCAGTTCATCTATACTTGTCTTAGGTCAATATTTACGTAACAGAGTTGACGTGAGGTCACGGATCTAGACCGCTAAATAGCTCATTACTTTATCGTGTCGTGAGCAGCTTTCTCGTGCAAAATCACTTTATGTAGAAATTGATGCCATTTATATTTTGGAGAACGTTCAAATATAATACTATCGGAACCAAAACTGATATTGTTTAAATGCCAAGATAAATAGTCTGATCTAATTGGCCAAGATACCGCCCATCATACCGATCAATCCTATCGCGTGCTTGGAAAACGCGCTGTGAAACGTGCTAATCGAAATCGACAATCTACTTAGTATGACGAAGTATAAAAGCAAACACTGTCTTTAGATGATTCACAGGTTCACAGACAAAGTAGCGAGTGTCACATGGCTGCAGAGAAGAAAAACTGTATATATTAATTCAACAGCCCCAACTGTGTCATTATTATCATTGGGTCACTGCTTGCGATGTTCGTTTTGATGTTGATTTCTGAACCAATCAAGATTTACAATCAGGATTTTTTTAGTGATACATTTATTCTTTTAAGTTATTGACAACTGCAATATTTGAAGTTAAATCTCTTTTGATACTGGAGGTACACTTCTTAAGTGACATAAGATCAGTTGGTAATCGGAACGGCATAATGTCAATGGGAGTAGAGCACCAACACCAGTACTCGTGCCAGTGTGTACAAAGCTCGGCACTGAATAGTGATTGCGAAGTAAAGGCGGGCACGCTGTTTATGTTACGGCACAAAGACGGTGTAACGGTCAAGGTGCCCGTGTTTGTGCGGGTCTACAGGAATTTTTTCGAACACTATGCTGTAATTTGTTGCGATTCTGCAGTGAGAAACAATTCTCTGTACGTAAGTTTAAAGTCCTGTGTCGTGATGACCAACGATAAATGTGCTAAAGACATCATGGTGATCCCTGATAATGCTGAGGGAGGTGTTGTGACATTCCAGACACTATATCCCGACGAGGTAGCCGACTGGATATCGGTCCTTCAGTCTTCTCAGTCTATACAATGTATTCGGCGCAGGTCGAATCCCCTTGTGATGCCGAAATCGCCCCTGATGCCTATGTTACAGGAACTGAACGAAGAGTCGGAGGTCTAGCTTCCGCTTATGAGGAAGGAAACTGAAACCAGAATTACCTACATTGACAAGATTGCATCTGATTGTTGTTTCGTTGTCAGGAAACCGTATTGGCATATGTTATATCACTAATATTAGAACAACGTATGGAAGGAAACTACTTTACATTTTTATAATGTGAGATGTAACTATGGTAATGATGTTTTACAAAGACAGTACGCGATGATCGTTCTCCTCACAAATAACAAATCCTATGTTGCTCAAAATGAAAATGAGTAACATGTTGGTATTGTTGTTTATAACTGTTTGTTATATATTGTGTTTCATTATATAAAATCATAAATTCAACAGATTTTAACACATTGTTAATGTTTTCAGTTCTGGTGTTTCATTGTTAAGCAGTCGTCACTTGAAGATTGGTTTCCGCACTTTTGGGACTCAATTATCTTTTTCATGTTCCAATAGTTTTCTTTAATTGTTCTGTTTGCGTTGATACTGAATTTAACAAGTAATTCAAAGGATAAGTTATTATAAGGATACTTCTTTTCTGAAATGCGATATATTTCAGAAAACATAATAAGTACAAAATGATTAACCACTGGTTACTTTTTTCAGTGCAAGTCTGATATCAACGTCTAGGTCAATAGGGTATAATTTAAGGCAACACATATTCAATACAAAAAATGACATATTTTTGTGGATAACGACAATTGGAAGCATATACGCCTGAAACTATATTTTAGTATTTGTTTAGGTACTGTATGACGCCATTTCTTAATAGCTGCTAATAGCTGCTAAATAGTATACCAGGCGATGATAATGAAAATCTATTAACCAAATTAATCCTCGATACTTTAAGTATTATTATCACTATCATCATAACCAGTCTTGAATTGTGTCATAATAAATCGGAAGATTGTGTGTGCGGCCAACGATATGACAGATTGTTTGGTCATTTGATGTAAGTAAAGTGATGGGTAAAACGGCAGTGATAATAACTCCTGGAATATCGATGAGGATGTTGAGAAGAGGTCAATCACATTTTCCGTTAAACTGAAATTAATGACGAATCAATAAATGACTACTCCAAAAGGTAAAATAGTACGGTGCGAAAGGCTCGATACAGACAAAGGTTCAAGTTCTTGAAACATAAGCTTATCTCGCCGAGGAATTTTGAAAGGTAAAGGTGGAAAGTCTGTTGCTATCCCTTTTTATTAAACATAAATATTCAATTATGTCATTATCTTCAAATTTGTTCTTTAAAAATAATTAAAAAAGGAAATGCGGCCAACTTCTTTTAATTATCAGATGAAGTTAAAACAAGTGATTTAATGAAATGACGTTTATATACTGTATTTATATACAAAATGTAAAATGACAAATTCTTTTTTATTGAACATAACGTTGTTCTAAGCAGAGGTCCACTAACACTCGGTGAGTCAAAGGATCAACAATACAGACAATTGGAGATGACAAATATCGATTGTATCGATTGAAAGATGGAAAGGTTCCAGGGTTAAAATTCAGATGAAATGAAAACAAATATGTATTCAATCTGTTCAAAGTTCAAAAGATAAGTTTATCACTCGTATTACAAACGGTTACATATACCATACACTTATATGACCTAAAATAACAAACATTTCACAAATGATATTAGTTATGTACACCTTGGATATCAGAGACACAGGCTTATCCTTTCTTATTTAAGTGTAGGAAACACGCTCGACAAAGTTGAACGCATAATACTTTCTCTTTCCCAATTAATAACTTTCTATTTCTAAGTAGCAACATCCCTGCATACAACTTTTGCAATTCAAGTGAAAGACATGAAAGGTTGACACTTTGCGGCAAAAGTGTTTCATATTGTTAAAGAGGTAGTGTAATGGAAATGTTCCTTCATTTATTCAGAAAGAAAATTTTAATCCAACAAAAACAAAAAAATAATTATGAAAATCGATCCAGAAATCTTCGAGATATTCAAGATCGAAATTCACCCATTTGCACCTGTTTGAAAAACAATCAACGCAACTTCCGGTTTGGCTTCGAAGTATTGTGACGTCATATGAGCAACATTTAAGGCAGTGAGAGCGACCACCTGGCGGTACCGCGAACGAAGAAAAAACTTTTTATGAGGGGGGAATCGCTATTTTGCACACTTTTAAGAATGTTCGTTTTAGTATATCATTGATACTTTTCTTATATATGATACTTAATGCATTTTTACTAATTTTCAGTCGAATTTCACGTTCGTTTTTCAACGAATTTTCCATAAATTCTGTCGTTAATGCTTAACAAAAAAATGACGGCAACATCATGTTCCGCTGGCGATAAAAATGCATGTAACATTAAATATAAATTAAATAGACCACGGAAAATTATACCATTATTATGGAATCTGCAAATTTTTATCTACGATTATACGGAATTTAATTAAATTTGGTTAAATAACGAAACTGTGACAATCAATTAAAAATATGTCAAAATGCATGAAATATATTAAAAAAATACACAATACCAGAAAATCTTATTTTACAATTAATCGCAATTTGCAAACGTAAAGAATTGATTTCGACAATGTCAAAGGCCCAATACACGTAACTTTTCAGGTTTTTTTTACCACAAACATATATGTACAAAAAAAATTACTACGTCCTTTCTGCATAAAATGTTGACTAAAGCTAGGTACATTTGTAAGTTGTTACTGAGAAGACATGAACGTGCCTCAGACATTGACATATCTGAGCTTTAATTTCCAATATCGCAAAATTTTACAGCAATCAACTTTAAGTTCGCTGTTCATTATTTATTTATCTATTTCATAGGGAGTTTACGGCGTATACATCAAATTTAGTTTTACAGTGATAGGTATTTTGTTCTGGTTACACCAAAATACAAGTTCCGGAACGTAAATTAACGTGTTTTTTTTTTTTTTGCAAAATATACTTGAAGATTTCTTTATAGCAACACATTGCATATCATATCCTTCGGTTTGGTTACAGAAATAAATCTGAGAGCATTCGTCTGGAGCACAGATTCAGTAACCAATGGAACACGCCTCGTCAATCAGTTGGTAATTATAATTTTACTGACACGTGAAAGTCAATGCTATGGCGGGGGCTGGGCCTCTGTCATCGCATGAGTACGGCGGCCTCCCGCAAAAAACCATGTACATGTACTTCGGTACAAGATTTATTACATAAAAATGCATGTGTTCGTGTCAGATGTCTTTTAATCATGTTGTTATAGACTTATAGCGCTGATCAATATGCTGTAAATATTCCAGTTGTGAATATCAGAAAAATAAATTACAGTCAATTTATTAAAGATGCTCCACCGCTGACAGAGTATAAACGATACTCACCATTTGAACTCTAATTGGTGTTTAATCGCGTATGTATGTACACATGTATCTAATTAACACAAATAATAAATTTGATTTTGGTGCATACGTATTCAGTACTTCATTGCATATTGAACTAGTGCCACGGATTTTTTCGGGATGCAATTATTTTTTTATATCTTTATCTTGAAGTAAAATTAGAAGCTCAAACTTTTCGATGGTGGTAATGATGTAAAGTAAGTAACTTTTGTAATACTAAGTCGTCTGCTCTTGTTTTTGATAGAGAAAAAAATACCACTTGTCAGCGGTGGAGCATCTTCAAAAATGCTGAAATCAAGAAATTGAAGTATATTTTATTCTCTTACCGATTAACTAGTACTTAAGATCGGGATTAAGTCGATATTTTGTAAGTTACTACATGCCACAGGGACCTGACACGAATTTTTTTAAACTAAGAGTATACATATATATATATCATAGTATCATACTATAATATATATATGTATACTATTGGATAAAATTTTTCGTGCCAGGTCCCTGTGCTACACGCTTCAAAAGTCTGTCGACAGCATAATTTACATTACATGCATCTTTTACCATTAATCACTGACAGCTACTTTTAGGATTTAATTTGCCGTAAACTAATTATTATATGATATGAAAGATAACTGCAGATCTTAATCGACTTGAAAGAAAAATGATAGCATGCATTAAGGTTGTTAATGAATATTTATATGTATAAATATATCGTAAATTGACACATTCTGAAGTCTGAACTACAATGTATATTATTGTACCACGGAACACGTGTGTTTATGACATAAGATTTAGATCTACATCGTTGGTTAGAATTTTAAAAGAAAAGAGAAATATTCTTGTACATGTATTTACATGTATTTGTGATAACTCAAAATAAACAAATGCCGAAAATTATTATCAATCTTAATTTTTACAATTTACAATGTATGTTCGTATTCTGTAAAAAATTATAAAAGGGGTACTGCAGTATTTCATATGACAAGGATTTATAATTGAGGCATTAAAGATTAGACAAATGATGTATCTTATACCGACAAAGATACCAACAAGTGCCGAGATATCGGGAAAAATGTCGAGGTGAAAAAAAACACCCAGATATCCGATACCGCTGCAGCCTGCTGCAACAATGCACCATCATCCTTTGTGCCGAAAGCTTGCCATTTTTATCACATTTGCAGGAAAAAAAACTTAAGCATACAAAAAACTGTATACGTGCGTAAAAAAATAAATTCAAATATAAAGAGGCGATAAGTTATAATGCAATGTTTTCAAATGGACACGCATCGAGCACGAAGCCATCGTGTTGTCACAGACGTAATCTGTTGCTCACAGTACGTCACTTCCGGTAAAAAGGGGAATTCCCTAAAATTGAAAATTCTAAAGGTATGTTTTTGAACGGAGATTACTTTTACGCCTTTTATATGTAAAATGACGCACCGGAAAAATTTTTGCTTCATGTTATAGTATTTGTTACGGTTAATTAATTATTTTATTTAAGGTTTGCTTCCACATTACACTACCTCTTTAATATACATAGTACCTGATGGTATTTGTATCGCCTTCGGATTCTCTTTTGAATTTGGTCACACGGATGCTGTAGATTAAAATAGTGATACTATTCCTAAACATACGTTTCTTTTTCCGCTTTTTTTTGTCAAGACACTTAAATATAAATATAAAAATCTGAATACATTTATTTTTGTTTCTTGTTTTATCACTATTATATTATATAACAACTAAAATTTACAAACTATTTCACCTGGTCAAACAATATAACACACATTTAGGCACCTTAATTTGTCTGAAGGAGGAACCTTTTTAGCATTACAACTAAATTGAAATGCAGCAGTTTACTTTTGACATTGTCATTTGCATTTTGATTTGACAGTCGGCGCTAAAAGATGATTACAATAACAACAATAATTACAATTAAGACAACCAAAATGAAGAAGTGCTCCAACCTTAGAGTTTCATTTTACGAATGGGTGTTGTAAGTTATAATAACATTGTTATAATTTGTTTTACTTTATTACAATTAAACCTCACAGGAATAAATAAAGACTTTCATAAAGAAACAAATTATTCCTCTCATTTAAAACTACATTGACCATTGTGTTCTTAGTTGTGTCCGTATGGTACGATATTGAATGGTAAAAATTGAGTAAAGAACCTTTAGAACCGTAATAAGCTATAAATCATGTCTTATACAAGTGACCTTTAATGGTTTCCTCTCAAGATAATCAGTAACAAGATTCAAGTTTCAAGATTCAAAACATTTTATTTAATATCGCATATCTTAGTAAAGTATAATACTATCATATATTGATAAATTGACAATGACACAGAAATATTCTAATCTTATGTTATATATTGAAGAAAACATAGTAAGACGAAATAAAACAGTAAGTTAATATTGAACATTTCTGTATCACAGTTGTGTTGCTATAGAGTATTAAGACACTGCAAGAGTGTAATATACATAATTATGTCAATATGGTAAAAATTAAATATTGACAGATTAAAACACTAACAAGTTAATTTCAATCAAAAAGAGGACTAAAAAGTTAAGCTAAAGATAATAGATTAACTAATTAACTGTTGGAGCCATGCGACTATCTACATGTATAATGGACTGTGACTTAGAAAAAGGAAAAAGGACAACTCAATGGTTGGGTTAATGCAAATAGTACACACACAGATTTGGTACGAAACGACCAGTAGTCATCAACTAGTTCACTAGATTGTTCGGCAGAGTGTTCCACGCCTGAGATGCCACAAAATGATCTTTTTATATAAGTTGAGGTGTTCACCTTTGGAATTCTAACAGGATTATCATTCCCGAAGTTATAACAAAAACTTTTAATAAGATCATTTAATATGGATGAGGAGATGCCAAAAAGGGACACAACAAAAACATCACGAAGATTGTATAAAGAATTTGTCGAGATACATTCATTTCAAATAATTTTAATGAAAAAAATGAGAATTAATAATAAGCTTACGGTGGCTGGGAGCGGACATGAAATAAATGAAATTATTGCGTGGGAACGAAATATTATTGCGTGGGAACGAAATAATTATTTCGTCGGAACGAAATAGTATTGCTTTCCAACGAAACAATTATTTCATGGGAACGAAATAATTTTTGGATTCGAACGAAATATCAACGGTTTTCAAATGTTGCAGTCTGCAATTTCATATCAATATTCTTTGTAATTGATCATTTAAAGTGGTTTTGTGTTAACCTTCTTAATAAAGTATATTTTATATGGTATATTTTGCTTTGAAGCCATTAAATAAACTTTACTGCATATGTCATTTGGATTTGTATTCTATTTCAGTATGTGCCTTCAATCAATCAATCTTTTATCAATCAAAAGCCCTTAGACTTATAGGTACAAAACATGTATACATAGTTTTCATTAAAACTGTAGAGAAAGTCATGTAAATTCATTGTTTTACTTTTAAAAATAGTTGACTAAGTACTGATACAAAACGACGTTCGTTGTAACACAATTGCACACATTCAAATGAAAATATTGAAGCATGATAGTATTAAAGTCATATACACAGTAATATAAAAGCACATATAATGCTTTTATATTTAGGACCAATATCTCTAAGTTTTGAAAATTTTAACTTTTTTTTCACAAAATTGACTGGTTTTACTATAAAAGATGCAAGCAACGGAATTGTTGTGTGAAAATATCACGTAATTTTTTCATGTATGGAAATTGACTTCCAGTCGTGGATTTCTTCGAAATTTATTTCAAAATGGCGCGGATTATTAATAGTTGTAAAATTGCAGTAAAACGTCGTGGTATTGAAAGAAAAAATACTCTTTCATAAGTGGATATGAAGGATAGGGATATTCTACTCCCCTCGGGATCACAAAATGTTGCAAAACCCTCGGCAAGCCTCGGGTTATTTACTACATTTTTGTGACCCTCGGGGTAGATATCCCTATCCTTCATAGTCCACATATGAAAGAGTCTTATATTATTTAATCATGTCCATACAAATTATTATCTTGTACGTTTAAAACTTAGTATTCTTTTAGATTAATTTATGTTACAGTAACGTGTACATTTGTACGTACGTATTGCACAAAACTAATTATCTTGCACGTCTGTACGTACATCGTTGTATTATGAACGTACAACCTAGTATCTTGTACTTACAAATTATTATCTTGTACGTACAACTTCATATCTTACAAATTATTACAGTATTGTAACGGCCAAGTGGTATAGACCAAAACCACTATAATCCAGGTTTAGCGTATATGACCGTACATAGGTTAGGTATCAATCTGATTAGATACCTAAGTTCCATCAAAAGGGCTTCACTAATGGTCAAGGGAATCTGTCAGTCAAAAGTCTGTCATTTTGTCATGCTTCAGTCACTGTGAAATTCCATCAGGAATCTTCTTCAGCACAGCATCAGCAGCAGTAATAAATATTCTGGGAACCATTCAGTCTATATTGTCTGTCTATATGCGCTGGGAGAGCTATCCCACCCTTGGACACATTTGGGTTATAAACCGATATTTCTGATTACCGCAAAACTTTAGAATGGTATGAGATTTCGACTTATACTCGTACACCATACATCACTGTCACCGGAGACGGTGATTCCAAATAAAATACAGACCAAGAGTGAGAGTCTAAAGATTATGCTGTGAGATGTAGTGCGTAAGTTATAGAAAGATCTTGGAGTGTTTTACGATGAGGTTACACGAGTAGTGATGGATAGAGTGTACTATGAGTTATGTACGTCCCTTTCATTCTTCTTTCATCTTTCACATACCCTCACTACCAAAACCTACTATGTTATTTACAATGAAAATTCTTAACAATATATAAATAAAACTAATCACTTATGTATTAGGGGAAAAAATAACCTTAGATACCCTTAAATCCAGGCATCACCAGCGGTACTAGCCAAAAATGAGTGAAAAATACTAAAACCCCATGAATAAAACTCGTTATCCCTAGAAGATCTATATTATAAAATTCCCATTTCTTCTCTCCCAATATTTTTCCTCTAAATCTCTTATATAATTACAAGCATCACCATCCCCCATGATGATTTCCCCATGAATAAAATCCTCCAAAAAATGGCGATATAACGCTAACGTCCTAAACCTAAAGGAAAAAAGAATAAAATGGAAAACTATGAGAAATAAAATACCATGTAAATCTCCCTAAAAGTTCCCTACTAAATAACTTTTAGTAGACATACAAGTACATTACAGGACAGAGGACTAGCCGCCATTGGAATCGAGGGGGAAACACCTCTTACGTCCCTAGCGGAAAGGTTACACGGAGACATGTTTACATAACGTACACCCACCTAGAGCTTCCCGTAGTAGAAGTGACCCCCTACCCAGATCTAACGGTACTTTTGCTGGAGCGTTGCTGGGGAAAACCATAGTTACCGCGTGCGGATATTCTGCTGCTGGATTCTGTTTTGGAAATGTTGTGCACAACATATGACAACATTTATATAAAAAGTAAGAGATACATAACCTATTACAATATTACGAAATTAATTACCACTCCTAAATACACACGCCATACGTACTTCTAAAACTCCATTACACACGTTCTCATACACAAAAATAATAACTTTTATATTTACAATAACACTTGCGTACTACGTCGTCACTTCCGTTCCCCGCGCTTACATATACACAGAAGACTCGCCAATGCTGCTGTTTACCCTGCTGTCACTCCGCTGGTGCCTATCTTCACGCATAACTATGTGTGGATTCTATTAACTTAATACGGGTTACTACTAGACAATTATATTAATCTAGAATCATGTATCATGTGCAACGATGGATTAATACGATCTTGTCTTATATATTTAAACAACAATCTCATAGATTATTCGATAATATCTCTCACCTCATCCTCGTCGGCATTCTCACAGGGTGAAACTCCGTCACAGTATCTTGCACTTATATTATAATACAAATACATACACAAACTTTAAATTGTTAAAAATAAGGTAAAATACCTTTCGTAGAGAAGGTGCCGTTTCTTAAGTTGTTAGGCTCATTGTCATATAACTACTGGGTTGGCTTGATTACTGTCTTTTCATACCGTGTTATGATAGTGCAGCTCATTAGTTTTTTCGTGTCGAAACGCATATTATATTTTTCATTCGGTGTTTACACTACATATTAATATGCAACCACATGACCCCTGAAAGGTACTAAGGACACAGTGTGGTTAACATACATCAAGGGAGACACAAAGAATAGGAAAGTTCCACAGACATAGTACCTATGCAGCATCTGAGACACAGTATATATGGACGTACTGAGCAGTGGTGCAATATACCCAATTGACTTTATATTGAAACAATTTATAATAAAGAAAGGATTATTAGAATCCATGTCATGTAGTTGAGCATAAATACATGTGTATCTGGTCGTACTGGACAGCGGTACAATATAACCAGTTCACATTGTATTATAACAATTCATAATGAGTAAAGGGTAATATAGTTGAGTGGCTAAATACATACATATATATATATGGTCGTACTGGACAGTGGTGAAATATACCCAGTTTACTTTATATTATAACAAATTGTAATAGGGGGGGGGGAGAAGGATTATTAGAAGACAACGCATACAGTTGATTTACTATATCAATAAAATACCAATTAAACTGGGGCTATCAAAAACAAATGGAACTAATTGACTTATATTTACGGCAGCGTGTTAGGACCAATATATAGTTTTATTTATCATGTCCATACGGATTATTATCTTGTACGTTTAACTTAGTATCTTTTATTATCTATTGTTACAGTATCGTGTACATTTGTACGTACGTATGCACAAACTATTATCTTGTACGTATGTACGTACATCGTTGTATTATGTACGTACAACCTAGTATCTTGTACTTACAAATTATTATCTTGTACGTACAACTTCATATCTTACAAATTATTACAGTATCTTGCACTTATATTATAATACAATAAACAAAACTTTAAATTGTTAAAAATAAGGAAAATACCTTTCTTAGATAAGGTGCCGTTTCATAAGTTGTAGGCCATATCATATAACTACGGTGGCATGATTACTGTCATATCATCCGTGTATGATAATGAGCTCAATAGTTATTTCGTTCGAACGCAATAATATTTCATTCGCACACAATAATATTACGTTCGCACGCAATAATATTTCGTTCCCACGCAATAATATTTCGTCCGAACGCAATAATATTTCGCTCGAACGCAATGGTATTTCGTTCCCAAGCAATAATGTTTCGTTCGAACCACAGGGGGCCAACTCAATGAAAATGGATGTTGTCATACATTTTTTGTATTTGGAGGATGGACTGATGAGTATATATGACAGTCATGTGATTTTAAAAAAAAAATACGAGATTTGAAAAATTATTAAAAAATCGAGATATTTACTATAAAACAGTCCCTTTCTCTGTTTTATAGTAAATATCCCGATTTTTAAATAATTTTTCAAATCTCGTATTTTTTTTAAAAAAATCACATGACTGTCATATATACTCATCAGTCCATCCTCCAAATACAAAAAATGTATGACAACATCCATTTTCATTGAGTTGGCCCCCTGTGGTTCGAACGCAATAATTTTATTTATTTCATGTCCGCTCCCAGCCACCATATAAGCTAATAGTAAGTTAGTCCCTGGTTAAAATTCTTCTACGGAATTCCATACAACAAGCTAGTATGATGTTGTGAGGAAAACATATTTAATAATATAATATATACCCATGTGTTCTGAAGGCTAGATCGTTTTAATCGACGACAGATGTCATATCATGCAAATTTCAATCAAATCTGAGTGCAAATATGACGACGAGAATGTGGGTTTACAAAAAACTACTCAAATATGAAAAATAGACAGCAATTATCAGATGATATCATTAGTTTGACTGTAAAACAGAAGGTCTGGGGCGCATTAGATATAACCGTAACCAATGATATACACATACTTGGAGTAGATAACTGACACTCCCTAATGTACTCGTTATCAAACCACTTTTGTAGCCGATTGCAATTTCCAAGAACAAGAACTAATTATAAAACTTCATAAATATCATCCACTTATGCGATACGAGTACTACATAGGTCGTCACATATAAATGTTTGTATTATCTTGTAGCTTCCACGTACCAGCAATAAAAAACACTTGTGTTCCAACTAAAACCCGATATCAAAATTTAATTGTCAGATATACCGAGTTTCAAACGAGTCTCACAACTCATATATGTTTAGGGTTTGGTTACCTTGTATAATAAACAAATCATTAGTATTTTTTTTATATTCTTTATTTGTTTTCAATTGTGTTGCTACACGAAAATAACATTTATATTCAAAAAAATATATAATTTATATTGTAAAAAATCATTTGTATTCAACAGCCATGTACAAAATATTGAATACAAATGCTAGAACATTAAATATAAATACAAACTGTATGACACCCAATATTTTAGGGAATATTATATATCTTTGACGGTTGTGTAAATACAAAGTCTATGATGCACAATATTTTTAGTACTAATTATAAAATAGATATCTGGAGGTTGTGAAATCCTTCCTCACCTTAATCCACGTGCACCACTTTCACGTGACATTCCATTTCTTGACTTTACAAGAAAACAACTAAAACACACGTTTGTTTGGCACGTGACTTATGAAACAGATGAATTCCGCATCAAGCCAGTAGGACTCTGCCATATTGCCTTCCAGCGAATCCTTTCATTTCCTGTCCCAGCGTCGAGTGCACGCCATCATGTACTCCCGATTTTTTTCTAATTGTTTCTCGTGTCGTAAGAGGTCACGTGTAGAACGTGATGACTAAAAGCAATTTCGTTATTTTGATTGCTTTGGTTACAGTTTTGGTAGTCTGTGCAGCTGTCCTATTTTTACACATCTGTGTAGAGCTACATGGCGTCCGACGTTCAAAAGGTACAATGGGCCTACAATGCTGACCTAAAAGTAAATATTTTCAGTAACGCCTACCTTGATTATAACACCATATATTTCCTCATATTAACCTTTTTTCCCTGGTGAGATTAAGTTGGTTTAAATTAGATCATCAAAATTAAGTTGGGTTGGCAATAACTAAGAACAACTAAGTTCATAAAATAGGACGACCGGGAAAAGGGGAAATATTCAGCATCTTATTTTAAACAATTCATACCAAAACCAGTTGATGAAATGGATGTACCAAAAGTTTCAAAACAGTTAATTTCTCAATAAAGCAGATCGAGATCAATCATGAAATTCACCAGGTATACATAAGAAACCATCCACATTTTCTTAGGAAATGTAAGAGAAAAAAAACAAGCAAAAAAACGACGCTGTCATTGTTAGTGTTTCCGATGTTTGGGCAAAGCGCCACATAGGTCTCATAAAAAATGCCATTGTTATAAAAAAACTAGTTAGAGTATGCCGATAGCCTGTGGTATCCCTATAAGGCATATCGACGTGGTTGAGGCTGTACAGAGGAGTGTAACGAAACAGACGTGTACCTGCTAGTTTTGTAGGTTACCAGATATATCATGTTTAAATTAGCAAGTGATATATTTGATAAATGTGCTGCAGGCGTTATCAAAATGTTGAAACATCAACCACAAAGACAGGGAAGAAGAGGACATTCATTGAAAGTATTTCCATGGCCATCAAGACTAGACACTTTTTGAGTTTACCATTAAGGAACGATATTTAGGAAAATGTTATTTTAGCAAAATCCAACCGGATTTTCTAACATCATATTTCCACGATTTTCTTGGGCGAAAAAAACTAATGAATATATTTCCTGGTAATGCATTCCATAACTTAATTGAAGAATTTGAAAAGAATCTTTTTTAAAATTGTGTTTTGAGGTTTAGTAACTGTAAATTATCTGAATTCCTAGTATTATACATATGACTTTGTGATACCTTATTTGATTTAGATGTGATAGATAATCTGGAGTTATCCTGATATATTTTGTGCAACTTCAAAATTTTATGATTTTCTCTTCTTCTAGATAATTTTCCCAGACTAAACCTTTATATGATATGCTAATACTTGAATGACGGACCACCCAGCTTGCAAACTCTGTGGAAGACTAGTCAATTAAGAACATATCCTTTCTTCTTGCTCAGTGGCCCTACCGGATGGACGTTACACCTGGCGTCACGACAAGGTTCTGTCTGTACGTGCAGACACTCTGGAGAACAGTAGAAAGAGACCAAAGAGAGACAAAGGCGGCTTGAAATTTATCAATTTCGCCAAAGCCGGAGAACAGATTGTTAAAGGCAGCGTGGAAGGCAGTGGAATGCTAGGTACAGCAAAAGATTGGCAGTTGATGATAGATTTGAATGGCCGGGTGACTTTTCCACCAGAAATAGCAGTAACCAACCAAAGGCCAGATATAGTAATTTGGTCTTCATCGTCCAAAGAGGGTGTGCTGGTGGAGATGACAGTGACGTGGGAGGATCGTATCAACGACGCCTATGAGCGAAGACAAGTACCAAGATTTGGTATCAGACTGCCAGCAACGAGGATGCAGAATGTGGTGTCTTCCTGTAGAGATTGGTTGTCGTAGTTTCGTTGGGCAGTCTATGTGGAGGACCCTGCGGATCATCGGTATCACTGGCATAGAGAGAAGATTGATAGGGCGGCTCTGCAGAGAGGCTGAGGTGGCATCAATGTGGCTGTGGAAGAAGAGAGAGGAACAGTGGAGAGGGCAACACCAGTAACATCAATTGTGTATGAACATTTACTATCAGAACAGGTGTTGCCACATACTGGCGGACAGCTGAGTGATTCCAGGCTGGGACCTGATCACCCCAGTCGGCGCACCTCCGGGGGTTGTAGTGAACAGCGCCGAAACTACCAAGGAAGGAGGATTCACCTGACGATGCGACCATGACGCATCAGTACCATCCAAGATGTATATAGGTGATTTCAATCTGGTAAACCAGTGACCGCCAGGAAAGTCTTGATGACGGCTGCGAATAGGGCAGTGACAACCTGAATTGACAGGAGGCAGTCAGGAAAGACAAGCAACCAAGGGTGTGAAGGCTTAGCAGGCTGAAGCAAATCTGCCGCGAGGAGGAACCCTTGATTCCGCTATAGACAGGCATATGGAGAAATACCTCCAAGGTCGCGCGAGAGCGGGGAAGGATGAGCTACTTAATCTGGAGGACACAATGGATACGACACCGGATCGACCAAGGACTGAGAGACTGAACAATGGCAGTGCTTGTAGCTGTGGTAAGACCTTGAAAAATGAACGGGGACTTTAAAAGATCCACATGGGAAAGATGGGGTGCGCGCCTATTCTGCGTTTGACACAACGCGCAAGGCAACCTGGTGAGACGGAGGAGGAGATGGTCCAGGAAGAAAACCATAGTGACCACAGCGTCCATGTGTCAGACAATGAAGAGGACAACCAAAATAATGAGTCAACAACAGAAAACCGCATTCAACATACCCCCGAGGTCAGGTAACAGGAACCAAACCTGGCTGATAGCAGGAAAACAAAGATCGAATTTTAAACGCATCTTTGGCAGGAGGAGTCGATAGAAAGATCGAAGGCAAGACATCAATAATGTATAGCGTGGGTCTTGATAGATATGGTGCAGCAGAGAGAAAACAACCAAAGAAGGCTATCACTAAGAATAGGGGGCAGCAGGAAAATTTAGGCATGAAGAAAGATCTGAGACGGCTTGCAAAATCATTCATATGTGCTACGGAAGAAGAGAGACCTGCATTGTCAAAACTTCGCAGAAACATCAGAGAAAGGTTGAAATTTTTAAGAAGAGATGAAAAGAGTAGATGAAGGAGGATGGATAGGGAAAGAGCACGCGCAAGATTCACAACCAAACCTTTCCAATTTACATCACACCTTCTTAGCAGCAAAGGGTCTAGAACATTGAAAGCAGAGAGGGAAAAGGTCGAGAAGCATCTGCAAGCGCACAGCGATCCTTAGAGGGATGGAGGGCTTGAAAACAACGAAAAGCTCATTCGGCCAGATGAACCAGAACATTTGTTTGATGAGTCTGAACCAAAAAATGAAGGAAGTAAAAGATGTCATCAGGAAAGCAGGAACAGCATCATCACCAGTTCTCAATGGCATACCTTATAGAGTATAAAAGAATTGCCCGAGATTGACAAAGCGACTGTGGTAGCTCATGATGATAGTATAGAAGAAGAGGAAAGCTTACTAACTGCTGGCACCAGGCAGAGGGATGCTTCATATTAAAAGAGGAAAAATCTGAGACTCTCAAGATATTTTGGACCATATCCTTATTGAACATCGAAGGAAAGATATGCCCAGCAATACTAGCGAAGAGTATGACTAACTACATACTGCATAACAACTATATCGATATCTCTGTACAGAAAGGAGGGGTCCCAGGTGTGTCAGGATGTGTTGAACATACCAGCGTCTTGACGCAGATAATCAGAGAAGCAAAGGAGATGAAAGGGGAGCTTGCTGTCATTTGGCTAGATCTAGCAAATATATACGGTTCAATGCCGCACAAACTAGTCCAACTTACACTGCAACGGTACCATGTGCCGGAGAAAACACATCTGCTGGAAAGCTACTTTGACAAGCTAGAGCTTAGTTTCCCTGTCCAGGACTACACAACCTCGTGCCAAAAAGGGACAAAGGCGGCTTGAAATTTATCAATTTCATCATGAAATTTATCAATTTCATCAAGGCCGGAGAATAGAGTGTTAAAGGCAGTTTGGAAGGCAGTAGAGTGCTAGGTACAGCAGACGATTGGCAGTTGAGGGCAGATTTGAATAGCCGGATGACTTTTCCACCAGAAATAGCAGTAACAAATCAAAGGCCAGACATTGTAATTTGGTCTTCATCGTCCAAACAAGCTTTGCTGGTGCCGTGGGAGGATCGTATCAACGACGCATATGAGCGAAAACAGGCCAAGTACCAAGATTGCCAGCAACGAGGATAGAGAATGTGGTGTCTTCCTGTAGAGGTTGGTTTCCGTGGTTTCGTTGCACAAACATGCCAAATAATGTTATCTTTTGTTAAATATTCAACATTTTTTATTCATAAACCATTTGAGTAGATTGTATACTTTATACATGTATTTGAGTCATTTATATTTATAACGGAATTTTTTGTTTAAAATCAACACTTTTTGGGCAAAAAAAGAAAAAGAAACATTGCTTTCTGTCACCTCGTATCACTCTGTTACTAATTTTGTTCACAATTTTGCCCCCATTTAAAATTACCCCCATGACATTTTATGTCTATGTGTAAATTAATCTGAAAATTGAAATCTAGAAAAACAGTTTTTGAATGATTTAAAAATTGAGAGTGCAGGTAGCAACGAACCACTTCTTTGTTAGTATACCTAGCTATATATTTCCAGAGTCCGATGTAAGTGTAGATTAGTGTACAGTAATAATTTTAGATGCTAAATATCATAATACATTTGAAAATATTGGTTGCCATGGAACTTGACAGGAGCTGTGCGGCCGTCCGTGATGGAGTTACATGACGTCACTCGTTCAACTGTGTGGATTTAATAGAACGTCCTAACTTGGTATATTGTGGGAGCTGATTATTTTTTGTTCAAACCCTGTGATAACTTTAATAATATGACACCGTTTTTGTTCAGATTATTCAATATTCCTTCTGGTCATGTGAATTAATTAGTGATGTACACTAGTAATTATAGTTTAAAGATGCTCCACCGCAGACAGAGCATAAATGATACTCTTCATTTGAACAGTAATTGGTTTTTAATCGTGTACATGCGAGTCTATTTGACACAAAATTAATCTAAAATAATTTCTTTTGCTTTTGGTGCATGTGCAATCAGTACTTCATTCCATATAGGATATAGTGCTACTAATTTTTTTCGGGGTGCCATTAATTATTATTATTGTTTATATTTTTAACTTCATGTAAAATTATAATTAGAAGCTCAAACTTTTCAATGGTGGTAATGGTGTAAAGTAAGTAACTTTTGTAACTGAAGAAAAATACTAAATCGTCTGCTCCTATTTTTGATAGTGAAAAAATACCATTTGTCAGCGTTGGACCATCTTTAAGAGTTGACTTCTGTATTGATATTCTGTGCGTGATATAGTAATTATAATTTAAAAGTTAATACTTGTCTTGATGTTCTGACTCGTTGCTAGAAAAGACTTGTTACAAATTTAAAGAGCGTAATGTTATTTCACAATTGCTATTGTAAATAAGATTATCGGGACTGATATAAACTAGTAGAAGCTAAATAGGTAAAGACAAAGGATATATTTGGTGATTCTCCATTTTATTTATTATCAATGTAACCAAATAATATCATAACATGTCCATATAGAGTTTCAATTCAATCTGGTCAATATGCAATACTTGGAACCAAATGCTATAGGCCCTAACTCTCCTCTGATCATACATTCAACTTTGATAGGTAATTGTCAAACAGTAACAACGGTTATAGCTTCAACTTTGATCGGTAATTGTCAAACAGTAACAACGGTTATAGCTTCAACTTCCAAAATTTTAAATATTGTATAACCAGTTATAGCTTCCTAAAGTTTAAGATACTGTATAACCGGGTATTTTCGCAAGCTCTTATTTATTTTCTTGGTTTAGTAATCATAAAGTGCTGTGTTTCGAAATATTAAGAAATAGGTTGATTATACATGTGCATATATATAATCTCGTAACTAGATATTTGGATTCGCTAGTTCAATATTCTTTTTTAGGTGGGTATCGCGAAAAATTTTGTGTTGACCAGCCAAACCTTTCTGTCGGAATCATATATACCCCTGTACACTTGGGAGACTCATTAAGATTATACTTAACTTTTTAGCCAGATACATATTTCATTTTTCGCTTCCCATTCCTAAAATCATTCAACTCTTTTGTTCATGGTGATTGATAATTTTGGTTTGTGTTGACATTTTCTTCCGCCAATAAGAAAAGTTCGCTTACCAGTTCCGTAATTTGAATATGAGCAGACGACGTCTGACAGCAAATCACAAAATTGACAATCGCCAAAAAAATCATCGCATTGAAAGTTAGAAATATTCTAAAAATATTTAATTATGTTAAAATAATAGCAATTTTTTCTTCATAAAGAAAAATAGCATTTGCAACATGTTTTTGGCATGAGTAACGAAAAAATGTGATTTTCTCAAACTTGATGAATACCAGTTATATTTTATCTCGTGAGGTGAAAACTAGATGGTTTTTTTTTTTACTTATGCTTCACACTCGTGAAAAATATCAGTTTCCACCTCAGTCGATGAAATATAACTGATATTCATCAAGAAACAAGGGATATCCTTTCCTTTAAGTATTTTAAGTAATTTTGGAACAATAAAATTTTAACACAAAAATTATTGTGAATATACATATTGTATAGATGAGTTCACGCTTTTGCAAAATTTGATACACGTCGAGACAACAAATTGTCCGGATTATTGCGGGAATTTATTAACGAAAATTACATTACGTTCCCCAAATGGAGTTCCGGATTCGGAATACGAATTTCCGGACTAGTGAGTATAAATACCGTTACGGAAATACGTTCCCTGACATTTCCGTCCGGATTGTGAGTTTTCCGGACTATCGGCGTCCGGATTATCGCGGGTCCACTGTATATGGACAACATATGAAAGATGTATTTCATGAAATCATATATTTTTGACAAATATTTGGTTTTTAATGCTCTGAATACTGTTGAAATATCTATTTGTTTACAATACGATCTGAAGGACAAAAGCATTAACTAACGGTGGCTTTTGAACAACCTTTGAAAATATCGAACGTTTACAACATATCACAAATGTTAATTTCTTAACACTTCATAATGCATTCATTGTGTTAAATATAAATGTAATAATACATGAATAAACTTTAACATTGACATTAAATATATCCATTGAGTTCAATATATCCAAATATAAATAAAATATATTATGTATATACTAAAAATATACATGTATACATTATATACATTTATATATTATATACATGAATATTTTCAGTCATTGCATATCTAGAGTGAAAACCATTGGCTTATAGCCGTTTTGGCACAAAGGAATCTCACACTTTATGAAACAATGATAAGGCCCCAGATTACACATTGACATATGAGGAAGAAAGACGAGTTGATCGTCAGTGAGATATGATATGTTTATTTTGATCTCTTCATTCTCTGAAAATTAAAAAATGGAGGAGGGAGGGGGGGGGTGATCAAAGCCAAAACTCATACAATCTCTGTTCCCCTTCCAAAAGATGGTTTGGCTACAATCCATGTAGAACTATATGATAAGTATCGATTTCAATGGAAATGTTGACAAACAGACGACAGACGCCACATTCAAAATTAATCACTAGACTGTCCTCAGTATTAATAGGCATTGCTGTATCTATCCAAAGTTAATCACTAGACTGCCCTTAGTATTAATAGGCCTTCCTATATCTATCCAAAGATAATCACTAGACTGTCCTCAGTATCAATAGGCCTTGCTGTATCTATCCAAAGATAATCACTAGACTGTCCTCAGTATCACTAGGCCTTGCTGTATCTATCCAAAATTAATCACTAGACTGTCCTCAGTATTAATAGGCCTTCCTGTATCTATCCAAAGATAATCACTAGACTGTCCTCAGTATCAATAGGCCTTGCTGTATCTATCCAAAGATAATCACTAGACTGTCCTCAGTATCACTAGGCCTTGCTGTATCTATCCAAAGATAATCACTAGACTGTCCTCAGTATCACTAGGCCTTGCTGTATCTATCCAAAGTTAATCACTAGACTGTCCTCAGTATCACTAGGCCTTGCTGTATCTATCCAAAGATAATCAATAGACTGTAATCAGTATTATAGGCCTTGCTGTATCTATCCGAAGATTTTCTTGGTGTAGAATTCCTCAAGGTGTCTGCCTGGCTGGGTAAGGGCCAGTCCACGCAAGCTGTCCCTTTTCACCTACAACATTGCACAAAACTTTACATTAATAATTAAAAGTACATGATACATAGTACATATTTTAATAAAGCTTAGAATAATGTTTTAACTAGTGTATATAGTCACAAATAGTTACAAGGAGACACTGGGGCCAAAGAAATAACATCTGATCACTGTTTATTTCAGGAAATGAAGATAATGACGATATCTTGAATCTTTTGTAAACATGTTCAATATAGCCATGTTATACACTTTACATCCTCCTTTATTCTTTACTGTTATTCTTAAATGTTCAAGAATATTTCTAACACTTCTTGTGCTTATTTCCAGACTTTGTAAGCTCAGCTTTAGGAGTGTTTAATATTAATGTAGTCTAGGCAAAACTTAACTACTAAACATTAGAATTTATTTCTATCAAATCCTCTGCTTACTTAAATTATTGCTAACTTCAACTAGAAATGTCGCCAGGGTGGACAACTGTACACATTTAGTAATAACTCCATTAATAAGGGACATTGCAGAACCCAATATACATGTAGTTTACACAACTCCCCTTTATGTGAAGGTTCTTTGTACCAAATTTTATTAAAATCTGTCAAGTATTTTAAGAGGAATTCGCCGGAATATGTTGTGTCTACACACAGACAGATGGATAGCCTTCTTCGAGTATATCCCCTTAACTTCGCAGTGGGTTGGGGGGGATAATATGTCTGTTAAACAAAACTGCTAACATGTATGTAAATGTAGCCTTCCTTTTTCAAATGTCATCACAGAAATTAAACAACAAACCTGTATGTAATTGTAGTTTTCCTTTTCCAAACGTCGTCACAGAAGTTAAACAAGAAACCTGTATGTAATTGTAGCCTTCCTTTTCCAATCGTCGTCACAGAAAATTAAACAAGAAACCTGTATGTAATTGTAGCCTTCCTTTTTCCAATTGTCGTCTCAGAAATATAACAACAAAACTTTTATGTAATTGTAGCCTTCATTTTCCAATCGTCGTCTCAGAAATATAACAACAAACCTGTATGTAATTGTAGCCTTCCTTTTCCAATCATCGCCTCAGAAATTAAACAACAAACCTGTGTTTAAATGTATCCTTCCTTTTTCGATTGTCTCAGAAATTAAACAACAAACCTGTGTTTAATTGTAGCCTTCCTTTTTCAATCGTCGTCTCAGAAATTAAACTACAAACCTGTATGTAATTGTAGCCTTCCTTTTCCAACTGTCGCTGTTTCTCCTGATATATGACGTCGGGTTTGTCGCCCCAGAGGCTGTCTGGCAGAATATCTATAGCAACTCTGCAACAGAGGATCAAACAACAGAGTTTAGTGAACTGGAAAGGGTAGAACAACGATATGTAGTGAACTGTAATGGATAGAACAACTGTATGTAGTGAACTGGAACAACATTAACTGGCTAGGTCAAACATCTGGTGTTCAGTGAACTGGAACAAGTAGAATAACATTGACTAGTAAGGTCAAACATCTAGTGTTTAGTGAACTGGAACGTGTAGAACAATGTAGACTAACTACATATATAAAAATGATGTAGGTCAAATATCTGGTGCTAAGTGAACTGGAATGAGTATAACAATGTTGAGTGGTTAGTTCAAATATTTGGTGCTTAAGTAAAGCAAGATAAAATAATTGAACATTGACTAACTACATATATAATAATAATGTGGGTCAACATCTGGTGTTTAGTGAACTGGAATGGGTAGAACAATGTTGACTAGTAAGGTAAATTGATTCGTGTTTAGTGAATCGGAACGGATGAAAAAACGTCTACTAGTAAGGTAAAGTATCTGGTGTTTAGTGAACTATTACAGGTAGAACAATATTGACTAGCTAGGTCAAACCTCCTAAATGTTTCAAGGTATGTTACAGTGCTCTACAGTAGTGCATAACAAGAGACCCATGGGGCTTAATGGTCACTTGAGTAGACAAATAAACACTATATACTGGCCCTTTCAGTTGGTCAGTGATTTTATAGATTTGACTTTTCTATAAAAATTATTTGTTTCCATCAAATCTCAGAACTCAGAAGATTTTTTAAAAATTTTAGTTATTTTGACCCTATTTGGCCCTACCCCTCTGGTCCCCCAGGAGGTCAGCGAGGACCGATATGGATGTTAAATTGCTGTATCTCAGGCTAATAATTCAAATCAAGTTTGATTCATTTCGCAAGAAAATTGAGCAAATAATGTTCATAAATGTATTTTTCATATATTAATTAAAGTAAACTTGACCCCTCCCCAGGGGGATACGTGAGACCCCAGGGTCATATAATTCACAATTTTCATAAAATACCTAAGATTTCCATCTATAAAAAGTATTTGATTCTACTAAATTATAAGAAGATTTTCAAAGTTTAAGCCCTTTTGAACCATTTTCACCCTGCCCTTAAGGCCCCTGGAGGTCGGCCTGTACCAATATGAATATCATGATGTTAAAAAAACTGTCTGAGGCTAATATTTCTAACTAAGTTTGATTCAATTCCTATGAAAATTGAGCAAAAATGCTCATAAATGTGTTTTCCCTATATAAACTACAGTAAACTTGCCCCCTCCCCAGGAGGAAAAGCAAGACCCAGGGATCATATAATTCACAATTGTTGTAAAGGACCTTAAGACCTCTCCATTTATGAAAAGTATTTGATTCTTCCATTCCCAGAATTTCAGAAGAAGATTTTTGAAGTTTAAGCCTATTTGACACCTTTTGACCTCACCCCGAGGGTGAGTCATGGAAAATTACATGCTGATATTTCTGACGACATTTGACTCATTTCCTATAAAAAAATGACCTATGTAGACTATCTTTTGAACACCAACAGGAAGTGGTTTGTTTATATCTAAGGAGACTTATTTTTGAACATCATCGGGAAGTGGTTTGTCTCTATTTATGTAGACTTACTTTGAACACCAACAGGAAGTGGTTTGTCTATGTCTTTGTAGACTTACTTTTGAACACCAACGGGAAGTGGTTTGTCTATATCTATGTAGACTTACTTTTGAACACCAACAGGAAGTGGTTTGTCTATATCTATGGAGACTTAGTTTTGAACACCAACAGGAAGTGGTTTGTCTATATCTATGGAGACTTACTTTTGAACACCAACAGGAAGTGGTTTGTCTATATCAATGTAGACTTACTTTTGAACATCAACAGGAAGTGGCTTGTCTTTATCTATGTAGACTTACTTTTGAACATCAACAGGAAGTGGTTTGTCTATATCTATGTAGACTTACTTTTGACCACCAACAG
Organism: Argopecten irradians; assembly: GCF_041381155.1. Lineage (NCBI taxonomy): Eukaryota > Metazoa > Mollusca > Bivalvia > Pectinida > Pectinidae > Argopecten > Argopecten irradians. The sequence continues at coordinate 9,294,732 of NC_091140.1, read as the reverse complement.
GAATTGGTTTGTCTATATCTATGTAGACTTACTTTTGAACACCAACAGGAAGTGGTTTGTCTATATCTATGTTGACTTAATTTTGAACACCAACAGGAAGTGGTTTGTCTTTATCTATGTAGACTTTATTCTTTTGAACATCAACAGGAAGTGGTTAGTCTATATCTATGTAGACTTACTTTTGAACACCAACAGGAAGTGGTTTGTCTTTATCTATGTAGACTTACTTTTGACCACCAACAGGAATTGGTTTGTCTATATCTATGTAGACTTACTTTTGAACACCAACAGGAAGTGGTTTGTCTATATCTATGGAGACTTACTTTTGAACACCAACAGGAAGTGGTTTGTCTATATCTATGTAGACTTACTTTTGAACACCAACAGAAAGTGGTTTGTCTATATCTATGTAGACTTACTTTTAAACACCAACAGGAAGTGGTTTGTCTATATCTATGTAGACTTACTTTTGAACACCAACAGGAAGTGGTTTGTTTATATCTAAGGAGACTTACTTTTGAACACCAACAGGAAGTGGTTTGTCTATATCTATGTAGACTTACTTTTGAACACCAACAGGAAGTGGTTTGTCTATATCTATGGAGACTTACTTTTGAACACAACAACACCAACAGGAAGTGGTTTGTCTATATCTATGTAGACTTACTTTTGAACACCAACAGAAAGTGGTTTGTCTATATCTATGTAGACTTACTTTTGAACACCAACAGAAAGTGATTTGTCTTTATCTATGTAGACTTACTTTTGACCACCAACAGGAAGTGGTTTGTCTATATCTATGTAGACTTACTTTTGAACACCAACAGGAAGTGGTTTGTCCAGATCAATTAAGTCTGGTTGGATTGGGTGTCCATGAGATGTGACAAAACACTGGAAATCTGCAATCCGAAGAAAACAAATGAATGCCAACAAAAAAACTTTTGCATCGTCTATTTTTCAGTGATCTATATAAAATTTCAATGTTAGTCAGTAGAACACAGTGACTGTTTAACATGTTGACGATCACAATACATTATAGACATCCCACCAGCCACACCTCAACCTTTAACAAGGTGCTATTTGTGAAAAGTTAAAATACTTCTGTCGACTGTTCAAATCTAAGTTTAAAGTTATACCCTGTACTTCCTTGTTATTAACACTTTCCTGGCCGTTTGTACCATGTCTGATCTGATCACAGGTTTACGACGCGAAAAAAAAAAAAAAGTACTAAAAATACTGAAAGGTTGTTTACTTCGCCCTGTATCCCATTTCCAGTAAATGGGGTAATTAATTTTAAAATGCTCTGAACACCACAAAAATCATTCGATCTGAATATTTTTTAGATAACATTGAAGACAATTCCTTACTGGTCACTATGGTATATGATATGATGGGATTATGGGCGAATTTTATTTCATATCGAAAGTTGAATTACAAAGATTCGTGTAAAAATCGTTTGTCAGAAAAGTACACACTACATCCCCAGGTCACGATTCCCTAATGAGCACAGACCGAATAAAATCGACATCCATTCAACGAATGCATCCCTGAAGTGCAGATCTTCTTGATCAATATAAACTCACTTACTTATAAAAATTACACATTGGTATCCCTTTGCGATCCCCACGCTCCATTTATTGTCATGCAGAACAGATGATCACCGATCTCGGCCATTTTTTGTCTGTCGTCTCCGATTTGATACAAGCTCTCTGATTGGACCACTCGCTCCTAGGAGTCAATCAGAGAGCTTGTATCAAATCGGAGACGACAGACAAAAAATGGCCGAGATCGGTGATCATCTGTTCTGCATGACAATAAATGGAGCGTGGGGATCGCTAAGGGATACCAATGTGTAATTTTTATAAGTAAGTGAGTTTATATTGAGGACCTGCACTTCAGGGATGCATTCGTTGAATGGATGGCAATTTTATTCGGTCTGTGCTCATTAGGGAATCGTGACCTGGGGATGTAGCATGTACTTTTCCGACTAACAATTTTTACACGAATCTTCGTAATTCAACTTTCGATATGAAATAAAATTTGCCCATAATCCCATCATATCAAATACCATAGTGACCAATAAGGAATTGTCTTCAATGTAAGTTTTTGTGGTGTTCAGAGCATTTTAAAATTAGTTACCCCATTTTCTGGAAATGGGATACAGGGCTAAGTAAACAACCTTTCAGTGTTTTTAGTATTTTTTTTTTTTTTTTTTTTTTTTTGCTCGTCGTAAACCTGTGGTCTGATATCAATGATTACCATACAACAATACAGACCAATCTGTGGTCTATACACTTACCTACAACATGTTTGAGTCGTGTTGTTGAGTTCACGCTGACAAACATCTTGCCGCCTAGAACTCTACATAGAGCTTTCTTTGTCTCTTTACAATAATCAAAGAGATCTGTATAAAAAAATCAACATATTATTAAGACATCTCTAACTATTTGTTTCCATATCTGTATATTGGTGTCTCTGGGTTACAGGTACCACTGTATCCTGTGAATACGGTTATTGTTGTGGAGATGACAGTCACAGAATATTCTATACAGTCCAACCCATTCAATACAAACTTGGATAGTCCAAAAAAAACATTTATATGAATGGAATTGAAAAAGGCATTTAATATCCTTGTATGTATTACCTATTCGAAACAAAATGATTTCTGAGTCCTCTGGGTACTTTTTGTTTTATTTTAAACTCACATAATACAAAGTACTAAAACCTCTGGTCCCTGGGACTGTCTAAATTTTGACCTTTATTTAATACTCCAGGGGTTACTATTACTGACATTATATTAAGTATCTACTGACTTGAATAAGTTGTTCTGTATGGTTAGATATGGTTTTCAGATGTTTATTGAATATTTTATTACAATAATTGGTTATCTAAAACGACAGAAAAACGTGGGGAATACCTACATGTACCTAAAAAATGATAAAAATAGACCGTCATATTCTATTTTTGGAACACAAAACGAAAGCTAGCCGAAAGCGAGGTTATAATGAACAACAAACTTGCTGACATGACAAGGAATATTTGTTTTCCACATTTTAAGATTATTTTCTAATTTACGATGGTTGACAAATGAAGTTTAAGCCATATTTGTTAAAAAACAATATGTATTTAGCGTAAGAATTATAAGTCCAAAGTCAAACGAGACTTTTCGTTCGACAGGGCACCACGAAGTGAGATTCCTGACTTATTGCACATATGCACATCACGCAAGTATAAAGTGGGGAGTTGCTCCCGTCTCTTGCATTTCAGCGATCCATTTATATTTACCTACTTTCCAAATCGGGCACGTAACTGACTCTTGACGTTCACTGTTTTCTTTCAGAATTCGTTTGTGTTCGCTTCACCAACGTTTTTGACCCACCATTTTGTTTACATTTGTGCAGTGCATTATGGGAGGTCACTAAAGTTCAACACTACTATATTCGACCGGGCCGGTTCAAAATACAGAAAGATGGAATTTCCATTATAATTATTTTATTTCACACATTTGCACTGTAACTGATATATATTACTTAGTAAGGTAGCTGACACGTCTTAAATATGTATTTTACTCAAATTTACATGGTTTGTTTACTGACATTATATTAAGTATCTACTGACTTGAATATGATTGGTTAGTTTTCTTTTCTCTGAACTGCCTTCAGTTTTACTATGTGATGGTCATGGGGTGGATATAATGTCAGTGGAACTGGAGTATTGAGGATGATGATTGTAACCCCTGGAGTAAGGAGGATGCGGGTCCAAAGGTCTGACTTACTTTTAACCATTATTTGACCTCTGGCCCCAAGGCCTGCAGAACTTTTGACCTAGCAGTGTATATTATGACCTCTGGCCCAAGGGCCTGTCTAGCTTTTGACCTGTATATGACCTCTGGCCCCAAAGCCTGACTAACTTTTGACCTTTATTGGACATCTGGATATTAACATCAGAATTTTCTTTAATTTGAATACACTTTTGGTGTCAACATACAGTTTGGCCTGTTCTTCTGTTCAACATTAACATGTCCACAAAACCATGGAATGTCTAACTCTGGACAGTGGAGGACAACAGACCGGTTCAGTCGCAGCAGATGGTACTCCACGTTTTCTACAGAAACAACTGAAATAAATAAAAATTCATCAATATAAATCACGAAAGTCCAGTTAGCATATATAGAGAGCACTTTATGTGATATTTTCTTACTGAGCAGGATGTGTCTTATATTGAAAAGAAGCGATACAGATGTACTAAGTCTATATAGACAAGAGGCCCAAAGGGCCTGCACGCTCTTTTATAGTAATTATCAAAAAGACTCTTACAATTAGAAAAATTAGCAAAATTGACCCCTTAATTTGTTCAATTTAGAGTCCCAACCATATAATGATGCTATAGATACCATACAAATATGCTATATCCAATACATAGTTTAAGAGAGTAAGTAATTTTTATGAAAATAGCCTAATTGACCTTTTTAGCCCTGCGCCTAAAACCCCAGGGGGGTGGGTCCGCCCTATCATTTGTACAATTTTGAATGATCCCCACCCTATAAGGACCCCTTTTGACTGATCCACCCCTCAGGCCCCCGGGGGGTCAGCCCTATCATTTGTACAATTTTGAATCCCCATCCTAGAAGGATGCTACCATTGCATTATGGGTGCTATATCCCATGCTTAGTTTCATAGAAGAAGTCGTTTATATGGAAATAGCCATATTGACCCCTTTTGAAACCGCACCTCAGGCCCCTGGGGGTTCAGCCCCATCATTTGTACAATTTTCAGTAAGTAGCCCATAAGGATGCTACCAGTCAAATTTAACTGAAATCCGACCAGCGGTTATGAAGAAGTAGTCGATTGTTGACGGACAACGGACCACAGATGCTGGAAGCCGGACGCCAGACACCGAGTATCCCATAAGCTCATCTCGGTCCTTCGGACTATAAGTCTATATAGACAATATAGATATACTGAGTCTATATAGACAATATAGATGTACTGAGTCTATATAGACAATATAGATGTACTGAGTCAATAGTGACAATATAGATGTACTGAGTCTATATAGACAAAACAGATGTACTGAGTCCATATATACAATACAGATGTACTGAGTCCATATAGACAATATAGAGCTGAGTCTATATAGACAATATATATGTACGGAGTCTATATAGGCAATATATATGTACTGAGTCTATAAAGACAATATATATGTACTGAGTATATATAGACAATACAGATGTACCGAGTCTTGAGTATGTAGACAATATATAGATGGACTAAGTCTATATATCTAGACATTATAGATATACTGAGTCTATAATACTTTAGTACAGACAATATAGATGCACCAAGACAAGTCTATATTGACAATATAGATGAACTAAGTTGTTACACAAGATAAATATACATTTTTGTACCTTTAAGTTAAGTTTAACTATATAATTAAAGACAATGTGGACTTTTGATATAATTATCACTTAAATGTCTTGCTATTGAGGTAGTCCAGCTAACAAACAAAGAATCCTCAACCTACCTCTTTGTGACTTCTTATCAATGCACTGGTCTATGACGTCTAGGAAATCTGAAGAAAGGACAGCTTTAAGAGTTTTCTTGGGTAAAACTCCAGCTAGGCACAAGTTATCTAAGCCAAGCAATAAGGAGTCTATCTTCATGGAATCCATGTTTTCCTCATACAACATGTCCACAAACCCTTCGAGCTCTTGCATTTTTGATCTACTCATCTGACCAGATGCAAACAGATTAGTAAGAGCTATAAAACCATCGAGACCAATCGTTTGTTCCTCCTTCAGTAAGTTAGTGACGAGTTGATCCACGGCTGGAGTTGTGAGCTGAAAAAACTCATTATACTCATGGTAGTAATGGTGACTGATGGCCTCACCAAGCTTTACAGCGTCTGACATCGGGTGTGGGACAATGAGCACTTCTGATACCCTGCCAATTAAGTCACTAATGGTATGCTGAACATTAACTGAATGTCTGTGTGCTCTTCTAAAATCCAACTTTTTTAAAAAGCATTCTGACAACTCTTCAAGGTCTGCTACACCTGCCTTTGCCTTGACCAACTTCAGCACTTCTTTATAAAATTCAGTGTGTTTAGATTTGTCGATAACCGTGTTATTTTTATCTGTATCATAAATCAGATGGAAGGAAATTTGTAAGAGTGACACTAAATCTGTTTCGCCTTTACAAAAATCTGACATCCTGTCTTGTAATGCTTTCTTTGTGGAACTGTCGTATGGCTGAATGTCTAGGCAGTCCAAAGCTATGGGAAGCCATCGTCTCCTTCTTCCAAAACCTTCTCTTGAAAGCAAATTCAACTGTACATATGTCTTAAAAACATCTGGAGACAGACTTTGTAGTTTCCATTTCATCAGAAGTCTTTGAAACATAGCATAACTAGAGAACATATCAGCATCAACCGGCGTGTTTATCAAGTGTAACAGATTATCAAAATGGGATAAGTCTTCTCCTTTAGATCTGTGTTTTCTTACCATCCTCCCTAGAGTTCTAACAAACTGAATGGCATATGCTGGATGTAACGTTTTAAAATTCTCCTCCATATTACGGGTAAGAATACCGAGAGAATCCGACGACAGATGAAAATGCTGCAATCTGTACATTGTCATCACACTCAGCATTTCAATAGTGTTCAAACTTGTCTTAGTATAGAGTAACTTCTCCCATTGATCGAGGAATTTTAGTTGCATTCTTCTAGAAACGAAACGCCTGTCTGGGTAGTTTTTTATAGAGGATATTCTAACAAGAAGTGACATGTTTCCAAGCTCCAGATGTTCAATCAGTTTTTTTTCGATCCTGTCAAAGATGTCCTTTCTGATAATCTCCGGAATAATGTCGTTTGATGAAATGCCATTACATAAATGTACCAAAATGGTTAAAATATTTTCAGGACATTTCATAACAGTCTCATCTGTGACAAGTGCATACCAAATCTGGGGGAAAATCCTTGGATAAATATCCTCACCAACCCAACGGTGTAAGTTTATCTTCTGTCCGGTCGTAACTGTATTACAGAATGATAACGCTCGCACAAACTGTTGCTTTTCTAGACCAGTCAAGTAGCCAATAGAGTTCAGATGTTTAATATGTGGAAGTAGATACTGGTATTTTACAACGTCTCGATTACAATAGGTTTCTAAAACCATCTGGAATTTTCGGAGATCCTCAAAACAAAGGTGTCCTGTGGGTTCATTTAAAGTGAAGAAAAGTTTGTGTATCACAGGGTGATTGGTATAAACTTCCTGAATTCCTAGATAGTTCAGACACAAGAACACATGAGCTTTCTCGCCGACTGTCATTGTAGGTAAACGTTCATTTATCAGTGATAACAGAGGCTCAATCTCTGCACAACTGAAGAAGTCTTTCAATAAAGACTGCTCATGAAACAGCTGTGCGATACCTGTGTTACCTGATGACAAGCCCCTTTGTCCTGTAAAACTGTTATTCTGGAACATATTACAAATAGCTTTAAATGGGTAATTTCCATCAGAATAAACAGCTGCTATGATTGCATCTAAAGTTTTCACCAATTCTGCACCACTAACTTCCTTTCCCCCCAATGCAGCTTCCATCAGAAAATCTTTCAATATCTGCTGTCCTTGCTGACAATTCAGTACATTAACTGTTTCCACTTTCACATCCCATTCCTTGTGCTGTTTGTCTGAACTGATGCCTGAAGAGAGCCAGTTGTTTCCACAATGGGGTTGACAAAATGGTCTCAATCTTTTGCTACCTTTCCAATGACTGATATGAAGCTGTCGGACTCCATGAAATGGAGATACAACATCAGCACAGAAAGCAGAGTGAGGGATGGCTGAATAAGGAACTAATGGACTGATATTTCCAAGAAAACAAAAGCTTCTCCAGCAGATCTGAGCAGCTCCAGGCTGGTAAAGTCGACAGAGCGAATGGGTCAACATGATCCTCATCTGAAATAATTACAGGAAAAATGAAATACACATAGATATGAACTTAATTACCATATTCGCTGTAATAAGTGTCCAGGGTGCTTAAAAATTATAACAAAGGGGGCACTTATTTGAGAACTAAGATATAAGTTGGGGAAGAAAAACCTGTTTGATCAGGATAAAAAAATAATTATCAATTATATACATTTTTTTGTATACTGCAGCCGCTACTTGGTTTTATTGGAATTGTAACATAATATATCTGGCGGCTGCGAATTAATCATATATATATGGTGGCTGTCACTTACTTATCTGTCTGGCACTTCACTACTGCATAAAATTTTAACTAAAATGTACTTACAATTCTATTAAATTCTCATTAATCATTATTTTTTCATTAAAACTGTTCATTAAACCATGTTTTTCTTAATTTAATGAGCTGCAGCAATTCCATTAAAAATCATTTGTTCCGATTTTAATGCTCATTAAGAACAACTTATTTCTCATTAAAACAAGTTTTCAAGACCATGAAAATTATGCTGCAAGGATCCAGAGCTCAGCAATTTGATGATCATTACTTTTTGTAGTCTTTGAATTTCAAGATCATTAATTTATGTCTGAATTATCGTTAACATTTTTTTGATGCTAATTGATGAAATATTTATTGTAAGTCAATGACAACGATAATTATCATTAAGAAATGTAAAACAATCACATTTATAAAAATTTCTAAATATCTGACTTTAAAGACAATGAAAATGCAGCATGACATTTAATGACCATTAGCTTTGGATGACAATCTATCTATATACACCTGTAGTATATAATCAGTGGCCATTATTTCTCTACATTAGTGTGTCATGCAATATATATATTTGATATACAATATAACAAATCATGTGACTTCAATTTTCCCGCAAAAACAGACAAAATCCAAAATGGCTGCAGTGTCTGTTGAAGTGTTGGATGGGAAAACTTCATTCTTCGTAAAATGCAAATAAGTTTTGAGAACTTTATATATATATAGTGAAAAGATTATCTCATTCCTAAATTTCTTCTCCATAACCGCAGGTTGGAATTCAACAAAATTTGACTGGTAGCATTCTTATGGGTTACTGACTGAAAATTGTACAAATGATGGGGCTTACCCCCCAGGGGTTTCATGAGGGGCGGGGCAAAAAGGGGTCAATTTGGCTATTTCCATAGAAACCACTTCTTTTCTGAACCTAAGCATGGATAGCACCAATAATGCAATGCATAATTTGGTAGCATCCTTATAGGGTGGGCATTCAAAAATTTGTACAAATGATGGAGCGAACCCCCAGGAAATCTGATTAAAATACAGATCACCATATATGCATTATGCACTAGGTTAACTATGTTATAACGTAACTTGTATAATGGTGATCTGTATTTTAATCAGATTGACCCCTAGGTAATGCAATGGTAGCATCCTTACAGGGACAGGGTGGGAATTCAAAATTGTACAAATGATGGGACTGACCCCCTGGGGCCTGAGGGGTGGAGTCAAAAGGGGTCAATTTGGCTAATTCCATATAAACAGCTTCTTTCCTGAATCAAAGCATGGGATAGCACTCTTAATGCAATGGTAGCATCCTTATAGGGTGCATTTTAGCATGTTGGCAATTCAAAATTGTACAAATGATAGGGCTGACCCCCCGGAGGCCTTCGGGGGTGGGGTCAAAAGGGGTTAATTTGGCTATTTTCATATAATTACAAACGACTTGTTCTCTGAAATTAAGCATGGGATAGCACTCATAATGCAATGGTGGCATCCTTATAGGATGAGGATTCAAATTATAGTCAATAAAGAGCATCTTTTTCATCTTACAACAAAGTTAGACAACATAATCTGATATTTCATCCACAGAAACCTAATCTTACAGCAGTTGTAAGGCATTCTTAAAATTATGACGCCTTTTTTTGATAATAATTTTTAAAACAACATCATGTGTTTTCTTTTCACAGAATTCGTCAATTGAGTAACTTATTGATTACTACAAACAGGTAACTATTACCCATATGCAAGGTTGTGCCCAACCTGTTTAACTGCCAAAATCCTTGTTTTTTGTTCCAGCACTAGTCAGGTCGGGGAAAACTACCAATTTGCCTATGATATGCAAACTTGAGTATTATACCTCAATTGGAGTATAAGATAAGATAAGATAAGTTTATTTCTGGTTCAGGACTTATATGTAAAGTCCTCTATACCAGACTCAGACAAAATATAGAGTTTACAGTTAATACATTTTTATCCGGTAATAATAATAAATTAATGATGTATAAAGGCTTTGTAGTTGTATAAGAGTTCTTGTTCTTTCCAATGTTTGTCTAACGCAATTTTTGAAGGAGTTTATATTTGGCGCCATCACTACATTCTCTGGTAGATCGTTCCATATCTTAGTAGCTCTTAGTGAAAAAAAGTTTCTCCTAATCTCATAGTTTGATCTTGTATGGAATAGCTTCCTCCTATGCCCCCTGCTGCTCTCGCGGTCCGTTGCATCTTTCCATAAAGATAAAATGTTACAACATTCGGAGTCATATATTCCATCTAAAATTTTGAAGAGTTCTATCATGTCTCCTCGTATTCTTCTATATGCCAATGTTGGTAATTTCAGTTTCTCCAGCCTTTGACTGTATGCTAGATGTGACATTCCTGGTAGACATTTTGTCGCTCTTCTTTGGACACTTTCTATCATTTCTATATGCTTCTGTAGGTAAGGCGCCCATACGGGGCAAGCATAGTCCAAATGAGACCGAACTAAGCATTTATATAGCGGAATAAATGATTTGATGTCTAAAAACTGAAAAGTTCTTCTCAAAAGTCCAAACATGGAATTGGCTTTTTTTACTTTCTCTGATATATGGGTGTCGAAGCTTAACGTGGAATCTACAACTACTCCTATATCTTTTTCTTGGTCTATATGTTGCAGTGTTTTTCCATTGAGCTGGTATTGTATAATTTCCTCACGTTGGTTTCTTGTTCTCTGTTTGTGTATCCTCATGTGTTTGCATTTATCTGGGTGCATTTTTAGAAGCCACGTTTCACTCCATTTCGACATTGTATCTAAATCACTTTGCAGATCTAAAGCATCATCTTTGCCACGGATAGCCTTGAATATTAAGGTATGGATTTGTTACTAAAAAAAAACCTAAATTGCAGAGTATTCAAATTTTGCTATACTATATAAAAAATTGCATTGATATACATTGTATGCTAAGATAAAGTACAATTTACTGAAATTTGTGCAGTAGAAGTGTTTGTTACTTAGGAACTTGATGCAACTTTTCTCAAAGTATTGCATCAATTTTCAATACTTTCCGATATGGAAATAAATCTATTTTTTGCATTAGTGTTGTGTTTCATAGTGTAAATGCGATTTGTGGAAATAGTTTGGAAAAGTTAATTTTAAAGCAATTTCTCCTATTTTGAGTAACAAATCTATACTCCAATTGAAGTATAATACTCTAGTTTGCGAATAATACGCAAGTTGGTGGTTTTCCCCGACCTGCTAGTCAGGGGAGTCTACACGTGTTTATGTAAGCTGTCTGTCACTGTATTATAAAATCAATCACATTAGTATCTTTAAATGTCCATTCCTGTATTTTACATGATGTAATTTCCTTACATGTATGTTTACAATAGTTACATTAAGTGATTTGTCAGCTAGATCTAAAAAAGATGTTTACCAGCTGATCGACTTATGTAAGTTCTTGACTTGACGCAATATTTTTTCCTGCGTGTGAACTGCATTTAATTTGTTACTTAATATATAATGTGAAATATTAAGCGTGTGATAGTCTTTGATTGTTGGTGATTAAAAAACTTACTTTATCTTCAGTGCAGAATTTTACAAATAGGCCTATGTGTCTTGAGATTATCCACAATCTCTAAGTAACTTTGCATGTTCTCCGCCATCTCTTGTGTTTGTATGGGAGGCGGAGAGTTCCGAATACGTTGTTGAACAGGATTTTTAGTACGTGAAACCCGGGTCCGAGCCCAATTTGTGAGTGTGTTTTTCAATCGATTTCTCGTCAAGGATGTGAATTACGAAAATAAATTTGATAAATATACATTATAGTCTATATTATTGATCTATTTTTTAATGAGTAGAACTATTATTAAAAAAATAGTTTTGGGACGCAGCGATTCTTTGAGTGGAACGTCTGACACCTGGGTGTTTTTTCAACCGTGCACCGGCACTGCCATTCGGAACTTTGTTAAAACCGCGCACATGGCAGAGATGAACGAACGGAGGACAAGCTAAAAATCGATTCATTTACTGCTTCATTATAGATTATGAATGAGTGTGCAATGCATCGTGAATGACAGTAAGTTTCGTCTACCATTTACAGACACTTTGTAAAGTTAATGGTCTGTCACTCAACTGACTGATACTCGGAACATGCTCATGAACCGCGCCGGGTGCTAGTAAAGGCGTCTGCTTCTGGTTTTGGAAACTTTTGGCCTTGAGTTGAGCGTTCGCCCCTGTGAGGAAGGCTCTGGGTTCTGTCCCCTGGCCGAGACACACCAAAGTCTATAAAATGGTAGGCCGAGTTTCTGCTCCTGCTTAGCGCTCGGCATACAGGGAATGGGACGACTGGTTCGCCCGTTGTCAGTATAATGTACGTGACCGGGTGGGGTGTGTTGGTGTCTTCGGCGGCATGCTTCAGTGATATAGCACTATAAATCGGGCAACAGTTCCAGTAATCTTTAATGGATTTCAGTAAAGCCTTTGATAAGGTTAGTCACCATCTCCTGGTCTATAAGTTACATCAGTATGGTATCCAAGGTAAGACCAATACATGGATCAAAAACTTCCTTATTGGCAGATCACAAACTGTTGTACTAGATGGTGAATCATCTGACACTACCTATTAAGTCTGGTGTACCTCAAGGGTCAGTCCTAGGACCCAGCCTATTTTCATTCTACATAAATGATATTGCTGACGGTATCTCCTCCTCTGTCAGGCTTTTTGCAGACGATACGATAATGTATTTAGCAGTTACATCCACTAGTGATGCCATCGCTCTGCAAAAAGACCTAGACATTCTCGCCAGTTGGGAAAGCAGATGGAGAATGGCGTTTCATCCTGGTAAGTGCCAAGTTCTGTCCATACATAAATCCCGCAATCCCATACTGCATTATTACGAGCTTCACGGCCAGGTGCTTAAGCATGTAGACCAGGCTAAGTACTTGGGCGTCACGATTACCTCTGACCTGAAGTGTGGGGCACATGTTGGTAATATTACTCACTGTGCGAACAGTTCCCTCGGTTTTCTGAGGCATAACTTGAAAATCTCCTCCACCAAGATCAAGAAATAGGCCTACTTAGCCCTGGTCCGTTTGAAGCTGGAATACGCCAGTTCAGTATGGGACCCACATTTGAAAAAGGACATAGATCAGATTGAGATGGTGCAGCGCTGGGCCGCCAGATTTGTAACCAGTCGCCACAGGAATACGTCCAGTGTTGGCAACATGCTGGACCATTTGCAATGGCGCAGTCTGGCGGACCGACGCTGCGATTCTCGTCTGACAACCATGTTTTAAATAGTTCATAAACAGATAGTCATCCGCACATCCGACCTAAAACCACTCAATCGACTGTCCAGACACTCTCATCCACTCTCTTTCCAAACTCTCTCCTGTAAAACCTCCACATGTAAAGAATCTTTTTTTCCACGCACCATATTCAACTGGAATTCTCTCCCTCCCATATTAGCAACAAGTGCTACCCTCTCCTCCTTTAAGACTGGACTATCAAAATACAAATATAATTAATCTTTCACACACAAGCCTTGCCACACCTAACTTGCACAATCTTCATACTGTTGAAGTAGGCAAGAACACGGTAGAACTATACAAAAAGACACAACATGAATATACATGTACTGCAGTTTCCCAAAACACGCACCTCTCACAACACACACACAACACACCGCATACATGGGAGGCCATCCTTACATGATCATAGCTGTTAATAGGATGTTAATTAATCAAACAAACAAACAAAGTATATTTATCAGATAAAAATACGATAGAGTTTTAGGGGGTGGGGTTTAGGTCTTCAAGTTCTGTTTTTAGGATATGTGACTTGAAGACCTCTAGTGTAATGCTTTGTACTGAAGCCACCAGTAGGATGTTCCATTGTTTAATTTTGTGAGGAAAAAATGAATGTTTGAATATGTCCTTGGTGGCAGCTATAAATATATGTCTATATGTGAATGGATGTGATTGTCTGGTCCTGTAGATCTGATCATGCCGCCTTTGAATTCACACCATGGACATATTGTTGTGTAACTCAAAATGATTATGATTTAATTGTCTTGCTAATACATGTAATCAAACTAATCTTTTAAGAGACATTTTTTTGAAATATTATAATCCCTTGATGGAATTTTTAGTCTATTTCTTGTGTATTGAATTTTCATTATCATCATATTTTTTGGCGTACAGTGTGCACTTTTTTTTCATGAATTACCAAGTGAAAAGTTGGGAGTACATGCATGTGTTCATGACAGGACACATGTTATGATTGGAATCTTCGGTAAGGTGTCTCCAAATCTAAATGGCTAAATGAGTATAGTCTGGAGCTTGAAACAATGTATAAGTGTGAAATTTGTCGCATTAAACAGATTACCTTATAATATGTTTCTCCAGCATTGGAAAACTTTGGAACTTGCAAATATTTAAGGAAGTGAGTGTAATGGCCACATGCAAAGGCTAAGAGTGTTGTTTGCCTTGTTACAGATGTTGCCAATATGCTTCCCCCAGATCAAGTCTGATGTTATGGTTACACCTAGGTACTTTGCTGAGTTTACATGTTCTAGAGTGTGGCCGTGTAGTGTATAAGCAAAAGTTTTTAGGAGAGCAACTATGTGTAATAGATAGAACATTACACTTGCTTGGGTGAAAGGACATACGCCAGTCTTTTTCCGATGCCACCAACTTATCAAGGTCAGACTGGAAACACTATTGCATCCTGCTCAGATGATATAGGAGATTTCAGAAAAGATGGCGTGACGTCACAGAAAGTTTACATCCGGGTCCTCAAAGGTACAAACACAGTATGGCGACTAATAAAAACAATAACAGATACGTACATCGCTGCTACACAATCGATACTTTGACAAAAGTATACACATTCATACTTGCAAATTCCGATTTTAAAATTGTTTCTTATTGTTTCAGAGGTTACAGACATTTATATTTTTGTATTTACAATTGTTTATTGCTGAATATATTAATTTGTGTAGATAGAGTGTTTGAAGCCAGCTTGCCAAGCGGTGTCGGGCCGTCACGGTACCCGTTTTTTTTCTTCACAGGTAGAAATCCTTGTTGTGGAAAGTTACGAATAGATCATTGATTTTATTGTTTAACGTTTTCTGTTATACATGAAAAACTTGTTCACAATACTATTAAATATAACGAAATGTGAACCACATTGCCAGACCACGGCCGCTCGTGCATGGAGCCTTCGCTGGTAGATCACCTCAGGACACAGCCCATAGTTGGGAATTTAATAATATAAATACGTAATTACCAACACATATCTCAATAAGTACTTGTAAAAAATATATATTTCGTTCTTTTCCGTGTATATCTTCCTTTAAAGGAATGCTATAAACCACTGTGTTACACTTATATGCAGATCTTCGCAATGTACATGTTTACGTAAACGTATGGCTGCCGAGATCTCGAAAATTAAAATGGTGAAATCGTTCAGTTTTAATGCTGTAGAGTTTATTTTTTAATGTCAGTCGCTTTTATTCCATGGACTGCTAGTGAAGTCTCAAATTGAAGTGATATTACTTTAAAATAATTTGAATGCATGTTAGATAGACTACATTTAGATTTATGAATACAGATCGTAATACTGTAAATGCCGACCAGGACACATTGCGCACGGCTTCGAAAATCCTAAAATACTAAAAGTTTGTTTAAAAATACGATAAAAAGTAACTATAAACTGACTCATTTGTATGTCATGAGCTAAAATCCAAAATTTCTGACGAACAAATTATCTAGAATACGTAATTTTGTGACTCTAAAAAAGGGCGAAATTCGAGATCTCGTCAGTACTGTACGTAATGGCTGCCGTGCGCTTGGGGTGATCTACGAAAGCAAACTTTAATTTGGTGACAATCACACATCTTAAGGTGTTTTACAAAGTAAGAACTAAGAAAACAGTGATCGCTTATTAAAATTTCAGTACTATATTTGCGGAACTTGGAATTTAATTTGTAATTTCAAGCTGATATTTGCAATATTCTGTCAATGTTTACACATAATGGCGACCGTGTTTTTTCCTCGTGGCGGCCGAAAATGGAGTGTAAACATCGTAAAATATATGCATACCATATATTTATATCTGTATATTATTGTTACATATTTTTATTTACACCTTTTGAAATTAAGATAAAGTAACAATTCTCGGATGGTCGTACTATTTATTACAATAAAATGTAAACAAAAATCGAAGCGGCTGTGTTCCCACCATGTTAATGTGTACAGATATACAGAGTTGTACCTTTGAGCGCCCGGATGTACCTTTGTGTGACGTCATCGCCATCTTTTCTGAAATCTCCTATAGTCAGGTATACTATTGTATCATCAGCAAATAATCGTACCGTAGATTTTAAACCAGTAGCCAAATCATTAATATAATGTAGAAATAGACTTGGTCCCAAAACAGATCCCTGGGGTACTACGGACTCTACTGGCATGTAAGAAGAGATTTCACCTTCACACAGGACATCTTGTTTTTGACCAAATAGAAAATGCTTTATCCACTGGTTCATTTTCCCCTGTATACCATAATGATGAAGTTTGTGGAGCAGTATTAAGTGGCTAACTTTATTGAAAGCTTTGGAAAAATCTAGTATAAGGGCATCTGTCTGTTTACCTGCTTCTAGGTTTTTAGGTCACTTGAGAATTCGTCTCAAGTGACCAATTCTAATCGCCTTTTGTTCGTCGTCCGACGTATGTCCATAAACAGTTTACATTTTCGACTTCTTCTCCAAAACAGCTGAAGCAATTTCAATGAAATTTTGCACAAACCTTCTAAGACAAAGCCAATCAAAATTGTGATTTATATGGTCCCTACCCCCCAGGCTGCTATGGGAGGGGCCAAAAGGGGTAAAATTGACTAAAATTTCAAAAATCTTCTTCTCCACTCACAGATGTGATGGAATTAAATACTCTTCATAGATAGAAAGGTCCTAAGGTCCTTTACAAAAATTGTGAATTATATGACCCTGGGGTCTCAGGTTTCACCCTGGGGAGGGGGTTAAGTTTACTATAGTTTATATAGGGAAAACACATTTTTAGTATTATTTGATCATTTGTAATAGGAAATGAGTCAAATATTGTCAGAATTATCAGTATGAGATAGCCAGCCATTGAATCCTATTAACCAATTTTCCATAACGGACCCCCAGGGGCCTTAGGGGCGAGGTCAAAAGGGGTCAAATAGGCTACAACTTCAAAAATCTTCTTCTGAAATTCTGGAAATGGTAGAATCACATACTCTTCATTAAGATGGAAAGGTCTGAAGGTCCTTTACAAAAATTGTGAATTATATGACCCTGGGGTCTCTAGTTTCCCCCTGGGGAGGAGGTTAGGTTTACTATAGTTTATATTGGGAAAACACAATTTTGAGCATTATTTGGTCATTTGTAATAGGAAATGAGTCAAATGTTGTCAGAATTATCAGTATGAGATGGCCAATGAATCCTATTAACAAATTTTCTATGACTGACCCCCAGGGGCCTTAGGGGCGGGGTCAAATAGGCTGAAACTTCTAAATCTTCTTCTGAAATTCTGGAATTTAGAATTTAAAACTTGTTTAGAATTATTAGCCTGAGATAACATTTTAATATCATATCTATATTGGTCCTGATCAACCCCCTCGGGGCAGAGGGGCGGGGCCAAAAGGGGCAAATAGGCTAAAACTTTTAAAAAATCTACTTATTAAATACTGGAGATGGTAGAATCAAATACTCGTCATAGATGAACAGGTCTTAAGGTGTTTTATGAAAATTGGTAATTTTATGACCCTTGGGTCTCAGGTTTCCCCCTGGGGAGGGGGTTAAGTTTACTGTAGTTTATATAGGGAAAACACATTTTTGAGTATTATTTAGCCATTATAATAGGAAATTTAGTCAATTGTTGTCAGAATTTTTCCGATGTGATGGCCATTGAATCTTATTACCAAATTTTCCATGACTAATCCCCAGGGGCCTTAGGGGCGGGCCAAAATGGGTCAAATAGGCTTAAACTTCAAAAGTCTTCTTCTGAAATTCTGGAACTGGTAGAATCAATACTCTGCATAGATGGAAAGGTCTTAAAGTCCTTTACAAAAATTGTGAATAATATGACCCTGGGGTCTCATGTTTCCCTCTGGGGAGGGGGTCAAGTTTACTTTATTTTATATAGGAAAAACACATTAATGAACTTTATCTGCCTATTTTCATAGGAAATTAGTCAAACTGGGTTAGAATTATTAGTCTGAAATAGCATTTTAACATCATATCCATATTGGTCATGGCCGACCCCCAGGGGCCAGAGGGGCAGAGCCAAAAGGGGTCAAAGTGGTAATTTTGAAAATCTTCTTTTTGAATTCACAGATTTGATGGAACCAAATAATCTTCATAGATTAAAAAGTCAAATTTATAAAATCACTGACTGACTTCAAGGGCCTGATGGGCAAATAAATAGTGTTTATATGACGTCAAAGTTTTGTTACATGGTATTTTAATCGTCTATTCACATAAGAAAGGGCACTTACCACAGAATTTATGGAAAATTCGTTGAAAAACGAACCGTGAAATTTGATCGAAAAAAGTCAAAATGCATTAAATATTATATTTAAATAAAATATCAACAATATATTAAAATATATAAATACTAATAAATTAGAAATATGTTTGTTCCACAATTATTGTATCATGGAAATATAACAATTTTTTAACAACTTCATTCGATCGTCACTGCTGTGCATCTGACACAAACAAAGAGTTTCATAAATTCAGAGAAAATCATAGGAAGGAAAGTCAATATTTCTCGTACAGCGATAGACTTTATAATATTCAAAAAAAAAAAAAAAAACTTAAGTGCCGAATTCTCTTCAAAAAGTGCCGAACATTCCAAATGCCGAAAATAAAAGTGACGAGATTACCAAGTGCCGAATATCAAAGTACCGAGGTGACCAAGTGCCGAGGTCTCCAAGTGCAGAGACGTCTATGATTCATTATACCATAGCTTTGGTTGAAACCCCCCCCCCTCTCCATCCCCACGCCAATAATGTCTTTTTTTATATCAGATAATATTTAAATCATTCATAACAATGAGGTCTTCAGTTTAGAAGAAGAGGGAGGGGGGGGGGGGTCAAAATACCATAGTTACTGTGAAATAACCCATTACCAATTTTTCATAACATTAAACAGTCTAAATTACACGTACACTTAACAGCGAGACATTGACAATTATATGAGACTTTCACTTTGTTATAAATATTGCTGTTACATGTGGGTTTTTTACATATGTCTATGGCAACTTTGGTTAGGGTTTATTTTACCATGGCTGTGGTATTTTCACACACACACACACACTCCTTTACCTCCAACATACTTCAAAACTTATAGAAATCAAATTATCACAAAATTTTTTACTGCACATATTATTGTAATCAGTAGTATGGATACCCCAAAACATTCTTAAATAGAAAATGGTTTTCAGTTTTGTTAAGTACATACTATATATATATAAAATTAAGCCAAACTGATTACTAAATCAACTCTCCCTAGAAAAAAGAATTGAGGTGAAGAAAGAGGTGGGGGGATTATTTCACCATGGCCATGGTATTTTGACACACCCCCTCCCCACAGTTTGAACATCTAAACTGAAGTCCTCATAGTCATAGTTTTCTGTTAATAACATTCAATATTAACTGAAATCATAATGTATATGATTGTAATGAAATGGAAGGCAGACACATATCAGTTGAAAAGAATTAATTGCAGCATTTTTTTGTTATCATATGTAATACCAAAATCATTTATTATTCTTAAGTATCAATTGATTAAAAAAAAAAGAAACTATTAGGGGGGAGGATTATTACCATGGTCATGATGTATACAACAAGAGGGCCCAGAGGGCCCTGTATCGCTCCACACTGGTTTTGGTAATGCCAAGTAATGTTCTGAATGACAGGTTCATTTTTTCTTTTTCTGAAGGAATTTGAATATTTACCTCTAAACTCCCCTATAATTGGGCCACCACCCCGGTCCTGCCCCCAGAGAGTCAGAGCCCAAAATTTATTCAAGTTCTCACTTCCTCTTGCCCCCAAGGATTATTTTGTGGCCAAATTTGTGTTACGAACTCTCATGCAAAAAACTGTAGGACAAAGTAGCGATTTATAGGATTTACCTCTAATTCCCCTGTTGGGGCCCCCGCCCCTCCCTGCCACCGTGGGGAATCAAAGCCAAAATTATTGACCTGTTCTATTCCTCTTCCCCTAAGGATATTTTTGTGGCCAAATTTGGTTACAATTCATGCAGAACTCTATGACTAGTAGCGATTTAAAGGAAATGTTGACGGATGATGGACGCCGTGCCATGGCATAAGCTCACCAGCCCTTTGGGCCAGGTGAGCTAAAAATTCTGTTTTAATACAATAGGGTATTCAGTTAAGTACATATGGAAAGCCAAAATCATTTTGTAATATCCTTAGTATTTTTTGGGAATAGGGTCTATTTCATCATAGCCATGGTATTTTGGTTCTCCTCTTCACTTCTAAAGTGATTTTCTCATATTCTCTACAAATGACACTTAAAATAATTAAAAATCATCCAATTCTCCATAAATGACATGAAATGGTATCTAAAATCACAAAGGACATCATTTAAGTCTAACTTTAATCAGTTAGACATGTTGGTTTGGGAAAAAAAATAAAGTGGGGACAGTTGGAAAAGTGTTTGAGTTTCACCATGGCCATGGTATTTTACCTTCTCCTTCTAAGTAGTTCTCATAGTCATAATTTGTTGCAAATAACATTTACTGTCAGTAACATTCATTGAAATCATAATATATATGATTTTATTGTATCTTAATGAAGCAATATGTCAGTGATAAAATGAAAATAATTAAAGAGACAATTCACTCAGGCTAATTCTTTTACATAACCAAGAAGCAAAATATAGCATAAATGTATTGTTCTACATTTCTTATGAAACATATAAACGTAAAACACTGACAAATTCCACGACATTGTTAAGTATTTTAATTAATATCGTTGAAATATCAAATCGTTGATCTATACGATTAAGCAGGTACAATATGGACGCTATACCCATACCCGAGTCAAAGTCACGCACGTTAAACAAATGAACTGCATAACCACCGAGAAGGTGATAGAATGATTTAAGGTAAGACAATGCACCTGATAAGGTAAACACACTACTGTCAGAGCGATTTGAGGAGTTCTAGACAAAAGTTGCATTACTCTACGAGCAAGGGACAGGGTTCGGCATACAAGAAGTTTGACCACAGTGTGTAATGGCGGACAGCGAGCGAGTTTGAACTTTTCACACACGTCACCACCATGGGCTTTTTAGGCATATCACAGTAAAACCGACTGATCTAATTTCCATTAGAACTGAGCTTTTTTCCCGATATGTGTACAAATTCTATGTTCTCTTAGACTGAATTGTCCCTTTAATTAATTGAATGGGAACGGGGTCGTTTCACCATGGCCATGGTATTTTGACCCCCCCCCCCCCCCCCCCCACCTATAATATGATGTCCTCATATTCACAGTTTCTGAAAATAACACTAAATGTTAACTGAAATCATGAGATTTAGGATTTTATTGTTTCTTAAGACAGTTAAATGTCAGTTGAAAAAAAGAAATTGGCCTGAGGATGGGGATGGCTATATGGTATTTTGACCCCCTCCCTCTTCCCCTTCTAAGCTTAAGTTCTCATAGTCATTAGTATTTTGTAACTTAATATCAACTGAAATCATAATATATATATGATTTTATTGTATCTTCAGGCAGTTAAATGTCAGTTGAAAAGTAAAGCCTGGAGTAGGAATGGGGGAGGGGGTTCATTTCACCATGGCCATGGTATTTTGAACCCCCCCCCCCCCTTTCCCTTTTAAAGTCTAAGTTTAAGTTCTCATAGTCACGAGGTTTTGTAAATAATATTTAATATCAACTGAAATCATAATGTATATGATTTTATTGTAGCTTAAGGCAGTTATAAGTTATATGTCAGTTGAAAAGAATTAATTGGATTGGGGAAAGGGAGTGGGGTCATTTCACCATGGCCATGGTATTTTGATCCCCTACCACCCCCCCCCCCCCCCCCCCCCCCAAAAAAAAAAAACAACCCAAATACAAAAACAAAACAATCCACTGCTAGCCATAGGTCTAACATAATCCCAATTTGGAGTTTATCATTAATAAGAAGAAAAAAATAGTCTTCAAGTGTTATAGTAACTTTTAGAAGGGGGGGTCATTTTACCATGGGGGAGTTCATTTCACCATAATGGTATTTTGACCCCGGGGTCATTTCACCATTATGGTATATTGACCCTCAAAATACCATGCTACACTGGCTTAAGATTTAGTAGTAATTTTAGGACACCTTTCTCCGAGATGGTGATGTCAGCAATAGGTGGGTAGGTGTTATTATCTATATGGTGAGACTGATGGAATTCTTCATGGTAATATGTCTGTACGTATGGTACAGGTGCTCGAAGCTCTGACTAATATCTAAACTACACATACATTGACTGAGCCAAGGATTTGTAAGCGAGAAAGATTCGTCTCTCCGGTTGCATCTGTAGCAGGATTGGACTGGGTGGATCTTCGGTGACCAGGTAGCTCAGTATGTAATGCACTCGGCTAGTGTTCGGAGGGTCCAGGGTTCGAATCGAAGTCTGGCCGCTACATTTTCTCCTCTCCTGTTACACACCGCTAAATCTCTTAACTTGGCTATATAAATATAGCTACATGTAGATTTGACTATATAGCCAAATCTGACAACACGTATACTAGGAGACAAATGTAAACAAAAGTGACATACCTGGTCACAAAATCAGTGTACACTTCAAAAATTGACTGACAAATCTTGAGAATTGGCAAAACGAAATAGTTTTGTCATGCAAGATAATTTCAGGTGAAATTGTCATCATGCACCGTCCGTCGTCGTTCGCCGTCCACCGTGTGCCGTGCGTAAACTTTCATTCAAACACTTTCTTCTCAATAACCGAAAGGCCCAGGGTACTGATATTTGGCCTGTAGCATGCTGGGATGAAGGGCTAGGAAGTTTGTTCAAATGAATGACCTTGACATTCATTCAAGGTCACAGAGGTCAAAAAAGCTAAAATCTTTAAACGACTTCATCTCAAGACCCAGAAGGCCCAGGGTACTGATATTTGGCCTGTAGCATGCTGGGATGAAGGGCTTCCAAGTTTCTTCAAGTGAATGACTTTGACCTTCATTTTAGGTCACAGAGGTCAAGTAGGCTAAAAAATCCTTTAAACAACTTCTTGTGAATAACTAAGAGGCCTA
The DNA here is from genome assembly GCF_041381155.1 of Argopecten irradians. Taxonomy (NCBI): domain Eukaryota; kingdom Metazoa; phylum Mollusca; class Bivalvia; order Pectinida; family Pectinidae; genus Argopecten; species Argopecten irradians. The sequence goes on along the minus strand of NC_091140.1, from coordinate 9,271,188 downwards.
GAGACCTGATATTTGGTCCATAAAATGCTTGGATGAAGGGCTACCAAGTTTGTTCAAATGAATGACCTTGACCTTCATTCAAGGTCACAGGGGTCAAATAGATTAAAATGTTTAAACGACTTCTTGAGAATAACTAGGAGGCCTAGAGACCTGATATTGGGCCTGTGACATGCTGGGATGAAGGGCTACCAAGTTTGTTAAAATGAATGACCTTGGCCTTCATTCAAGGTCACAGAGGTCAAATATGCTAAAATCTTTAAACGATTACGTTGTAATGTGCTTATAGTCATATGACCGTTAAGGCCCATGGGCCTTTTGTTTAAAAATCTGTTGTTGCATTTTTTGGTACTCGCATCTTTTCATCTTCATGTTCTGATGAAAAAGATATAAAATCCAAATTTACCATTTGAAATATGCCATATATCTTATTGTTTATGAGCCAACTAAGTACTTTTTGCACATGGTCAGTTTTATACAGGATTCGCATGCTCCAAGCACACCTGTGGCCTGAATCTTCATTGGGTGGATGCTTATCTGCAGACGACACGACACCATATTGGATCACCTCGCTATAGTTTTGTTACGTGGAATAGTGATAATAGATACTAAATAACTGCAACGATGGAATTTTAAAAAATGCCTGCAAATGAACAAGTTGGCAAACATTATTCATATCACCGACTTACATGTTTCGTCTTTCATGCTTTCATACTGCATGAGAAAAATGTGACCATACCTCACCTGTTTGTTTACATTTGTCCACTATACATGTAGTCAGATTTGGCTATATAGTCAAATCTAGCTATATAGCCAGATTTAGCGGTGCTACCATACCTGTCTCTGTCTCTTAACATTACTGAATACCAGGAGACGCCTATAAACCCAGAATAAAAACCACCATTTTTCTCAACAAATACTTGTCTCATCGAGTCAAAAGGGACACCATTGCAAAGCTAAATAAATTTCACGATGTTTAGTCATTGGTTTAAGGACAAGATTTAAAGAAATGTCTTAAATATTCATCTTTAAAAAATGACAGCCGGCTTCAGAAAATAAGATGGTAAGCCTGGCACCTGCAAGCTACATCAAAGGCTGTGCCGCCGGACATCAAAGGAAAATCAGTCGTCGCCCAACGTCACAGTCAGTGTACAAACACGCTTAAACTAAGCTTGGGATAGTACTCATAATGCAATGCTAGCATGCTTATAGGGCGGTGATTCAAAAATAGACAATGATGGGACTGACCTCCCCCCCCCCTCCCCTAATATATTATTGTATTTATAGCATTGTCATATGTTTGTGATTCATAATCAAAGAAATTGTGGGGTCAGTTTTGCTATTTCTAATTGTAAGAGTCTTTGTGATATTATAATTACTAAAAAGGGGAGCAATACAGGCCCTCTGGCCCTTTTGTTTTTGAATGTTTGTTTCAAATCATGTGCTCTTACACAAGAACCAAATTGCAATGATCGATTTTTGAAAAAATATCACCTTAAATTATCTTGGATTACAAAAATATCTCGTTTTGCCGATTCGCAAGATTCGTCATTCAATTTTTGGTGTGTACGCTGATATTGTGATTTTGCCTTGATAAACTAACGGTCTTTTCTGTAATGTTTCAGATGATTCTTCGGATGACCCATCCGCTCTGTCGACTTTTCCAGCCTGGATCTGCTCAAATCTGCCGAAGGAGTTTCTCATTTCTTCGAAATGTCGGTCCATTCGTTCCTTGTTCAGCCATCCCACACTCTGCTTTCTGTGCTGATGTTGTATCTCCATTTCATGGAGTCCGACAGCTTCATATCAGTCATTGGAAAGGTAGCAAAAGATTGAGACCATTTTGTCAACCCCATTGTGGAAACAACTGGCTCTCTTCAGGCATCAGTTCAGACACACAGCGCAAGGAATGGGATGTGAAAGTGGAAACGGTTAATGTACTGAATTGTCAGCAAGGACAGCAGATATTGAAAGATTTTCTAATGGAAGCTGCATTGGGGGGAAAGGAAGTTAGTGGTGCAGAATTGGTGAAAACTTTAGATGCAATCATAGCAGCTGTTTATTCTGATGGAAATTACCCATTTAAAGCTATTTGTAATATGTTCCAGAATAACAGTTTTACAGGACAAAGGGGCTTGTCATCAGGTAACACAGGTATCGCACAGCTGTTTCATGAGCAGTCTTTATTGAAAGACTTCTTCAGTTGTGCAGAGATTGAGCCTCTGTTATCACTGATAAATGAACGTTTACCGACAATGACAGTCGGCGAGAAAGCTCATGTGTTCTTGTGTCTGAACTATCTAGGAATTCAGGAAGTTTATACCAATCACCCTGTGATACACAAACTTTTCTTCACTTTAAATGAACCCACAGGACACCTTTGTTTTGAGGATCTCCGAAAATTCCAGATGGTTTTAGAAACCTATTGTAATAGAGACGTTGTAAAATACCAGTATCTACTTCCACATATTAAACATCTGAACTCTGTTGGCTACTTGACTGGTCTAGAAAAGCAACAGTTTGTGCGAGCGTTATCATTCTGTAATACAGTTACGACCGGACAGAAGATAAACTTACACCGTTGGGTTGGTGAGGATATTTATCCAAGGATTTTCCCCCAGATTTGGTATGCACTTGTCACAGATGAGACTGTTATGAAATGTCCTGAAAATATTTTAACCATTTTGGTACATTTATGCGATTGCAATTCATCAAATTACCACATTCCGAAGATCATCAGAAAGGACATCTTTGACAGGATCGAAAAGAAACTGATTGAACATCTGGAGCTTGGAAACATGTCACTTCTTGTTAGAATATCCTCTATAAAAAACTACCTAGACAGGCGTTTCGTTTCTAAAAGAATGCAACTAAAATTCGTAGATCAGTGGGAGACGTTCCTCCATACCAAGACAAGTTTGAACGCTGTTGAAATGCTTAGTGTGATGACAATGTACAGATTACATTATTTTTGTCTCTCATCAGATTCCCTCGGTATTCTTACTCGTATTATGGAGGAGAATTTTAAAACTTTGCATCCGACATATTCTATTCATTTTGTCAGCATGCTTGGCTGGATGTTAAGGCAACACAGATCTAGAGGTGGAGATTTATCTCATTTTAGTAAACTGTTGTATCTGATCAATACCCCCCTGGATGCAGGCATGTTTCAAAATTCTATTGTGTTTTTGAAGCTTTTGTTGAAATGGAAGCTTCATACTTTATCCCCAGATGCTTTCAAGATGTATGTGGAACTGAATCTGCTTTTTAGAAATGGCTTTGGAAGAAATAGTCGGTGGCTCCCCATAGCCTTGGACTGCTTGGACAGTCAACCCTATGATACTGCTACAAAGAAAAAAATAAAAGAAAGGATGTCTGATTTTTGTAAAGGCGAAACAGATCTAGTGACTCTCTTACACATATGTTTACATCTTATAGAAGATCCCAGTATTACTAAAGTCAGCACTTACATTGACAGCTCTAAACACATTGTATTTTATAGAGATGTTCTGAATTTGATTAATGCAAAGATAAACAGCGCAGATCTCAAAGACTTGACGGAATGTTTCTCTGCCGACTTAAGTTTCAGACTTAGAAGAGCTCACAGATATTCAGTTTATGTTCAGCATACCATTAGTGACTTAATTGGCAGGGTATCAGAAGTGCTCCTTGTCCCACACCCGATGTCAGACGCTGTAAAGCTTGGTGAGGCCATCAGTCACCATTACTACCATGAGTATAATGAGTTTTTTCAGCTCACCACTGCGGCCGTGGATCAACTTGTCACTAACTTACTGAAGGAGGAACAAACCTGTGGTCTCGATGGTTTTATAGCTCTTACTAATCTGTTTGCTTCTGGTCAGATGAGTAGATCAAAAATACGAGAGCTCGAAGTGTTTGTGGATATCTTGTATGAGGAAAACATAGATTCCATGAAGATAGACTCCTTATTGCTTGGCTTAGATAACTTGTGTCTAGCTGGAGTTTTCCCCAAGAAAACTCTTAAAGCTGTCCTTTCTTCTGATTTCCTAGACGTCGTAGACCAGTGCATTGATAAGAAGTCACAAAGAGGTAGGGTGAGAATTCTTTGTTTGTTAGCTCGACTACCTCAATAGCAAGACATTTAAGTGATAATTATTTTAAAATTCCACATTGTCTGTATAGAGGATCTTATATGAGTGACTATGTGATATGGAATTTATCAAACGAGTTCAATAATTTGATATGCCACGAGCCTTAAGGCAAATTATTTGACTCAGTACATCTGTATTGTCTATATAGACTCAGTACATCTATATTGTCTATATAGACTCAGTAAATCTATATTGTCTATATAGACTCAGTACATCTATATAGACTCAGTACATCTATATTGTCTATATATAATTAGTACATCTGTATTGTCTATATAGACTCAGTACATATATATTGTCTATATAGACTCAGTACATCTATATTGTCTATATATAATTAGTACATCTGTATTGTCTATATAGACACAGTACATCTATATTGTCTATATAGACTCACTACATCTATATTGTCTGTATAGACTCAGTACATCTATATTGTCTATATAGACTCAGTACATATATATTGTCTATATAGACTCAGTACATCTATATTGTCTATATATAATTAGTACATCTGTATTGTCTATATAGACTCAGTACATCTATATTGTCTATATAGACTCAGTACATCTATATTGTCTATATCTATATTGTCTGTATAGACTCAGTACATCTATATTGTCTATATAGACTCCGTACATCTATATTGTCTCTATAGATTCAGTACATCTATATTGTCTATATATAATTAGTACATCTATATTGTCTATATAGACTCAGTGCATCTATATTGTCTCTATAGATTCAGTACATCTATATTGTCTATATAGACTCAGTACATCTATATTGTCTATATAGACTCAGTACATATATATTGTCTACATAGACTCAGTATATCTATATTGTCTATATGGGACAAGGAAGTAATTCCAACCGTGTGGACAAAACAAAATTGCGATCTGCCCCTTTATCAAGACATACAAAACGTAACACAATTACATAATAGGATACGAACAGTAATGCGGGACAAAGTAGACAAATATTAAACTATTTAGCACAATGGAGCGCAATATACCCTTCAGCAAGTGGAAGCCGAAGGCCGGATCTACAAAAATGTATCCATGCTATTCGGCTGTTCGGCAGAACGCTAAGATATGAGCGATGACTGGAAAGCGTGCCACGTGTGTTGTCATGTGTAGCGAAATTGATTTATAGTGCTCATTAGTATAAGATGCAAATTTAGTCGCCTATCTCCTCGGTGTGTTGTCAAAGAAGCAAAGTCCCAAATTTAGTCACCTTTTGCTGGGCAGCATATGTAAAGGATCAAAAACGCGTAGAACAGAACGGGAAAATGCTGGAAGTAGGGATAATTAATTGAAAAGCAAGTGATCAATTGATGTCAATTTGTATATTTAACGTTCATTAATGCCTTTGGGATAGCGTGTCTGTAGATAGGTAATCCAGAATCTCTTTCTCGATCAACGCTTGGTTTGTGGCCAGCGACGGATTCGTAAAGCTTGTGAATAGAGAATGCTTCTGGTGGTATGCGAGGGATGATGACTGGTGGGACGGAGGTATAGGTGAGAATCAGTAGGTTTGGAATACAAGTCAGTAATAATGGCCCCTTCAACTAAGGTGGATCTAGTGTCTAGAAATATATTGGTATCCGATGATATATCGGCAGTGAATTTGATGGTATTGTGGAATGTGTTGACATGTTCAATAAATTCATCGAGAGACTATCGGTTGGAGGTTCATTTGATTTCAATATCGTCAATGAATCTGAGCCAGCTAGGCCATGGGCTAGGAGGGTCCCACATGCACCCCCCCCCCCCCCCCCCAAACCTCCGAACCAATATTTTTCTTAACCCTTATGACCCACTGATCACAAATCAAAATGTTAACATTGCATAAGTTGGGATGAACTTCCGGTTATGACGTCATCAAGATGGCCGCCATCTCAAATTCCACTAAAAAATGAAAAATAGTCATAACATTGACATTTTTCAACCGAAGTAGACAAATGAGGTATCAAAATGACCACAATAGAACACTAAAAACATATCAGGACCAAATAACCAATTATATGTAGTGATTTTTACGCAGGAAGTGAAAAAATAGGATTTTAAGCTCAAAAATGATAATTTTTTAGTAAATTTTTCATATTTTGCTTGACGCAGCAAAAACGTTTTCCAACCGCAAACTATTATTTCTAATTAGTTTTTTGCCCACTTATAAATCAGTTTAAACAAAAACAAGAAATAAAAGCAATGTTAGCATTGTATAAGTTCCGATTATGACATCATCAAGATGGCCGCCATCACATATTTCACTAAAAATGAAAAATATTCATAACATTGACATTTTTCAACTGAAGTAGACAAATGAGGTATCAAAATGACCACAATAGAACAACAAGTACATATCAGGACCAAAACATCCAATATATGTAGCAATTTGTACGTTGGAAATGAAAAAATAAGATTTTAAACTCAAAAATGGCAATTTTTCAGCAAATTTTTCATATTTGTCTTCATGCAGCAAAAATGTTTCCCAACAACAAATTATTATTCGTAATCAGTTATTTGATATCTTATCAATCAAAAAATCAATGAAAACACCAACAAAAATGATAATATATAGAAATGCAAAAGATAATTATTGTTATACCCTCATTAGGTTTACAAAACATCACCAGGTGCTTATAATGGGCATATGCTATTTTTCGAACTCGAAGCCACTGACGCTAACTAGCATCTCAAAAATAATTATTACAGCACAACACCTACTGATAGAGTAACAAATGTAACCTAAGCCTGTGTTTCTGTTTATAACATTTTCCAGAACGTTTGTGTCTTTGAAAATGAGAACATTCATTGTTTATTTCCTATGCATAGCATAGGCAAAATGTTAGATGGTTACTAAAGTGTCACATATTTCTTTCACTGGTTCTTATTATTATCTATTATCATTGTACGTGCTTTCTCGCCTCACTGCTCCATCCACTGAAGAGACTCGGCATGTCTGGTAGCTGGTAGTCCAAATTATCAGAATAAATCGAGATATCAGTATCAAATTCGTCGAGAGCCATTGCGTTGTCTTCAATGTCGATGAGCTGATGTGACAGTACATTACCAGTGTTGTTCTAGCCTGTCATCTTTCATAACCCATCCTTGGCCAGAGTTCATATCAGGAACAATAGGTTCAGAGATGTGGGATCTCCCTCAGATTCTAACATATCGTATATACTGTTCCAGACTTCTTCGGCATAATGGAAACTACACCAGATCCACATTATTCGAATGGTGGAATTTGTTCTCCTTAGCACATAGCTCCATAATTTGTATGAAGTACCATTCATTAATCTAGTGGACCTCGTGCGCCCATAAATGGCACAGGTGATATCATCGAGGTCATTAATGAGGCCATTAATGTTAAATGTTTTTCATTGGTCTGACTTTTCCCACTCGCTTGAAGGTGCTGGTTGTGTCACATCTGGTGTATGCGTAAAGAGACCATTGAAGACTCTCCAGAAATAAAATTTTGTACAGTGCTTTTCAGACTTGGCAAATAGTAGATCTTCACTGCAGACCTCATTTATGACCTCAAAGAATCCACCTGTGCCATCTATGGTCACTGAAGGTTCACAAGAATGAGGAATTGTGCTTCATACGAAATAAGGAGAACCAGCTCAAACCTTCGTAGAATGTGGATCTGATAGTCTGGAACATCATATACGATATTTGAATCACTAGGTTGGAAACAGGAAGAGCTCCTACATCCCTGACACTGATGTTTCTTATGTTAACTCTGGCCATGGACGGTTGACATGCTACAACCACGATGGCAACCCGGTAATGTAATGTCACATCAGCTCATCAGCTCATCGCTATCGAAGACAAAGAACTAGTGAAAGAAATATGTGACACTGTTAAGTAACCATCTGACATTTTCTGACGTTATACACAGGAAATAACACTGGGTGTGCTCATTCTAAAAGGCACAAAACGTTTCGGAAAGTGTCATGGTATTTACAGTATGACAGAATTACCTCAGTTTTAATTTGATACCATATAGCTATTAGTTGGTTGGCATTTTAATAATTCAGTTTGAGACGCTACTAGTGTACAACATTTCGAACATGAAAGTGAATTATTTTGAAGTCCCACTTAGATATTCGGCCAACCTAAAATTCTTTGTTAAGATTTAAATTTTCAATAGCCACTATTATATTCAGGAAATTCTAAGACACCAGGAAACTGTAGTCTCGGCGGTTTGGGAAAAATACACTATCAAATGATCTGTATACGCAAACGGTGATGCTTTGTAAACCAAATGATGGTATAACAATAATTCTCTTTTGCATTTCTGTATATTTTGTTGTTGTTTTTACTGATTTACAAGAAATAACTGGTTACGATCAATAATAATTGTTGGGAAACATTTTTGCTGCATGAAGACAAATATGAAAAATTTGTTGAAATATTACCATTTTTGAGCTTAAAATCTTATTTTTTCATTTCCTACGTACAAATCGCTACATATATTGGATGATTTGGTCCTGATATGTATTTGTTGTTCTATTGTGGTCATTTTGATACCTCATTTGTCTACTTCAGTTGAAAAATGTCAATGTTATGAATATTTTTCATTTTTAGTGAAATTCGTGATGGCGGCCATCTTGATGACGTCATAACCGAAACTTATACAATGTTAACATTGTTTTTTTTTATTGTTTTTGTTTAAACTGATTTATAAGTGGACAAAAAACTAATTAGAAATAATAGTTTGCGGTGGAAAACGTTTTTGCTGCGTCAAGTAAAATATGAAAAATTTACTAAAAAATTACCATTTTTGAGCTTAAAATCCTATTTTTTCACTTCCTGCGTAAAAATCACTACATATATTTGGTTATGTGGTCCTGATATGTTTTTAGTGCTCTATTGTGGTCATTTTGATACCTCATTTGTCTTCTTCAGTTGAAAAATGTCAATGTTATGACTATTTTTCGTTTTTTAGAGAAATTTGAGATAGCGGCCATCTTGATGACGTCATAACCGGAAGTTCATCCCAACTTATGCAATGTTAACATTTTGATTTGTGATCAGTGGGTCATAAGGGTTAAGAAAAATATTGGTTCGGAGGTTTGGGGGGGGGGTGCATGTGGGACCCTCCTAGCCCATGGCCTAAGCTGAAAGGTTGGATTGGGGCTGATGTTAAGATAGCAGATTCAAGGTATCCCATGAATACATTGGCATATGAAGGAGCCATCTTGGTGCCCATAGATGTACCACTGATTTGCAAGTAGTTGTCGTCATTAACTTGAAGTTGTTAAGGGTGAGGACAAGTTGAAGGAGATCTACTAAACTCTGGGTCAACGGATGGTTAGACACACGTCTGTTCCATACCGCACAACAGGCAGCAATGCCTTCCGCGTGCGGGATGTTGGTGTAGAGAGAGACAACATCCATCCTTACTAACAAGTGCCATCTGGTAGGTCATTGCAAGGCGTTTTATTCAAGTAATCAGCAGTATCTTTTAGATAAGATGGTAGATGTTCAACAATGGGGCGTAATGGAAATCAATAAACTTAGACTCAGTACATCTATATTGTCTATATAGACTCAGTGCATCTATATTGTCTATATAGACTCAGTACATCTATATTGTCTATATAGACTCAGTACATCTATATTGTCTATATATAATTAGTACATCTATATTGTCTATATAGACTCAGTATATCTATATTGTCTATATAGACTCAGTATATCTATATTGTCTCTATAGACTCAGTACATCTATCTTGTCTATATAGACTCAGTATATCTATATTGTCTATATAGACTTAGTATATCTATATTGTCTATATAGACTTAGTATATCTATATTGTCTATATAGACTCGGTATATCTATATTGTCTATATAGAGACTTAGTACATCTATATTATCTAATAGTATATAGACTCAGTACGTCTATATAGACTCAGTGCGTCTATATTTTCTATATAGCCTTAGTACATCTCTATCGCTAAATCCTGCTCAGTAAGAAAATGTCACATGAAGTGTTCTCTATATCAATATCTGGACTTTCGTGATTTATATTGATGAATTTTTATTTATTTCAGTTGTTTCTGTAGAAAACGTGGAGTACCATCTGCTGCGACTGAACCGGTCTGTTGTCCTCCACTGTCCAGAGTTAGACATTCCATGGTTTTGTGGACATGTTAATGTTGACCAAAAACACAGGCTAAGATGTATGTAAATCCTGAGCAAAATGTTTTTAAATTAAAGAAAACTCAAGAAAAGGTTAAAAAAATTCCAATGTTAGACAGGCCTAAGGTCTGAAGGTCAAAAGTTAGACAGGCCTTAGGTCTGAAGGTCAAAGGTTAGACAGGCCTAAGGTCTAAAGGTCAACTAAAGGTTCAAAGTTAGGCAGGCCTAAGGTCTGAAGTTCCACTAAAGGTTCAAAGTTAGACAGGCCTATTGTCTGAAGTTCCAATAAAGGTTCAAAGTTAGGCAGGCATAAGGTCTACATTTCAACTAAAGGTTCAAAGTTAGGCAGGCCTAAGGTCTAAAGTTCCACTAAAGGTTCAAAGTTTGGCAGGCCTAAGGCCTGAAGGTCAACCAAGAGTTCAAAGATAGACTGGCCTTAGGTGTAAAGTTCCACTAAAGGTTCAAAGTTGGGCTGGCCTAAGGTCTAAAGGTCAAAAGTTAGACAGGCCTATTGTCTGAAGTTCCACTAAAGGTTCAAAGTTAGGCAGGCCTAAGGTCTAAAGTTCTACTAAAGGCTCAAAGTTAGGCAGGCCAAAGGTCAAAGATTAGACAGGCCTAAGGTCTAAAGTTCCACTAAAGGTTCAAAGTTAAGCTGCAGGCCTAAGGTCTAAAGTTCCACTAAAGGTTCAAAGTTAAGCAGGCCTAAGGTCTAAAGTTCCACTAAAGGTTCAAAGTTAAGCTGCAGGCCTAAGGTCTAAAGTTCCACTAAAGGTTCAAAGTTGGGCAGGCCTAAGGTCTAAAGTTCAAAATTAGACAGGCCTATTGTCTGAAGTTCCACTAAAGGTTCAAAGTTAGGCAGGCCAAAGGTCTAAAGTTCCACTATAGGTTCAAAGTTAAGCAGGCCAAAGGTCTAAAGTTCCACTAAAGGTTCAAAGTTAGGCAGGCCTATTGTCTGAAGTTCCACTAAAGGTTCAAAGTTAGGCAGGCCTAAGGTCAAAAATTAGACAGGCCTATTGTCTGAAGTTCCACTAAAGGTTCAAAGTTAGGCAGGCCAAAGGTCTAAAGTTCCACTATAGGTTCAAAGTTAGGCAGGCCTAAGGTCTAAAGTTCCACTAAAGGTTCAAAGTTAGGCAGGCCTAAGGTCAAAAGTTAGACAGGCCTATTGTCTGAAGTTCTACAAAAGGTTCAAAGGCCTAAAGATCCCATTAAATATCAAAAGTTTAGCAGGCCTTAGGTCTAAAGAGTCATATCACTTAATTTCAAATGTTGGGCAGGCCAAAGATCTAAACGCCCACTAGAGGTCAAAATTTAAGGCACAGACACACAGGTCTATACAAGGTTATTATATGTATACAAATAGTTAAACATGTCTTATTAATATTTTTTATACAGATCTCATTGATTATTGTGAAGAGACAAAGAAAGCTCTATGTAGAGTTCTAGGTGGCAGAATGTTTGTCAGCGTAAACTCAACAACCCGACTCAAACATGTTGTAGGTAAGTGTATAGACAACAGATTGGTCTGCATTGTTGTATGGTAATCATTGATATCAGACACGGTACAAACGGGCCAGGAAAGTGTTAATTACAGGGTAGTACAATTATATGTCTGAATTAATAACTTTAAACTTAAATTTGAACAGTCGACAGAAGTATTTTAACTTTTCACAAATAGCACCTTGTTAAAGGTTGAGGTGTGGCGAGTAGGATATCTATAATGTATTGTGATTGTCAACATGTTAAACAATCACTGTGTTCTACTGACTAACATTGAAATTTTATATAGATCACTGAAAAATAGACGATGCAAAAGTTTTTTTGTTGGCATTCATTTGTTTTCTTCGGATTGCAGATTTCCAGTGTTTTGTCACATCTCATGGACACCCGATCCAACCAGACTTAATTGATCTGGACAAACCACTTCCTGTTGGTGTTCAAAAGTAAGTCTACATAGATATAGACAAACCACTTCCTGTTGGTGGTCAAAAGTAAGTCTCCATAGATATAGACAAACCACTTCCTGTTGGTGTTCAAAAGTAAGTCTACATAGATATAGACAAACCACTTCCTGTTGGTGTTCAAAAGTAAGTCTCCAAAGATATAGACAAACCACTTCTTGTTGGCGTTCAAAAGTAAATCTCCAAAGATATAGACAAACCACTTCCTGTTGGCGTTCAAAAGTAAGTCAACATAGATATAGACAAACCACTTCCTGTTGGTGTTCAAAAGTAAGTCTCCAAAGATATAGACAAACCACTTCTTGTTGGCGGTCAAAAGTAAATCTCCAAAGATATAGACAAACCACTTCCTGTTGGCGGTCAAAAGTAAGTCTAAATAGATATAGACAATCCACTTCCTGTTGGTGTTCAAAAGAAAGTCTACATAGATATAGACAAACCACTTCCTGTTGGTGTTCAAAAGTAAGTCTCCATAGATATAGACAAAACACTTATTGTTGGTGTTCAAAAGTAAGTCTACATAGATAGAATCAAACCGCTTCCTGTTGGTGTTCAAAAGTAGGTCTACCGGGCCTAGATATATACACAAACCACTTCCTGTTGGTGTTCAAAAGTAAGTCAACATAGATATAGACAAACAACTGCCTGGTGGTGTTCAAAAGTGAGTCTACATAGATATAGACAAACTGCTTCCTGTTGGTGTTCAAAAGTAAGTCTACATAGATATAGACAAACCGCTTCCTGTTGGTGGTCAAAAGTAAGTATACATAGATATAGACAAACTGCTTCCTGTTGGTGTTCAAAAGTAAGTCTCCATAGATATTGACAAAACACTTATTGTTGGTGTTCAAAAGAAAGTCTACATAGATAGAATCAAACCGCTTCCTGTTGGTGTTCAAAAGTAAGTCTACCGGGCCTAGATATATACACAAACCACTTCCTGTTGGTGTTCAAAAGTAAGTCTACATAGATATAGACAAACCACTTCCTGTTAATGTTCTTGTACTGTAGCGGCCAGAATGGGATTCAAACTTGAGACCTCAGAACACTAGTACTGCTAAGCTAGCTGGTCACCAATCACCGACCCAGTCTAATCCGCTACAATATTCAAAAGCAAATCTTTTCAGCTAGTCTTGCAACCTTTGTAATTTTAGCCTTTCTTATAAAGTGCAGTACAAAGTTCATATAACAGACCTAGAAACACTAGATAATTGACCTAGCTAGTCAACGTTGTTGTACCCACTCCAGTTTACTAAACACTACTAGATATTTGACCTAACTATAGCTAGTGAACGTTGTTCTACCCGTTTCAGTTCACTAAACACCAGATATTTGACCTAACTAGTCAACATTGTTCTACCCATTTCAGTTTACTAAGACATAGCCAGTCAATGTCATTCTACCATACCACTTCACTTAACACTAGATATTTGAGATTTCTTGTCAACACCAGATCTTTGACCTAGCTAGTCAAAATTTTTCTGCCCTTCCACTTCACTAAACACTATTGACTATATATTTTACCTTACTAGTCAAAATTGTTCTACCCGTTCCAGTTCACCAAACAATAGTTATTTTACCTCACTTGTCAACATTGTTCCATCCGTTCCAGTTCACTAAACACTATATGTTTGACATACATGTCAATGTTTTCTACCTGTTCCAGTTCACTACATACCATTGTTCTACCCGGTCTAGTTCACTACATACCATTGTTTCACCTGTTCCAGTTCACTACATACCATTGTTCCACCTGTTCCAGTTCACTACATACCATTGTTCTACCTGTTCCAGTTCACTACATACCATTGTTCTACCTGTTCCAGTTCACTACATACCATTGTTCTACCTGTTACAGTTCACTACATACCATTGTTCCACCTGTTACAGTTCACTACATACCATTGTTCTACTTGTTACAGTTCACTACATACCATTGTTCTACCTGTTCCAGTTCACTACATACCATTGTTCTACCTGTTCCAGTTCACTACATACCATTGTTCTACCTGTTACAGTTCACTACATATCATTTTTCTACCTGTTACAGTTCACTACATACCATTGTTCTACCTGTTCCAGTTCACTACATACCATTGTTCCACTTGTTCCAGTTCACTACATACCATTGTTCTACTTGTTACAGTTCACTACATACCATTGTTCTACCTGTTCCAGTTCACTACATACCATTGTTCTACCCCTTGCAGTTCTCTACATACCATTGTTCCACCTGTTCCAGTTCTCTACATACCATTGTTCCACCTGTTCCAGTTCACTACATACCATTGTTCTACTTGTTACAGTTCACTACATACCATTGTTCTACCTGTTCCAGTTCACTACATACCATTGTTCTACCCGTCCCAGTTCACTACATACCATTGTTCTACCCCTTGCAGTTCTCTACATACCATTGTTCCACATGTTCCAGTTCTCTACATACCATTGTTCTACCTGTTACAGTTCACTACATATCATTGTTCTACCTGTTACAGTTCACTACATACCATTGTTCTACTTGTTACAGTTCACTACATACCATTGTTCTACCTGTTCCAGTTCACTACATACCATTGTTCCACCTGTTCCAGTTCACTACATACCATTGTTCCACCTGTTACAGTTCACTACATACCAATGTTCCACCTGTTCCAGTTCACTTCATACCATTGTTCTACCTGTTACAGTTCACTACATACCATTGTTCTACTTGTTACAGTTCACTACATACCATTGTTCTACCTGTTCCAGTTCACTACATACCATTGTTCCACCTGTTCCAGTTCACTACATACCATTGTTCCACCTGTTCCATTTCACGAACATACCATTGTTCTACCGATTCCAGTTCACTGCATACCATTGTTCTACTTGTTACAGTTCACTACATACCATTGTTCTACCCCTTGCAGTTCTCTACATACCATTGTTCCACCTGTTCCAGTTCTCTACATACCATTGTTCTACTTATTACAGTTCACTACATACCATTGTTCCACCTGTTCCAGTTCACTACATACCATTGTTCTACTTGTTACAGTTCACTACATACCATTGTTCTACCTGTTCCAGTTCACTACATACCATTGTTCTACCTGTTACAGTTCACTACATACCATTGTTCTACCTGTTACAGTTCACTACATACCATTGTTCTACCTGTTCCAGTTCACTACATACCATTGTTCCACCTGTTCCAGTTCACTACATACCATTGTTCCACCTGTTCCAGTTCACTACATACCATTGTTCTACTTGTTCCAGTTCACTACATACTATTGTTCTACTTGTTACAGTTCACTACATACCATTGTTCCACCTGTTCCAGTTCACTACATACCATTGTTCCACCTGTTCCAGTTCACTACATACCATTGTTCTACCCATTCCAGTTCACTACATACCATTGTTCCACCTGTTCCAGTTCACTACATACCATTGTTCTACTCATTACAGTTCACTACATACCATTTTGTTCCACCTGTTACAGTTCACTACATATTGTTGCTTTACCTGTTCCAGTTCACTAAACTCTGTTGTTTGATCCTCTGTTGCAGAGTTGCTATAGATATTCTGCCAGACAGCCTCTGGGGCGACAAACCCGACGTCATATATCAGGAGAAACAGCGACAATTGGAAAAGGAAGGCTACAATTATATACAGGTTTGTTGTTATATTTCTGAGACGACTATTGGAAAAGGAAGGCTATAATTACAAACAGGTTTGTTGTTACATTTCTGAGACGACGATTGGAAATTGAAGGCTACAATTACATACAGGTTTGTTGTTACATTTCTGAGACGACGATTGGAAAAGGAAGGCTACAATTACATACAGGTTTGTTGTTATATTTCTGAGACGACGATTGGAAAAGGAAGGCTACAATTACATACAGGTTTGTTGTTATATTTCTGAGACGACGATTGGAAAAGGAAGGCTACAATTACATACAGGTTTGTTGTTATATTTCTGAGACGACTATTGGAAAAGGAAGGCTATAATTACAAACAGGTTTGTTGTTACATTTCTGAGACGACGATTGGAAAATGAAGGCTACAATTACATACAGGTTTGTTGTTACATTCTGAGACGACGATTGGAAAAGGAAGGCTACAATTACATACAGGTTTGTTGTTACATTTCTGAGACGACTATTGGAAAAGGAAGGCTACAATTACATACAGGTTTGTTGTTATATTTCTGAGACGACGATTGGAAAAGGAAGGCTACAATTACATACAGGTTTGTTGTTACATTTCTGAGACGACGATTGGAAAAGGAAGGCTACAATTACATACAGGTTTGTTGTTACATTCTGAGAGGACGATTGGAAAAGGAAGGCTACAGTTACATACAGGTTTGTTGTTACATTCTGAGACGATGATTGGAAAAGGAAGGCTACAATTACATACATACAGGTTTGTTGTTACATTTCTGAGACGACGATTGGAAAAGGAAGGCTACAATTACATACAGGTTTGTTGTTACATTCTGAGACGACAATTGGAAAAGGAAGGCTACAATTACATACAGGTTTGTTGTTACATTCTGAGACAACGATTGGAAAAGGAAGGCTACAATTACATACAGGTTTGTTGTTACATTCTGAGACGACGATTGGAAAAGGAAGGCTACAATTACATACAGGTTTGTTGTTACATTTCTGAGACGACTATTGGAAAAGGAAGGCTACAATTACATACAGGTTTGTTGTTACATTTCTGAGACGACTATTGGAAAAGGAAGGCTACAATTACATACAGGTTTGTTGTTACATTTCTGAGACGACTATTGGAAAAGGAAGGCTACAGTTACATACAGGTTTGTTGTTACATTTCTGAGACGACGATTGGAAAAGGAAGCTAAGGCTACAGTTACATACAGGTTTGTTGTTACATTCTGAGACGACAATTGGAAAAGGAAGGCTACAGTTACATACAGGTTTGTTGTTACATTCTGAGACGATGATTGGAAAAGGAAGGCTACAATTACATACAGGTTTGTTGTTACATTCTGAGACGATGATTGGAAAAGGAAGGCTACAATTACATACAGGTTTGTTGTTACATTTCTGAGACGACGATTGGAAAAGGAAGGCTACAATTACATACAGGTTTGTTGTTACATTTCTGAGACGACTATTGGAAAAGGAAGGCTACAATTACATACAGGTTTGTTGTTACATTTCTGAGACGACTATTGGAAAAGGAAGGCTACAATTACATACAGGTTTGTTGTTACATTTCTGAGACGACTATTGGAAAAGGAAGGCTACAATTACATACAGGTTTGTTGTTACATTTCTGAGACGACTATTGGAAAAGGAAGCTAAGGCTACAATTACATACAGGTTTGTTGTTAATTTAACAGACATAACTTACGTACCGAGACGTATGTTCAAAGTAAGTGATACAGAAAGTAATTCTGCGTATGTTAACTGAAATGATGGTGGCTAGTGAACTGCCTAAAGTCTATTTTGCAGAGTATAAAGTTCAAAGCACTAACATTGTTCACACCTAAATAATTGTAATCCCTCTATAAAAATCATGTACGGTTTGAAATTGTGATTGTATTTGTAACATAGTGTCAGGTGGCTAGAGATTAGTTCCGCTCCAGTGATCGCACCATGCAAGCCGATCCTGCAAAGTACTTCATGTTAAGCCGGGTTGCCATATTATCCGAGTTCGTATGAACCAAGTTCTACTGTATTCCTAATTATACAGTTAAAACAACTATTTGTGACACATTTAAATTTGTAATATTTAAGCTGTCTCGAAAATACATGAAAATTTGTATCTTGTAAAATAAAGTGGTTTAAAGTATGTTATATTATCATTGTGTTATATGTATTGCAGGTAAAAAGGGACAGTATGCGAGGGCTGGCACTGACACAACCGGGCAAGCTGGAGGAATTCTATACAGGGAAAATCTTTGGATAGATCCACCCAATATTGACACAGAGAATCACTAAGCGTTGTCAAAGAATCCAGGACCTGTTCATTTCTGTTATCTTTACCTCAGTGTTGGATTTCAATAATTTCAAAAGTGGTATGACAGATCATGAATAGGAATCTTAAATAGGTCTGTCAAGTGGACAGGGATATCTCAAGAGTGAAAGATTTGTACTAGTCAACCCGAGACTTGCAGAGGGTTGACATACAAAATCTTTTATAATGGTTGAAATACACCTGTCCTATTGACAGACCCACGTGTGATCATGTATTTCTCTCATACTTATCGAAAGATTGTAAAATTTCAGTTGTTTATAAACCTTTTCAAAGTGCCATCATTACAGGGGCATTGCAATGCATATTTAGACAATGCCGATAATGGTCGCTGCATGTATTGATGATGTCATGTTATTGTCGAGCGCAGTTGAGTGATCTTTTCCCTATTAACTGCAAGATAATCATTTCTTCCTCATTGTACAGAGATATCTGCCACAACCAAATCTAGCTACTCTTGTAGAGGAAAAGGTATCACATTCTGACTGACTTTCTGCTGCAAGATCCATCTATAATGTTAGGTGTGGAAACCGAATCAGGTATGGCTGACAATTGATTGTGTCTTGTCAAACTATATTCTGATCAAACACGACCCTCACAGATAATGTTCTCGGAGCTCGAGGTTGGCGCATGCACAGCTGTAGTTTACAAAATGTCGGTCTAGCTGAGAAATTGTCAACATTAGATTCAAATGCATCTATCTGATTAAATACTGGTGACAAAGTTAAAACTCTATGTCTACAGCTGGAATAACATCCCCTACTCACATCCAGGTATGTGTCAAAGCCGTGTTTTATCAGAATATATTTTGACTAGACACGATGGTCGGTCGTACATTGTACTTTATTTGGTTTCCCATACCTTGCGGTAAAGCTAGTCAGAAGCAGGTGATATCTTTTCCGTACAATTTCTGCCTGACTTTTCCGCTACAACAGTAGCTATTTCAATACCTACTTCAGGAGCGCTGATTAAGAGTCTGTACATGAGGTAAATAAAATTTATTTGTGTAATCACTTTACATTATAAAGCTTACAATGCCGATCATCTTAAGTATACTATACGTTTCTGATCTTGGTTATCGCCACGCCAACAGACGTTTACGACTGTTAAGCTCCACCCCTACATTGAAGCGACAGCCAATGAGAGCAGCGTTTACACAGCTTATTGACTGTCATTGGCAAACTGACTAGCACGCGTTCCCAGAAACTATTACATGATGGTACGTTAAACTCTTCAATTCAATTCAACTGACTAGATACCAATTAACGGAACCACCCACTAGACTGGCCTCCACATGTACACATATTGTAACGGTGCTTTAATATGTACAGTCCAATTGGACAATCCTTATCACCTTGACCTCAAGCTTGTTCTTCATGCGCATGCTAAACTTTGACATAATGCGCTATCGGAAGTCCACCTGCTTTCACATAATTCATTGATGTTTACCTGTTAAAAAGACTGTATTTAAATGGTTTTGATATATCTAATATTTCTTTGGTTTTGAGCATTTCAAAGTGATTTGGATTCTTGTTTTGTCACAGTACAACAAGTTTAAAGAAGTTTTTGAGAAAGTAGAATAAAAAATATCTAATTTGATAAGTTAGTAGATAAATGTGTATCTTCCCTTTATTAAATCTTCCTGTTTAGTAGGACGAAGATATCAGTACCATCAGAGGAGATTCACATCAGTCTAACCCGAGGCTTGCAGAGGGTTAAACTGTCGTGAATCTCCTCCATATCAAATCATTTATCATGGTCCTGATAAAATGAAAGAAAAAGATGGAACCCTGATGAAGTTCCTGATCAGTTGTCTCTTACAAGAATCAGCTGTAACAAGGAACAGTTGATGATCTGCTCTTCTCAGTTGTGTAATTAAAATTTCTATGGGGATTATGCAGGTCCAATACGGCTCTTATTTGAAACGTTTCGTTTGACCAAATTTTCTCTAATTAGGAGATTGATATAAAGTTATGATGAAAAAACGTTTTAGCTATTATTAAAAAAGACTGTTATTTTCATAGTGATATAAAATGTATTTATGTTTTATAAAACGATTTGCATGATGTCCAGTCACTGTGTTCCATTGTATACTGAAGCATAATCCATTATATCAATTATTTTGATATACGATATGATAAACCTGACTAGTACATACAGTCGTGATTAATGTGTTTTATAAAACTTACATTGTAATGATAAATATTGTTTTACCTGTTTTTAGCTACCAGGTACATAATATTGTTTGGTCAACTGAGAGTCTCAAGTGACCTATTTTAATCACCTTTTGTCCATCATCATGTGTCTTCCGTCGTGCGGCGACAAACAATTTGCATTTATCAACCTATTTTCCACAACCACTGCACCAAATTCGTTTAAATTTTTAGGTCCTTTACAAAAGTTATGAATTATATGACCCTGGGTTCTCATGTTTTCCCCAAAGGAGTGGGTCAAGTTTACTATACCGTTAGTTTATATTTGGAAAATTTTGTATCCCCCCGCGCAACGGGTCGAATGTGTATTCCTGATGTAGAGAAAAGCTAATTTTGGATTTGTTGTTTTACATTGGAAAAGCAAATTAGAATTTTAGGTACATGTAGGTGCAGTAAAAAATTTCTTCTTATTTTTACCAATACATATAACAGTAACTGTCAAAAAGAAAAATAATAAAGATAACTTCTGATACAAAGGTTCAAATTTAAAGTTTGTTTTTATTCAAAAATGCTTTTTACATTTAAAACCAAAAAAAGGAGATAAAAAAATAGTTAAAATTAAATCCGCCGATGGTGAGATTTAAACCAACTTTGTAATTCTCTTTCTGTATCAGCACTCAGGTGACCGTTAAGGCCTCTTGGGCCTTTTGTTGTTCTTTTAGTACAATCAAAATTTCAATTTGCAGTAAAATTTGTTATTGCAAGTAAGAATAGAATTGATATCTATAATTGATGTTTGATAGGATTGACTTGTATCAGCATTCCAGGAAATAAGTAATCTTCATGAAATGTTACCTGACCTCCCAGTGCTTAATTGGTAATGCTGGTACTGATGAAGTCTAAATAGAAATCAAAGGTAGCTGTGATACTGATTTTATAATATGTTTGTACCACATATTAAAGTTACAAATGTTCATATGTTAAATGCATCCTACAGTCTGTATTTTTATTACCACATTTGATCCAATAATTGTGCCTATATACCTTCAATGTAAGTCCTAATATCTACCATCCCTATGCCCTTCCTACATGTTACTCTATCAATTCCCATCTACATAATGTGAATTCAAACAAAGGTTATTATGTATTTTGAAGAGGAACTCCTCAGATTTGTATGTCCTCTTGTCTCCGAAGGGTCAGGATGACCTATATTCATGTACCCTCTGTCATTGTCCCCCGTCCATCGCCTGCTGTGCACCATGTGTAAAATTTCCATTCAAATGTTTTCTTCTCAATAACCGTACGGCCCAAAGTACTCATATTTGGACTGTAGCATGCTGGGATAAAGGCTACTATAGTTGTGAAAATGAATGACCTTGACCTATTTTCAATGTCACAGGAGTCAAATAGGCTTAAATCTTTGAAGGACTTCTTCTAACTAACCGAAAGTTCCAGGGTACTTATATTTGGCCTGTAGCATGCATGAATGATGGGCTACCAAAGTTGTGAAAATGAATGACCTTGACTTACTTTCAAGGTCACAGGGGTCAAATAGGCTAAAAAAATTGATAACTTCTACCTTACGGAAAGGTCCAGGGTACTCATATTTAGCCTGTAGTATGTCGGGATGAAGGGCTACCAAAGTTGTAAAAATGAATTACCTTGACCTACATTCAAGGTCACAGGGGTCAAATAGGCTAAAATCTTTGAGCGACTTCTTCTAACTAATCTAAAGTTCCCAGGTACTCCTTTTTGGCCTGTGGTATGTTGGGATGAATTAAGGGCTACTGAAGCTGTGAAAATGAATAACCTTCACCTACTGTCAAGGTCACAGGGGTCAAATAGGCTAAATACAGCTCTACCGGTTATTTAGCAGAAACTTGCATGAAATGAGCACTAGTCTGATATGGTCCCGACGAATTGTTGTTATTTTTTGGGTTGATCGGAAATTCAAGATGGATGCCACAGTGTTACATTAACGAATAACAGAAAGGAGAAACCAGCAGCTAAATTCAAAACGCAATTTAATTATATATACAATATTATACAGAGATGGTTTACAATATCTAAAGTAATTGGTGGTGGTACAAGAGTAATACGATGATTTAAAGTGTTACTTATCTGTATGCGAATGTCCTGGTATAATCCTTGATCCTTCCAGGTTTCAAATTAACAATAATCACAAATCCACAAGGAAATTGAATGTCCACTGATGATTTGTAAAGTTCCAGGCAATATGAATAAATCCACACAAAGTGTTGTAATAATCCACAGATAAAGTCACAATAGCTCTCCCAATAGAATCTTATATGGCGCTGTACAATTCTTGATATGTCTTATTACAGGTCTCATTACAGTTCTGATTAGCCTTGGGCAGCTGGAGTATATATAGCTTAACCCTAATTCAAGAATATTGGAGAACCTTCTTCTTCTAGAAATAAACACACATAACTTTCTGGAAATAGATCATTCTAGATCTCTACTTAAAATCAACATGTTTACAAACATATTTGTTTATACATGATTATATTCTAGAAAGTTCTATAACCTAGACTTATGATATGACCTTTATAGGATGTATTGATAAAAAAAGCTATAGGAGTTATCTCCCTTATCTCATAACTACATGTATTTAGTGTCATACATAACAACAGCTGTTATCTTGAAAACACATTTTGAACTTCTCAAGTTCTATCGGTGCAGTTTGGCTGAAACTTGCCTGGAATGACCCTGACATGATCTTGACAAAGTGTTGTTACATGTCGTTGATTCAAAATCGAAGATGGCTACCATGACACAATATCTAATTAATTTCCTATACAGCTAATGCCAAGGTAGCCGCGGTGGCCGAGTGGTTAAGATGTCCCGACATATTACCACAAGCCCTCCACCTCTGGGATGCGGGTTCGAATCCCATGTGGTGCAGTTGCCAGGTACTGACCGCTGGCCGGTGGTTTTTCTCCGGGTACTCCGGCTTTCCTCCACCAACAAACCTGGCACGTCCTTACATGACCCTGGCTGTTAATAGGACGTATTGTATGTATGTATCATATTTGATGATGTTGAACAATGATCTTTAGGACCTCTTATTCCAAGTATTACATGCTAGTCAACTAAAAAGAAATTTGCCATATGAACATAATATTTTTATATTAAATATTTTTATATTAATTTTGAAGATGTCAAATAAAAAATAAAGAAATACAAACCATGTCTGTTATATTATTAAAACTGACTAATTTATTTTACATCAATGACTCCAGCATCTGTCTGGAAATTGTAGAAATAGTTTTAAATAGCAAAAATTTAACAAGCCATTTTGAAGCTTTTAATCTTCATCCATATTATGATGTTACCATCACTGAAGTAATATCCCAGATCTATTTGGGTTGGATGCATTTCAGGAGAAAACAACTTACCAACCAAGACTTGCATTTTGTATAAACTTTTTAGCCCACCATCATCAGATGGTGGCCTCTTCAAAAAGACTTTCGTCCGTGATCCGTGGTCCGTCAGTTAACAATTGATGTTACCATTATTTCTCAGAAAGTACTGAAGGGATCTGTCTCAAATTTTTATGTGCAGGTTCCCCTAGTGCCCTAGTTGTGCAAATTGCATTTTGAGACCAATCGGTGAACAAGATGGACGACAGGCCGCCATCTTGGATTTTAATAGTTAAAATTTGTAACCGCTATTTCTCAGAAATCACTAAAGCGATCTTTCTCAAATTTCATCTGTAGGTTCCCACTGGTCTCTTGTTGTGTATATTGCATTTTGGACCAATCGGTCAACAAGATGGCCGATATGCTGCCATCTTTGATTTTGATAGTTAAAGTTTGTTACCGTTATTTTTCAAAAAGTGCAGAAAGTATCTGTTACAATGGCTGAAACTTGCCTGGAATGACCCTGACATGATCTTGACAAAGTGTTGTTACATGTCGTTGATTCAAAATCGAAGATGGCTACCATGACACAATATCTAATTAATTTCCTATACAGCTATTGCCAAGGTAGTTAGATGACCGTTAAGGCCCTTGGGCCTCTTGTTTCCTGCCTAGGTCATTATTGAATCATATATGGTAGCAGTTTCTATGGGATGTCTTTAAAAATACCACATTGTCATTAAAAAATTGTCTTTTGATAGCCATTATATTGGTGCAGGATCCTAAGGTTGAAAGCATTATGGTTAATAGTGAACTAATTTCCATGTATTGTATCATATTTGATGATGTTGAACAATGATCTTTAGGACCTCTTATTCCAAGTATTACATGCTAGTCAACTAAAAAGAAATTTGCCATATGAACATAATATTTTTATATTAAATATTTTTATATTAATTTTGAAGATGTCAAATAAAAAAGAAAGAAATACAAACCATGTCTGTTATCTTATTAAAACTGACTAATTTATTTTACATCAATGACTCCAGCATCTGTCTGGAAATTGTAGAAATAGTTTTAAATAGCAAACATTTTAACAAGCCATTTTGAAGCTTTTAATCTTCATCCATATTATGATGTTACCATCACTGAAGTAATATCCCAGACCTATTTGGGTTGGATGCATTTCAGGAGAAAACAACTTACCAAACCAGACCTTATATTTTGTATAAACTTTTTAGCCCACCATCATCAGATGGTGGCCTCTTCAAAAAGAGTTAATATTATTTCTCAGAAAGTACTGAAGGGATCTGTCTCAAATTTTTATGTGCAGGTTCCTCTAGTGCCCTAGTTGTGCAAATTGCATTTTGAGTCCAATCGGTGAACAAGATGGACGACATGCCACCATCTTGGATTTTAATAGTTAAAATTTGTAACCGCTATTTCTCAGAAATTACTAAAGCGATCTTTCTCAAATTTCATCTGTAGGTTCCCCTTGGTCTCTTGTTGTGTATATTGCATTTTGGACCAATCGGTCAACAAGATGGCCGACATGCTGCCATCTTGGATTTTGATAGTTAAAGTTCGTTACCGTTATTTTTCAAAAAATGCTGAAAGTATCTGTTACAAATTTAATCTGTAGGTTCCCCTTGGGTTCTAGTTGTGCATATTCGATTTTGAGATTGGTCAACAAGATGGCCAATATGCCGCCATCTTGGATTTTGATAGCTGAAGTTTGTTACCACTATTTCTCGGAGAGTACTGAAGGGATGTGTCTCAAATTTTTTATATGCAGGTTTCCCTAGGGCCAAAGTTGTGCATATTGCATTTTGGGACCGATCGCTCAACAAGATGGCTGACATGCCACCATCTTGAAATGTGATAGTTGAATTTTCTTACCGTTATTTTTGAAAAAGTACTGAAGGGATCGTTCTCAAATTTCAACTGTAGGTTCCCTAGGGCTCTATTTGTGTATATTGCATTTTTGGACAATCGGTCAACAAGATGGCCGACAGACCGCCATCTTGGATTTTGATAGTTAAAGTTTGTAACCGCTATTTCTCAGAAATTACTAAAGCGATCTTTCTGAAATTTCATCTGTAGGTTCCCCTTGGTCTCTTGTTGTGTATATTGCATTTTGGACCGATCGGTCAACAAGATGGCCGATATGCTGCCATCTTTGATTTTGATAGTTAAAGTTTGTTACCGTTATTTTTCAAAAAATGCTGAAAGTATCTTGTTACAAATTTAATCTGTAGGTTCCCCTTGGGTTCTAGTTGTGCATATTGGATTTTGAGATTGGTCAACAGTATGGCCGATAGGCCACCATCTTGGACTTCGATAACTGAAGTTTTTTACCACTATTTCTCAGAAAGTACTGAAGGGATGTGTCTCAAATTGTTTTATATGCAGGTTCCCCTAGGACCCGAGTTGTGCATATTGCATTTTAGGACCGATCGCTCAACAAGATGGTCGACAGGCCACCATCTTGAAATTTGATAGTTGATTTTTATTACCGTTATTTTTTTTTTAAAGTACTGAAGGCATCTGTCTCAAATTTCATCTGTCGGTTCCCTTAGGGCTCTTGTTGTGCATATTTAATTAGTGTATTTCCTCTTGAATATGAACAGATCAAACGAAACAATTGATCAATAATATAAAAGATTTAATACAGTATTTTATGAACAAGCAATATTAGCATTGACAGATTGACACTTTAGATCATTCATAGGCTCGCAGATTCCTGTAAAGAAACAAGAAAAGTGAATAAACTTAAATAAAGATTAGACATTCCTTATAGGAGATGACGCTAACTTAGAACACCTACATATATTGTCGATGATACAAACGAGAGTGTTTCTTAACCTTCTACAAAAGCTTGTTATGGGAATAAACATGTTGTGCACAACTTACATGTATCACTGAACTATTAATAAGACAGCTACCTGTTGTATTTCCCACGATGACTACTAATCATAGAAAGATCTCGAATCCACTTAACGTACTATCATGATGACCCCAGAAAGACTTCACGTACAGTTCACGCCACCGCCATTGATATCGCTTCCACAAGATTACACAGCATAAGAAGAATTTTTAAATACAGTACGCGACCAATCAGTGATGTTTAAAACAAAGTATTAGTACAACGAACATTTTTAAATAAATGTGTGTCAACATTTAGATAAACAAAGTATATTAACAATTATCTTTTTTTTTTTAATTTAAAACATGTGTTTGTGTATACCTGGATGGCCCGTAGCTTTAAGTGATGGAGCTTGGCCAGGTTTCCAAGTACAGCTTGGATCTCCTAATTCGACTCCATTCGATCTGCCGTCCCCATCCGAGTCCGCCATACACAAGTCGTGTGTCCAGCTGTGGCCAGAGGAAGCGAAGTCCTGACCAAAGAAAACGGGCTTTGCACAAACTAGCAAGGCATCAACTTTATTTCTTTTCTGGTTTGAATAGATCGAAGACAACTTGTAAACTACATGTACGTTTTTTTTGGCATCATTCGGTCACTTCATTATCCCTACCAAAGAGATAGAAAGATGTTATTATAAAATATTTAAACAACGGGGTTTGCGATCACGCAATTTTCATGTAAGGAGAATTGACTTGAAATCGCGATTTTTTTTTTTTTTTTTTGCAAACCCCTCCTTTCTATCCACATATCATGACATGTGTAAGAGTCTTATAAGGTACACTGTTTAGTGTCACTCCCGTTACTG
Organism: Argopecten irradians; assembly: GCF_041381155.1. Lineage (NCBI taxonomy): Eukaryota > Metazoa > Mollusca > Bivalvia > Pectinida > Pectinidae > Argopecten > Argopecten irradians. Next base: position 9,243,668 of record NC_091140.1, on the reverse strand, counting down.
TTCTTATTTTGTATAAACTAAGCATTTCTGACTATTTCAAACAATGCATCAAATTAAGATATTCATTACTGAAGTTGATGGAATCAAAAAAGTCGTAAGTACTTCTGGATTTTTTTTTAAATGTGTACGTAAATATGCATGGGTACATTTTGAAATGTCACTACTGTTACAAGTGTTCTGTAAAAACTAAATATGTTGAGGCGAAAAAAGATATATTGCCTTGATCGCATACTTAACACTTCAAATAGAAGCACATGTCTGTATAATACAGTCGTGAATTTGTAAGAGGGATTTTTGTGATAACAGAAGTGACAAATACATGCAGTTTACACCTGTACTTTTGTCAACTCAATTGACAATATGTTTAAAATATGATTGTCCTCTTATTTTTCTAATTCTACAACCTTGTGATGAACTGGTAAGTGGTTATATTCAAAACGATGTTTTTTACCATTATGTGACAGGAAGGACATGTACATATCACATAACAGCAGTGACGCCAAGTCTTCGTACTTTTATTACATTGTCCAGGGTTCAGTATTTCTTTTTTTTCACTTTTTTTTACATCTAACGGCCATTAAAAGAGACATTACATCAAATGCAAATCTACAGTCGACAGCTTTTCGTCTTATAACATGAGTGATATCAAACTCAGATAGTATACAGGTGTAAAAGGAGTGACAATGTGAGCAATGGTTGGACAAAGCTAAGAAACTTTCATAAACTTCATGCTTATAGTTGAAATACATTTTAAGCCAATTTTTAATGACAATAAATCTCTCCATTTTTGCAAGGTTTATAAGTGAGTCTCATATACGTCCTTGATTTTTGCAATAAGAGAGATATTTATTTTGTAACAGTAGTGACTTTGGCTTACAGCAGTGCCAAATGCAAGCAATGCTTGAACAGAATTAATGCTGAAGAAATTTCATGATTCTTTGCTAAGTTTGAAATTTGTTTTAATGAAGACAATGTGTAATGCAATAATAATAAAATTCCCCAGTTTCTGGTAGTACATGTACTATAATCTATTTATTTTACTGGATAAGAGAGAAAATTATCTTGTAACTGTAGTAACTTAGATACTGCGTTCTTTTTGTTCTGCTAGTAATTATTCAGAGAGATTGGGACTAATCGACGGTACTTAACCCACGTCATTTTACAACGGTTTACGATAATCACAAGGTTCAGATAAAGCAACTCTAAAACTGAAATTATACAAAAAATATTATTTTCAATTTTCTATATCATTTATTAATATGAAGTTATTACTAGTTGTATCCCCTTATCCTACACAAATCAAACATTATATCTAAATTATGCTATTTTAATTATACATGATTCCACAGAAGGATTATTAAAAGTATGTATTGTCTTTCTAAAACAAATCCATTGTCAGTGTAGATCGAACACATTTTAATCTTCTAACACAATTTAAAAAAAAAACGAAAAAATATTAGCATTGATAACGTCATTAGTTTCCTTATAACGAATAATGTAAACAAGATTGTGATAATTTATTGTTCCCAACGATGTCTTTCAAATTTGAAAAAGAAACTACATCAATGTTTAAATTTGATCCCTCGTCCGAAACATGTTTTATGAATATGCAAACAATATTAACTTTTATTACAATATCTTACCGCAGTACCGCGTATACAAACAATAACTTTTATTCCTTACCGCATTACCGCGTATACTTACCTGACCAAATAAGTTCCTAGGGCCCGCACCGTGGGGGTTGAGATGTCCCACACCAAGCCACAGTCCAGTAACTCCGGCACAGGGGTTCGGAACTTGTCGGCCGTTAGGTATATTTTGTTGATAGTTAGGGTAGGCAATGGTAACGCCAAGTAAAATGGCGAGTATAATCCCCGAGAACATTGTGGTGACAAGTCAGTGTTAATTCTACTAAATGTACAGGATTCCTGCTGTCTTCAGACTTTATATAAGTGTTCTGATCGCGATAAGACCACGCACTAATCGTGACATAAGCGGGAGATAATGTACAGGTTGTAAAATGATAATATGATTTATAGAATGTCAGATTGACTGGCAAGCCTAACAACACACATCTGAAATACTTTATCTGGAACGGTTGAAAATTCAGAACTTCATAAAGTTTAAAAAGTCGAACATCAGCATTGATCGGAATACTACATACAAGGCCATAGACTAAATTATAATACAGATACCGTAATAACAAATATCATATCATTCTTGTACTATAAAAAGTGCAATTTTTACACAAAGAGTTCTGGTGTACTGTCGGGAATAATGGACGGTACTGAAAGTAGTACTTAGTACTTGGTTTGCTGTTTGACATTACAGAGTGTTGTATGCAATGGAGACAGTTGTTACGTTCAATTTTTCTGACAAAGTCTTTTATGTAGGTACATAATGATGTATACGATTTAACCGCTATTCCCATTGAATTATTATATATGTGGATTTGTGTCTTATTTTGAAGATAATGAATTTTAATTTGGACATTTTAATGTCACAAGTACAAACTATCTTTATCTTGCTATGAGTGAACCACTACTTTGTTGATAGATATGTACAATGTATTGATAAAATACAGTCCATTAATGATCACGGGGAGGTGAGAAAATAGCAAATCAAATAGGACATGTTCTTTTCAATTCATGCATGGGTGACCAGATTTATCACCCTGCAAACCATACAGGTTTCATTCTATCATGATGAGAAATAAAATTCTTAATTATCAGAAATAGGACATAAATAGAAGATTTCTAACGACTTTGTTTCCTATGAAATTTTATGAAACGAGTCAATTTAAAGATTTTTTTTGCGAGCTTTGGCGAGATAATCTTTATCACTTCAAAAGAATCAAGCATAGTTCGCCATTTTGTTCCGCAGTCTTCGAAATCCTGACGTTTCATTTTCAGTGTTTATATCATGAACAAAGCAAATTTTAAAACTTGTGTGATTGTTGTAGAAACAAACAGTGGTAGTGGGCTACGATTCGTATTTTAAACTTTATTCGTTTAGGTTAACATCCTATGATTTGTATTATATATATAAGAATGATATATATGTTACATACAGTCCATGTTACCAACATGTTTGAATGTAGATTCTTGATTAGACTGATGTCTTACATCAAATTCATATCACTAACGCGTTTGATTATAGATACGTCGTCATACTTCATGGTGACAATGATGTCTTACATCAAATCCATGTTAACAACACGTTTGATTGTAGATCCATCGTCATACTTCATGGTGACACTGATGTCTTACATCAAATCCATGTTAACAACACGTTTTATTGTAGATACACCGTCATACTTCTTGGTTAGGCTGCTGTCTGACATCAAATCCATGTTAACAATACGTAAATCGCCGTACTTCTTGGTGTGGCTGACATCTTCCATCCAATCCATGTTACCAACATGTTTTATTATTGATGCATCGTCATACTTCTTGGTGACACTGATGTATTACATCCAATCCATGTTACCAACACGCTTTATTGTAGATAAATCGTCATACTTCTTGGTTAGACTGATGTCTTACATCCAATCCATGTTACCAACACGTTTGATTGTAGATACATCGTCATACTTCTTGGTTAGACTGATGTCTTACATCCAATCCATGTTACCAACACGATTGATTGTCGATAAATCGCCGTACTTCTTGGTGTGACTGACATCTTCCATCCAATCCATGTTACCAACACGTTTGATTGTAGATACATCGTCATACTTCTTGGTGACACTGATGTCTTACATCCAATCCATGTTACCAACACGCTTTATTGTAGATACATTACCGTACTTCTTAGTGAGACTGATCAGACGACTTTTATACTCACAGATATTTACATAGCAACCCTACAACGTACAAATATACAGACGTTTGTATCAGTGTGTGATGATGATTATGATGGTGGTGTTGATGATGATGGTGTTGATGATGATGGTGGTGGTGGTGATGTTCATGGTGGATTAATGTCGATGCCAACATTATTCCGAATATCATCTTCATTAATCAAATGTAGTCATAAGTCAACAGCTCTTTAAATGTGACGTCAGTGTGTAAAGAAACAATCTTTGAGTATTCGGTTAATCAAATTGACCGAATTAAAAATTTTCAATATAGAATAAACAGAACGATAATCAGGTTTAGATCAACCTTTGAATAATCCATCAGCAGTATCTATCATACAGTTTTAAAGAAATGACAAGAAAATATATAGAAGGTTCCTAAAACGATCAACAACACGTTAAGACGGTTTCGATCTATGAATATGACTCCCCACTATGAATACATAAGTACAAAATAAATAAAAATTTTGGTGAAATATAGTTTAAAAAGTTGAGAACATTGTAGGTTTACCTGCAAATGCCGTTCACCTCTTCCACCTGAAAATGAATTTCGGCTGTGTGCCATTCGCCTGTTGTTGAAAGCAACCAAATCTCCCGGCTGGAGACGAACTTCATTCTGAATTATAATAGGAAATCAATTGATAAAAACGCAAAGATTAGAACGAAAAAGCTTAAACATAAAGTGCGACACTTTATCAGCATTTCAAGGGTTATTATTTCATCTCAACTTATACATCATCTATCAGATTATCAAAAGGTCGAGAAAATTTCAACACAACGAAGATTTCATGTTACACAGTATACATGAGTTCGCTATCAAGGGTTCTTAATAAAATTCTTGCATTCATCCATACCATTTATACAATTATTTGCAAAACATTTGAATTCGCGAAATCACGGGAAAATTGGTATTTGTTGAAAATAAAGTGGTTTACAGTAGTTTAATCTCTGTGAAATGTCGGATCATTTCTGTAAAATGTCGGATCATCTCTGTGAAATGTCGGATCATCTCTGTAAAATGTCGGATCAATTCTGTGAAATGTCGGATCATCTCTGTGAAATGTCGGATCATCTCTGTAAAATGTCGGATCATCTCTGTGAAATGTCGGATCATCTCTGTGAAATGTCGGATCATCTCTGTAAAATGTCGGATCATTTCTGTGAAATGTCGGATCATCTCTGTAAAATGTCGGATCAATTCTGTGAAATGTCGGATCATCTCTGTGAAATGTCGGATCATCTCTGTAAAATGTCGGATCATCTCTGTGAAATGTCGGATCATCTCTGTGAAATGTCGGATCATCTCTGTAAAATGTCGGATCATTTCTGTAAAATGTCGGATCATCTCTGTGAAATGTCGGATCATCTGTAAAATGTCGGATCATCTGTAAAATGTGTAAAATGAATAAGCGAACCTTTGTATGGAAGTTGGAAATGGCTCTTGCAAACATCTGGTATGCTCTGTAATATTGGGGTACAACATCCTGTAATGTAGAAAGGGGTAATGAATAGGTAGGTATTTTGGCGGTAATCTATACTTCGCTAAAATATAATTGCGGTGATTGCATTTTTTCAATTAATATAACTGATAATAATAACTGCATGTATATTCATTAAAATGTGTTGTATGGACAATAAATATAACTGATAATAATACTGCATGTATGGTCATTAAAATGTGTTGTATGGACAATTAATATAACTGATGATGATTTCTGCATGTATGGTCATCAAAATATGTTGTATGGTCAATTAATATAACTGATAATAATACTGCATGTATGTTCATTAAAATGTGTTGTATGGACAATTAATATAACTGATAATAATAACTGCATGTATATTCATTAAAATGTGTTGTATGGACAATTAATATAACTGATAATAATACTACATGTATGGTCATTAAAATGTGTTGTATGGTCAATTAATATAACTGATGATAATAACTGCATGTATGTTCATTAAAATGTGTTGTATGGACAATTAATATAACTGATAATAATAACTGCATGTATGTTCATTAAAATGTGTTGTATGGACAATTAATATAACTGATAATAATTACTGCATGTATGTTCATTAAAATGTGTTGTATGGACAATTAATATAACTGATAATAATAACTGCATGTATGTTCATTAAAATGTGTTGTATGGACAATTAATATAACTGATAATAATAACTGCATGTATGTTCATTAAAATGTGTTGTATGGACAATTAATATAACTGATAATAATAACTGCATGTATGGTCATTAAAATGTGTTGTATGGACAATTAATATAACTGATAATAATAACTGCATGTATGTTCATTAAAATGTGTTGTATGGACAATTAATATAACTGATGATGATTTCTGCATGTATGGTCATTAAAATGTGTTGTATGGACAATTAATATAACTGATAATAATAACTGCATGTATGTTCATTAAAATGTGTTGTATGGACAATTAATATAACTGATGATGATTTCTGCATGTATGGTCATTAAAATATGTTGTATGGACAATTACTATAACTGATAATAATAACTGCATGTATGTTCATTAAAATGTGTTGTATGGACAATTAATAATAACTGATGAAGATTTCTGCATGTATGGTCATTAAAATGTGTTGTATGGACAATTAATATAACTGATAATAATAACTGCATGTATGTTCATTAAAAAATGTGTGTTGTATGGACATTAATAACCTATATGTCATGATAGCGCAAAAATTTAATGCATGTATGGTCATTAAAATGTGTTGTATGGACAATTAATATAACTGATGATAATAACTGCATGTATGTTCATTAAAATGTGTTGTATGGACAATTAATATAACTGATGAAGATTTCTGCATGTATGGTCATTAAAATGTGTTGTATGGACAATTAATATAACTGATAATAATAACTGCATGTATGTTCATTAAAATGTGTTGTATGGACAATTAATATAACTGATAATAATTACTGCATGTATGTTCATTAAAATGTGTTGTATGGACAATTAATATAACTGATAATAATAACTGCATGTATGTTCATTAAAATGTGTTGTATGGACAATTAATATAACTGATAATAATAACTGCATGTATGGTCATTAAAATGTGTTGTATGGACAATTAATATAACTGATAATAATAACTGCATGTATGTTCATTAAAATGTGTTGTATGGACAATTAATATAACTGATAATAATAACTGCATGTATGTTCATTAAAATGTGTTGTATGGACAATTAATATAACTGATAATAATAACTGCATGTATGTTCATTAAAAATGTGTTGTATGGATACAATTAATATAACTGATAATAATAACTGCATGTATGTTCATTAAAATGTGTTGTATGGACAATTAATATAACTGATAATAATAACTGCATGTATGTTCATTAAAATGTGTTGTATGGACAATTAATATAACTGATAATAATACTGCATGTATGGTCATTAAAATGTGTTGTATGGACAATTAATATAACTGATAATAATAACTGCATGTATGTTCATTAAAATGTGTTGTATGGACAATTAATATAACTGATAATAATAACTGCATGTATGTTCATTAAAATGTGTTGTATGGACAATTAATATAACTGATAATAATAACTGCATGTATGTTCATTAAAATGTGTTGTATGGACAATTAATATAACTGATAATAATAACTGCATGTATGTTCATTAAAATGTGTTGTATGGACAATTAATATAACTGATAATAATAACTGCATGTATGTTCATTAAAATGTGTTGTATGGACAATTAATATAACTGATAATAATAACTGCATGTATGTTCATTAAAATGTGTTGTATGGACAATTAATATATAACTGATGAAGATTTCTCATGTATGGTCATTAAAATGTGTTGTATGGACAATTAATATAACTGATAATAATAACTGCATGTATGTTCATTAAAATGTGTTGTATGGACAATTAATATAACTGATGAAGATTTCTCATGTATGGTCATTAAAATGTGTTGTATGGACAATTAATATAACTGATAATAATAACTGCATGTATGTTCATTAAAATGTGTTGTATGGACAATTAATATAACTGATAAAAATAAATGCATGTATGGTCATTAAAATGTGTTGTATGGACAATTAATATAACTGATGATAATAACTGCATGTATGTTCATTAAAATGTGTTGTATGGACAATTAATATAACTGATGAAGATTTCTGCATGTATGGTCATTAAAATGTGTTGTATGGACAATTAATATAACTGATAATAATTACTGCATGTATGTTCATTAAATGTGTTATGGACAATAATAAAAGAATTTCTGGTATGTCATTAAAATGTGTTGTATGGACAATTAATTAATGATAATAATACTGCATGTATGTCATTAAAATGTGTTGTATGGACAATTAATATAACTGATAATAATAACTGCATGTATGTTCATTAAAATGTGTTGTATGGACAATTAATATAACTGATAATAATAACTGCATGTATGTTCATTAAAATGTGTTGTATGGACAATTAATATAACTGATAATAATAACTGCATGTATGTTCATTAAAATGTGTTGTATGGACAATTAATATAACTGATAATAATAACTGCATGTATGTTCATTAAAATGTGTTGTATGGACAATTAATATAACTGATAATAATAACTGCATGTATGGTCATTAAAATGTGTTGTATGGACAATTAATATAACTGATAATAATAACTGCATGTATGTTCATTAAAATGTGTTGTATGGACAATTAATATAACTGATAAGAATTTGCATGTATGGTCATTAAAATGTGTTGTATGGACAATTAATATAACTGATAATAATAACTGCATGTATGTTCATTAAAATGTGTTGTATGGACAATTAATATAACTGATAATAATAATGCATGTATGTCATTAAAATGTGTTGTATGGACAATTAATATAACTGATAATAACTGCATGTATGTTCATTAAAATGTGTTGTATGGACAATATAAATTAATGATATTATATTAATCATGAATATGTAGTCATTAAAATGTGTTGTATGGACAATTAATATATAACTGATAATAATACTGCATGTATGTTCATTAAAATGTGTTGTATGGACAATTAATATAACTGATATAATAACTGCATGTATGTTCATTAAAATGTGTTGTATGGACAATTAATATAACTGATGATAATACTGCATGTATGTTCATTAAAATGTGTTGTATGGACAATTAATATAACTGATGATAATACTGCATGTATGTTCATTAAAATGTGTTGTATGGACAATTAATATAACTGATAATAATAACTGCATGTATGTTCATTAAAATGTGTTGTATGGACAATTAATATAACTGATGATAATATACTGCATGTATGTTCATTAAAATGTGTTGTATGGACAATTAATATAACTGATAATAATAACTGCATGTATGTTCATTAAAATGTGTTGTATGGACAATTAATATAACTGATATAATTAATTTATGTATGTCATTAAAATGTGTTGTATGTGTTAACGATATATTAAATTAAATGTGTTGTATGGACAATTAATATAACTGATGATAATTATTGCATGTATGTTCATTAAAATGTGTTGTATGGACAATTAATATAACTGATAATAATATGCATGTATGTTCATTAAAATGGTTGTATGGACAATTAATATAACTGATGATAATTACTGCATGTATGTCATTAAAATGTGTTGTATGGACAATTAATATAACTGATAATAATACTACATGTGTATGGTCATTAAAATGTGTTGTATGGACAATTAATAAATACTGATGATAATTATTGCATGTATGTTCATTAAAATGTGTTGTATGGACAATTAATATAACTGATGATAATTACTGCATGTATGTCATTAAAATGTGTTGTATGGACAATTAATATAACTGATAATAATACTGCATGTATGGTCATTAAAATGTGTTGTATGGACAATTAATATAACTGATGATAATTTCTGCATGTATGGTCATTAAAATGTGTTGTATGGACAATTAATATAACTGATGATAATACTGCATGTATGGTCATTAAAATGTGTTGTATGGACAATTAATATAACTGATGATAATTACTGCATGTATGGTCATTAAAATGTGTTGTATGGACAATTAATATAACTGATAATAATAACTGCATGTATGTTCATTAAAATGTGTTGTATGGACAATTAATATAACTGATGATAATTATTGCATGTATGTTCATTAAAATGTGTTGTATGGACAATTAATATAACTGATGATAATTACTGCATGTATGGTCCTTAAAATGTGTTGTATGGTCAATTAATATAACTGATAATAATACTACCTGTGGTCTTAATATGGTCATTAAAATGTGTTGTATGGACAATTAATATAACTGATGATAATTATTGCATGTATGTTCATTAAAATGTGTTGTATGGACAATTAATATAACTGATGATAATTACTGCATGTATGGTCCTTAAAATGTGTTGTATGGTCAATTAATATAACTGATAATAATACTGCATGTATGGTCATTAAAATGTGTTGTATGGACAATTAATATAACTGATAATAATAACTGCATGTATGTTCATTAAAATGTGTTGTATGGACAATTAATATAACTGATAATAATACTGCATGTATGGTCATTAAAATGTGTTGTATGGACAATTAATATAACTGATAATAATAACTGCATGTATGTTCATTAAAATGTGTTGTATGGACAATTAATATAACTGATAATAATAACTGCATGTAGTTCATTAAAATGTGTTGTATGGACAATTAATATAACTGATAATAATACTGCATGTATGGTCATTAAAATGTGTTGTAGACAATTATATAACGTATTACAATTATGGACAATTAATATAACTGATAATAATAAAACTGCATGTATGTTCATTAAAATGTGTTGTATGGACAATTATAAACTGATATAATAACTGCATGTATGTTCATTAAAATGTATTGTATGGACAATAAATATAACTGATAATAATTACTGCATGTATGTTCATTAAAATGTGTTGTATGGACAATTAATATAACTGATAATAATTACTGCATGTATGTTCATTAAAATGTGTTGTATGGTCAATTAATATAACTGATAATAATACTGCATGTATGTTCATTAAAATGTATTGTATGGACAATAAATATAACTGATAATAATTACTGCATGTATGGTCATTAAAATGTGTTGTATGGACAATTAATATAACTGATGATGATTTCTGCATGTATGGTCATTAAAATATGTTGTATGGACAATAAATATAACTGATGATGATGATTTCTGCATGTATGGTCATTAAAATGTGTTGTATGAACAATAATATAATTGATAATAATTACTGCATGTATGATCATTAAAATGTGTTGCATGAACATAATAATCTACATGCATTTTAATTTTTTTTTGAATCAGTTATGGTCATATAAAAAAAATTCTTACTTGAAATGTAGATATGCACCGAATCGTTAAAAAATACAGAGAGAGTAAATCAAATGTACACAGCTATCTTACCTGTGCTATCTCTGCGACGCCAGCAGACACAGGACTCCAGAATACTCCAATTATCTAAGTAAAAACATATGATTTACAGAAAAGATATTACCATTTTTCTAAACGACATTTTAATAATAAAAAAAACACATTATAAAGATCATGAGTACAGAACTAACTCTTTTGTCTAATTTTATAAAATATTTTTACAATATCAGATATTTCAGAATATAAAGCATAGCACTATTTTAACAAACGATGTTATAGTTCATCAGCAGAATTCTAAAATCAAATTATATATCTTAAGCCTTTATCTTTCGAATGCTTGGTTGTGTAGATAACTTATGGCTCACTTTTGCAAAACGGGCCGAGACATTTCATACCTGCGCACAATAGATGTAAACAAACATATAGACGAACACGTTATGTTAGTGTTATTTTGGACTGAAGAAGGCACTTTAGTGGCTGAATACATATTCCATAGAAATTATTTTGATTTTACTTTTACTTTGTATTTATTTTGGCCTTTTATTTCGGAATATTAATATACTAGCTTTATACCGTTTTTACCTCATTATGGTAAAGGTGGTGTTCAAGCTAATGTTAAAAATCCCATAGAAACTGCCCACAGTCCAATTTTCTTGAAACTTTGCATATTGTAAGTACTACTAGTTGTCCCTTTAAAACGACACTTCTTTTTCCTTTTGTGATTTTAAAAAGGCCCAAAGGGCCTGAATTCTTTGTAGTCATTTTCATTAAAACTACCTGCACAAACATGCCAAAAAAGGTTAGCCTTTGTTAAATATTCTACATTTATTATTCATAAATCATTTGAGTAGATCGTATACTTTGTAATTAAGTCATTTCTTTTAGAATTTTAACGGAAAATTTTGTTTGAAATAATATTTTTTACGAAAATTTAACACTTTTTGGAAAAAACGAAAACGAAACATTAAAAAATAGAGAGTGCATGTAGCAACGGAACACTTCTTTGTTAGTATACCTAGTTATACATTTCCAGTTTATAATTCCAGAGTCCGATATAAGTGAAAATCGGTGTACAGTAATAATTTTTGATGCTAAATATCATGGTAACACCTTTTAAAATATTGGTTGCCATGGTAACAAAACGGAGGCCTCTGATTGGCTGAAATTTAAATGATGTCAGAATTAAGTGAAAATTGGTATATATGTGTTACAAGGTATGCTGAATAACATGGTAACACTTTCAAAAAGATCAGTTGCCATGGAAACAAAATGGAGGCCTCTGATTGGTTGTAATTTAGATATTGTCAGATTTAAGTGAAAATTGGTATATATGGGTTATAAAATATGCTGAATAACATGGAATCCCTTTTTAAACGATTGGTTGCCATGGAAACAAAATGGAGGTCTCTGATTGGTTGAAATTTAGATATTATTAGATATTAGTGAAATTGGTACATATTGGTTATGGGGTAGGCCGAATGAGATAGTAATAGTTTTAAATACATTGTTGCCATTGTTTCGAAATAAAAGCCGTCTGATTGCATAAAATTAAGATTGTAGCCTTTGTGGTGCTGGTATCATTTTTAAATTATACATACTTTAGTTGAAATACCACATACCCAAAGCAATTTTAGAAAATATCATTTCAGGCCCTTTATGCCTTTTTAAAACATACAAAATAAATAAACAACACATAAAAAGTAGCTATGTACCTAGACCTTTAACACTGCAAAATTTGAAAAAAATCGGCACGTGGGCGGATTATGCAACCCCACCTTTTGTATGTAAAGAGGATTTTTACTTGCTTGAAATACAATTTGTATTATCATCTCAAAACATCAAAATAACGTTCATGTTAGCAACGTTACTTCTAATTGACTTAAACATATGCTTAATTATATATTAGAGAAAAGAGTCCCCCAATTAATTTGGTATGTCACTAGATTAGATTGAATTCTAAGAATTGTTATGTTATGGAGCTAAACAAAAGTTTAGTGAAATGTTTTATGATGAAACTTCAATTTATGAGATATATCTTCATCTATTCAATTTAATCTTTATAGTTATATGTGCCATAACTGGGGTGAGCGATAATGTTGACAGGTTATTTTTTCTCTTCAGTAATCTATTTAAAACCATAAGTTTTGGTGAATACAGTTGTGAAACTCATTCAAATTGACAAACATGTATTATGCCTTATAAACATAAGTTACAACACAGAATTTAAGCAAAGTAAAGTTCTTGTCGTTTATGCCTTACAAATGTTTAGATAAAAATATAACTGCATAAATCAGTTTACAATAACTAATAACACTGCTTAAAATGTGAAATGAAATTGGCTTCATGGTCTGACCGTATGTACTCTTTTCTGCTAATCTAAATGTGTAAACTTACAACTTATACATTGTAAGTGTTGGAATTCCGCAAAATTCTCACTTCTGCTGGTGAATAACATATTAAAAGTTATTGATTTGTGAGTATGATAATTACGGCACAACTTTAGATATGTACATCATCAAGCGACACACTCAATATGAACTTATTTTATAACCAAACAAACTAATACAGAAATGGTGTAACACATGTTACAATGTGAATTGTCATGGGGTTTTGATGTTGGTGATCATGTGACAGATTAGAGAATTAATAAGTATTGATATAACTATTTTTTAATTTCATCAGGTTATACATGTATTAAAAACTACGCTTTATTATTTAATCCAATATCGAACACCTTACCTCGTGTTCGTTGTTCAAGTTGATAACTGGCCTTTGTATATGTAGATGGATAGGGGTATCTCTGTGAAAGAAATCAATATCAATGATTTATATATCATTGAAAATAAAACAGATGAGGCGTTGTCTTTTTTATTCAACAAATACATTGAATATCGAGATGATAAGGTTAAAACTGAAAAAAAAAACTGATAACTGAGAAATTGCAATGGGGTGAGGGGTCAGTGGATAGAAGAACACAATTCACTCTGTTTAAAATAATTTTTTTTCAAATGAAAATTTTTATGCTAGCTATCTAATTAGATATATTGCAAATTATATTGTGTACAATCCATCACATTTTTGCATAACTTGGACAAATAAAGTTAAATGTAAGAATTGTTGACATAGTTTAATTGACCTTGACTCGTGATTCCGGACAAATGTACACGGAGTAGTGGTCAGTGTTTTAAATTCGACAGGATTCGTTTGTCGGAATTCCTCACAGACGGCAAACAAGTCAACAAAGATTGTTTCCCCTCCGACCAGACTAACATCAAATCTGGAATAGGTACAAAATTGTTTGGATTATCATAATTAAATTTGGAATACAGGTACAAAATTATTTGGATTATCATATGTGAACAGCTTCGCACATTACCCCGCCTCAGACAAAAATCTTCCTATTGGTAAAATATCCAAGATATAGACATATTAGGCTGGTCGAAAAGTATCAGGTATGGATGATAGAGTTATCGTTCTTTGCCACTAACGTCATAAGCACAACAAGATGGCGGTCAAGAAACGCTTCGCCATCCGAGAAATGGAATCACGAAATGTATGACGATGCCGCTGATGACCACTGTCAAAAGCAATACGAAATTGGGAATACTTATTTAGGAGTATTTCATAGTAATGGATCATGCCAACTCATTCCATTAGGTGAAAATGATTACGTTTTGAATTATTTTGGTTACCATTCATAAAGCATTTTGAAGTTACTGAAGCATAATTCTCAATATTTTTTGGGGTTATGAAGTCATAGACAAAACACGGAAGGACATTCTTCATAGACGCGTCCGTCCTTTTTTGTCCATAACTTCATAACCATTAAAGATATTGACAATAATGCTTATAATTTAATTAAGATAATTCACTCAGGTACTAATTAGGCGTAAATTTCCACGATTTTACTTACCTTTTCAATAAAACAAACTGAGTTGTGGCGCAGTGATCTTATCCAATAATTCAGTTTGGCCGATGACTGTACCGCTTTTAAAATTCCCAGCGAAACTGTTTTGTTTATATGACGTCATAATACTTGACGTACAATTCGTTATACAATTTGTTAGTGACCACGGAAACATATTGAGTTTAAACCAAACGATTCATGTATCGGCCGTGTCTCGCCCGATAGAGTTTATTTAGACCAAATGGTCGTATTTGTAAACAAGTACGCGATTTACATGCAAAAGATAACTAATTTGATTTATTTTTTTCCGTAGTATAAATCTTACACAACAGTTATAATACCGGAATGAAAACCATGATAGGCTGAGTAACTGCAGTATCTTTGGGGATGCAAGAATGCTACAAACTGAATGATAGATAAATTGCATAACTACAAGGAATATTAAATCGCAATAAATAGAAAATAATCACGTTCTCATTAACAATACAATAAAAGTAATACTTAAGACAGTGTAGAAACTGTATTCCCGGCGCCGACTCGTAGTACGGAAGGTCTGTATGGAATTGTAACTTAGACCGCGTGTACGCCACATTGGTCGGATGTTCCATCGCAATGACGTCATAAATCTGTCACAGAAATATTGTTGAGAATGGTTTTTGATAAGGCTAAACTCCGTCTTCCCTGTTCTGACTCTTTAACATTTTTGAACAATTATACATATTTTTTTCTTTTTAAAAAAGCCATAACAAAACGCAAATTAATTATCAAAACATACATATGCAATCATGTGCCACATGCATAACCTATATTATGAAGCTTGTTTTTCAATATAACAACAATCTTTACCTCTATGAATTACTTTGTTTTTCTTCAATTAAAATATTGTATAACCTACTTTTCCATAAGTGTTATCCAGAAGCTGCGCCAGATGTTTCGGAATGAACTTAATGAAAATAAAAAGACAAATATTACCTCATCCCTTTCGTCTTTGCATGTTATCGTATTTTTCTGGAAGGGTATCGACTGCGACGAAATTATTTGTATCTCAAAATCTTGTGGTTTTCTATCGATGCTCCACTCTCATCCCGTAAGTCACATTCAATACTTATCCAAAAGAGTAGTAACTCTTTAATATGCAAAGACATGTTTATCAATATCAAGACTGTTTACCTGTAAATAATTTACTACACAATCCACTTATTATATTGGTATAACCCCTCTTATTCAAAATTTGCATGGTAAGATGTATTTATTAAAATACGTTCGAAAAATAAGACAAAATACGGCCGATATGAAAGACTTCAAGCTTAATAGTTATTTGTCTTTTAAGCTCTGTGGCAATGCGATACCCAGCGCATGGTTTTACGAAATTTTACTACTGGGAAATAGTTTTAAATAATTGATAGTATATTATATTAGGGAGGAAATGTTATAAAATTTTACCTCGGATACCAGATTAGGTACAACAGGTGCCCCCTTAATAAGTCCAAGACCATGCTCATTAATATTCTTCAGCCACCTGAAGTAGTCATTTATGAGGAGGATTGTTAAGCTCTAATCGAGATATGAGAAATTAGTTTTCGTGTAGAGACAACATTCCATTGCATATCTATGTACAATACTTTTCACTGACAAATATTTTGAGAAAAGACGCACCACTATCCATTATCTTTCTGCAGTAATAATTTTAAATATGATGATATATCCAAACCTTAACACCTATAAGTACCTTTTCTATCTGTTCAAGTATTAAGTGACTTTCATACCTGTACACGTGTTTATCATCCGCCTCACAATCTGCCCACGTGACACTCGGCAATGTAGACTGGAATTAACCCGGAATCAAATTTCTTTGATATACAAATTATAATCAAGGAATCAAATGCATTAACCTTTGTATCACGGGATCGCTGGACAACATGTTATGACTTATGATCGAAATATAGCATTGTACATTTAAAAACAAATAAAAAGCAAACAATTTTTTTAATTTGGGTTCCAATGTGCCTTCTAAATACGATATGATAATAATTATTGCAATGATACATTTAGGTTTTTGCCTTAGTGAGTTATAAAATGAAAACACTTCGATCATTACGTCATTGATGAAATTATAATTAACTTACCCCAGTATACAGTGAGGTCTTTACGGCGGCTTTCCTCGCCGATAAACTACTGAGTGAGTAACAATATTTCCTCAGGAAATCTGACGACATCACTCCACAGTGATTGTCATCCCACAGAATCTGTATTCGCCCATCGTCTGAAACAGTTGGGGTTGACTTCATTCACAGTGTGTAATTATCTTAACTTGGTGGGAAAAATCAGTTTTATATACGTATACTTATGCTTTCAGTTTGAGAATATAAAAAATATAGATTAGATTATTTAAGTTACAGTTCAAAATAGACACAAAGACATTTCGAAAATGTTCAGTTATTTTTTTATGAGAACTTTTTCTTATACTTTTTGATTTATTAATATTTGTCCGATTTATCTAATAGACATGGTTGGTATGGAACATATGTTTATGTGTTATGTACATGTATGTCTATATCTATCTCTGTCATCACACATTCAGTTATAACATATTACCTGCTATTTTGACATCTTTGACTTTTATCTCGAGTGGCAGTTTGTCTACCTCTATCAATACTTGGTTGACTTTAGTAGAATAACATTCCTCACAAAGACAATGGTGCCTCAGCCAAACGGCATGGTACCTTAATACAATCATTTCATTTTCATTTCAAGAAACCCTATTTTAATGCATTTGTGCTATCGTACCTAAATAATTAAAAATAATCCACACACACATATATATATATATTAACAACAAATATTATTATTATTATGACGCACATTAGCTTAGTTTCGTGCGTTAAAGCCATACTATACGGAGATATCAACAAAAAGTTTGATTCGACCCCGTTATTGATAATATTTGTAGATGTAGTTGAAATTAAGTTTTATCAAAGAATAATTATAATGATTTCTTGATAACTTTGGAACAGCAGTTGTTGAAAATCTATACTTGTTATCACGCCTTTATTTTAAACTGGTCGCAATAGAAGTAACGATTATTGCCGAACTGAAGTTGGAAAGTTCATGACCCGTTCTCGGAAGAGTTCGGACTGACGTTACATAGTAACGGTAGTCATATGACGTTCTCGACAAAGACGTTACAATGTCGCCTTCGGCTTGTTTGACCTAGCGATGTTCAAATTTTATTTGATTTTTATCAAAAAGTTTCAGAATCATATTCGCTCGTCTTGACTTCGATTTAGTCCCGTTTACAACATGATTTTTTTCAACATTCTTCTAAATCATAAAAAATAAGATAAATACGGATATTGGGACTTTAAAGTATTACCATTTAGCACTCTCATCTTTGTTCATAACTAAAAGAGAGGGCAATGGAAAAACACTCAGCAAATTAATTATATACAATTTTTTACATATGGTGAAGAGCTGAAAAAATCCAAATCCTACCTGGACATCTTTCCGTCATTCCACTCCATATCTATTCTACTTCCTCCGTCATTCACACTGGCAGACTTCACAACCATCTTAGAACAATTAGCAGGGTATGGTGCCTACAATGACCAATGTAACAGTGTAATTTGTATAGATATGACAGCTTTATTCACCTGTTCTGTATGAATTCGGTGGTAAATTCAAATGATCTACAGAGATACGTACCCCTGCTGAAAATGATTGGCGGCGCTCTAAAGGTCTACCAACATTACAGTCTCGGAAAGGAATTAATGAAACACCGATACCTGAGAATAAAGACAAAACAATGAAAAACATATAACAACACTATTAATTAAAACACTCAAAAGATATATTTTCAGCTACTGCAAATCTAGTTATCTCAATCTAATGCCATACAAAAGACATATAAGTAGTATAAATAAGTATTTCTATTTACACGTAGAAAAGAAATGTATTTAGTGTCTCACCTTCGTGCACAGTAATTTGTGCATATGAACATTTAGATAGAAGAGTCCACAGACGCCTTCGACAAAGAATCTTCAACATTTCGTGAGTCGATGTTCAGCCGTCAGACTGGACGATAAGCGAAAATACTAATAGACGTTACGTCCTTTGGGTTGGTAACATATGCTGCGCATAAGTTTCCATTTAATAAATAAAACTGCACCTGTTGACGTTTTCTATAGTTTTATCGCTGCATGACTTTCACATCGGAGTAAAGTATCGATTTCGCTACAATTAGATATGCCAATGATAAACATTGTGTTAGGTATCAAATTGTAGTTCTGGCGTCATAAAAAATCTATAATAACTATTGAATAATCGAGAAGAGGTATTTGTTTAAGAACTAAAACCCTGTAAATATTTACCTCAACAATATAACTTTTAGTCAGGATTACCTTGAATAGATTATATATTTTGGAGATTTAACATAAACCTCAGTCTACTCTTTAATATGCCGTTTTCACGATGGTTGTGCTATAGCCCAAAACATAACGATGTATTCAAGATTATAATTCAATCACATCGTTCGAAATTTCAAATTTCATGAGAGACTTGTTTGTTCTAACAGCATTGCGAAATGGAAAGGGTACGTGAACGGGTGGATAGACTTTCGCGCATGTTCTCAATTGGCACACAGCACGTGCAGAATACTCGCGCGATGGCGACACTGTGTACCAAGTTCACCCGATAACAAATGTAACAGAACGTTTATATGGCAGTATATAGTAAAGAGACGACATATTTTATCATTAATATCAGCTTTTTTATTTTTAAACTATTCTACATTACATTGACTTTCACTCAATCAAAAAGATCCTTGAATACGAATACATGTTATTTGTGAAAAAGTTGAATATAAATTGTCTTGGAGCTGTAATGTTATTGTGACGTCACAAATGTAGCTGTCAGTTGGTATCCCGTACATAAATGGATGGATAAATCTAAATGTTGTCGTTTGTTATCACCACTTAGATAATTTATTTTTTGTCCTTTAGAGTAACATCCCGTACATGAGAAAACCTTCATGAATGGATGGATAAATCTAAATATAGTCTTTTGTTATCACTACTTCGATACTTTATTTTTTGTCCTTTAGAGTAACATCTTATCGTCCTTCAAGGATAGTTTTGTTGTACGAAAATATTCATTTTTGGTAACATAATCAGCAACCTCAATATTGTAGTACAGTATAACTTGTCTAATCACGGTCAATTCTAACAATAAAACATACACATAACTTCTGAGAGTTCATTTGAATGTAGCACACCGAGAGAAATGGGTCATACATGTACACCTCAGAAACCAAAAACACGTAGCATGGAATTCTGTGTTCTACCATGTACATAGGTGAGAATAAATGTTTGTGCTGTAGTAAAAAAATCTTCTGATGTTTTCCATGTGAACATATTGTGATAAGGTTCTTTCCTCTATAAACCGGACACCTGTATAAACCGAACAAGTAGACTGGTCCCGTTCACATCCGGTTTAGACAAGTTATACTTCCCAAGAGGAGATAATTTAACTCTAATTGTGTGAGTCATACCCCTGGGAATATGCTCTTTAAGTCAAAAAGATAACAAAAAGTGAATAAACAGATGCTTTGAACAGTGCAGATGTGTTTTGTTGTATCCATGTAGAGCGAGGTTCCTCAATCCAACCTCTCTAGACTACATCACACACAATAGATGTAAAATGGCCCATCATGCTTTACTTGTCCAGCTCATTTCATTCAAACTAAATTAATTCATGGCAAATACATACGACATATATAGAGCGGTTAGAGCTGTTATCATAAAATAAAAATGTTCATAATTAAACAATGTATTTTATTAATAGTTTATACTGCTTCGGAAACAACGATCCATCCTGTCTCCATCCTTTGATTTCTGTTTGATAGGGATTCGATATCTTACACCCAATCGATACATCGTCATACTTCTTGGTGACACTGATGTCTTACATCCAATCCATGTTACCAACACGCTTGATTGTAGATACATCGCCGTACTTCTTGGTTAGACTGATCAGACGACTTTTATACTCACAGATATTTACATAGCAACCCTACAACATACAAATATACAGGCGTTTGAATCGGGTGGGGATGACAATGATAGTAGTCTTTAGGATGTGAATAACGAAGCCGCAATGAGCTGGCTTAATGACATTTCTACTTATTGCCAATATTTACCTTCATAAATGCAACATCGCCAAAATCACTTTAATAAAATAATGACGGAAGTTGCAAACAACAGCAGTACATAGGTATTTAGAAAAGAGATCCGATTTAAATGAAACCCTCGCGTCGTATTGACAAATAGCTGGGACTTAAACATCCACGAGTGGTATCTGCCACCTGTTACCTCAGCGGATTTTTACAGAAGACACTGCTTTCCCAACTATTCATCGTTTTAGGACTCCTTGTTGAGTATACAAGTCAAACGTATTGTTAGCTAAACTCTGTATAGGAAAGCGAGGAAATTTCTACCTGAAAATGCCGTTCACCACCTCCACTAGAAAATGAATTCCGGCTGTGTGTCATTCTTCTGTTGTTGAAAGCGACCAGATCTCCTGGCTGAAGCCGAACTTCATTCTAAGTGGTGGAAAGAAAATTAAGGTTACACGAAACACGAATATGTTATGTAAACTCTACTACAAGGACATGCTCATTATCTGGCAGACTTATAATATAATAGTCAGATATCACATCATCAAATACAACATCCTTGATATTTCATGGGCTATTATCACTGTTTTGTATCCAAATATGGACAATGTTATTGCAAATCAGAAAGCAGTGTGGGTCATCACAGATGAGACAGGTAATGTGATCCATTTATATATGCCAAAAGAATCAAATAACGGTGGTACATGTTGAGCGTCGGTCTCTGTGATGTTTTGTGATTGGTCAGTTTAAATTTCCTGAAATGCTTTCAGTTTTTATATGACATAGTCCATAGACTGATACATATCTCTAGAATATCGCAAATTCAAGTATAAAAGTACAATTATATATAACAGATAATGTATGATCTACTCAAGGTACATAAACGGCCAAGTCATTAGACACAAATACTTAACCAACTAACTTTTGTATGGAAGCTTGAAATGGCTCTTGCAAACATCTGGTATGCTCTGTAAAATTGGGGTACAACATCCTGTAATGTAGAATTTGTGTACTGTAGATATTTTAGCAGTTATCATATTTTAACGCTTATCACACCAGGAATTTGCACTAACCTGTTTCAGATTAATTTTGCGCTGAAATTTGATGGTGGCAGAATAAGAACTTTCAAGTAATCAAGCGATATATTGCTGTATTATATCATACTTCTAACATTAACATGAATATTTAAAAGATTCCTTAGCCATGATCAGATATATTGTAAACCAGTTTGTTTTCGCAATACAATTTTTCGCTATATTTCTAGAGAGAGAATGAACGCGAACATGAGCTCGATTTTCTTGGATACTGTCTTTATTCATCTGTATACAAAATATAGATCTATACAGGAGCTTGCCTCTGGAATCTCTTGTACCCCCACTACACCTGGGTTCCAGAACACTCCAATTATCTAAACAGAAAAACAGAAATATGCAGTCTATAAGGCCTCTCATTTCTCTCATTTGTATATCGATATGTTTAATTTAAGATAAATACAAAATGCACGACGACATCATTTGTATAACACAGTGGGATTCATATAATCTCTATAACTTTTTCAACATATGTATTTATAGCTGGTGTTATAGCGACTTATGATACTGTACCATGTTAAGACTTTGAAATATTGATCACATTTTTTGCTATCGATTCAAGGATCATGCTTTATATTTCATTGCCTTAAATAATCTTTTCAAAAATGAATATACCTGTGCTATATCATTTGGTAATTAGACTGTAGTTGATAAATACTAAGAAGCTCGTGTTGATTAACCTTACCTCGTGTTCGTTGTTCAGGTTGATAACCGGCCTTTGTATATGTAGGTGGATAGGGGTATCTCTGTAGAGGAAATTAATATCAAAGGTATTGTTGGAAATAAAACAACTTCAAGTTCTGACCGTCTTATTGACGCAATAAATCTAACGCCGTAGCCCTAACGGTCAAAACTCAGTCGACATGGATGGATAAGTTTGCATTGGTATCATATGACGACGCAAGATACTCCTGACTATTATTAGTTGCACAGTGTGTTTGTAACCTAAAACGGAAGAATAAAGGGTCTAAAGGTAACTTGTATTGTAACCTAATACAGAAGAATAAAGGGTCTAAAGGTAACTTGTATTGTAACCTAATACGGAGAAATAAAGGGTCTAAAGGTAACTTGTATTGTAACCTAATACGGAGGAATAAAGGGTCTAAAGGTAACTTGTATTGTAACCTAATACGGAGGAATAAAGGGTCTAAAGGTAACTTGTATTGTAACCTAATACAGAAGAATAAAGGGTCTAAAGGTAACTTGTATTGTAACCTAATACGGAGGAATAAAGGGTCTAAAGGTAACTTGTATTGTAACCTAATACGGAGGAATAAAGGGTCTAAAGGTAACTTGTATTGTAACCTAATACGGAGGAATAAAGGGTCTAATTTATATGTAACCTAATACAGGAATAAAGGGTCTAAAGGTAACTTGTATTGTAACCTAATACAGAAGAATAAAGGGTCTAAAGGTAACTTGTATTGTAACCTAATACAGAAGAATAAAGGGTCTAAAGGTAACTTGTATTGTAACCTAATACGGAGGAATAAAGGGTCTAAAGGTAACTTGTATTGTAACCTAATACGGAGGAATAAAGGGTCTAAAGGTAACTTGTATTGTAACCTAATACGGAGGAATAAAGGGTCTAAAGGTAACTTGTATTGTAACCTAATACGGAGGAATAAAGGGTCTAAAGGTAACTTGTATTGTAACCTAATACGGAGGAATAAAGGGTCTAAAGGTAACTTGTATTGTAACCTAATACGGAGGAATAAAGGGTCTAAAGGTAACTTGTATTGTAACCTAATACAGAGGAATAAAGGGTCTAAAGGTAACTTGTATTGTAACCTAATACGGAGGAATAAAGGGTCTAAAGGTAACTTGTATTGTAACCTAATACGGAGGAATAAAGGGTCTAAAGGTAACTTGTATTGTAACCTAATACAGACGAATAAAAGGTCTAAAGGTAACTTGTATTGTAACCTAATACGGAGGAATAAAGGGTCTAAAGGTAACTTGTATTGTAACCTAATACAGAAGAATAAAAGGTCTAAAGGTAACTTGTATTGTAACCTAATACGGAGGAATAAAGGGTCTAAAGGTAACTTGTATTGTAACCTAATACGGAGGAATAAAGGGTCTAAAGGTAAATAAAGGATAAGGGTAAAGGTAACTTGTATTGTAACCTAATACGGAGAAATAAAGGGTCTAAAGGTAACTTGTATTGTAACCTAATACGGAGAAATAAAGGGTCTAAAGGTAACTTGTATTGTAACCTAATACGGAGAGAATAAAGGGTCTAAAGGTAACTTGTATTGTAACCTAATACGGAGGAATAAAGGGTCTAAAGGTAACTTGTATTGTAACCTAATACGGAGAATAAAGGTCTAAAGGTAACTTGTATTGTAACCTAATACGGAGGAATAAAGGGTCTAAAGGTAACTTGTATTGTAACCTAATACAGAGGAATAAAAGGTCTAAAGGTAACTTGTATTGTAACCTAATACAAAAGAATAAAAGGTCTAAAGGTAACTTGTATTGTAACCTAATACGGAGGAATAAAAGGTCTAAAGGTAACTTGTATTGTAACCTAATACGGAATAAGGTCTAAAGGTAAAGGTTGTAACCTAATAGGTAAAGGTCTAAGGTAACTTGTATTGTAACCTAATACGGAGGAATAAAGGGTCTAAAGGTAACTTGTATTGTAACCTAATACAGAAGAATAAAGGGTCTAAAGGTAACTTGTATTGTAACCTAATACAGAAGAATAAAGGGTCTAAAGGTAACTTGTATTGTAACCTAATACGGAGGAATAAAGGGTCTAAAGGTAACTTGTATTGTAACCTAATACAGACGAATAAAAGGTCTAAAGGTAACTTGTATTGTAACCTAATACGGAGGAATAAAAGGTCTAAAGGTAACTTGTATTGTAACCTAATACAGAAGAATAAAAGGTCTAAAGGTAACTTGTATTGTAACCTAATACGGAGGAATAAAGGGTCTAAAGGTAACTTGTATTGTAACCTAATACGGAGGAATAAAGGGTCTAAAGGTAACTTGTATTGTAACCTAATACGGAGGAATAAAGGGTCTAAAGGTAACTTGTATTGTAACCTAATACGGAGGAATAAAGGTCTAAAGGTAATTGTATTTAACCTAATACTAGGTAACTTGTATTGTAACCTAATACAGGAGAATAAAGGGTCTAAAGGTAACTTGTATTGTAACCTAATACAGAAGAATAAAAGGGTCTAAAGGTAACTTGTATTGTAACCTAATACAGAAAATAAAGGGTCTAAAGGTAACTTGTATTGTAACCTAATACAGAAGAATAAAGGGTCTAAAGGTAACTTGTATTGTAACCTAATACGGAGGAATAAAGGGTCTAAAGGTAACTTGTATTGTAACCTAATACGGAGGAATAAAGGGTCTAAAGGTAACTTGTATTGTAACCTAATACGGAGGAATAAAGGGTCTAAAGGTAACTTGTATTGTAACCTAATACGGAGGAATAAAGGGTCTAAAGGTAACTTGTATTGTAACCTAATACGGAGGAATAAAGGGTCTAAAGGTAACTTGTATTGTAACCTAATACGGAGGAATAAAGGGTCTAAAGGTAACTTGTATTGTAACCTAATACGGAGGAATAAAGGGTCTAAAGGTAACTTGTATTGTAACCTAATACGGAGGAATAAAAGGTCTAAAGGTAACTTGTATTGTAACCTAATACGGAGGAATAAAGGGTCTAAAGGTAACTTGTATTGTAACCTAATACGGAGGAATAAAGGGTCTAAAGGTAACTTGTATTGTAACCTAATACGGAGGAATAAAGGGTCTAAAGGTAACTTGTATTGTAACCTAATACAGAAGAATAAAGGGTCTAAAGGTAACTTGTATTGTAACCTAATACAGAGGAATAAAAGGTCTAAAGGTAACTTGTATTGTAACCTAATACAGAAGAATAAAGGGTCTAAAGGTAACTTGTATTGTAACCTAATACGAAGAATAAAGGGTCTAAAGGTAACTTGTATTGTAACCTAATACGGAGGAATAAAGGGTCTAAAGGTAACTTGTATTGTAACCTAATACGGAGGAATAAAGGGTCTAAAGGTAACTTGTATTGTAACCTAATACGGAGGAATAAAGGGTCTAAAGGTAACTTGTATTGTAACCTAATACGGAGAAATAAAGGGTCTAAAGGTAACTTGTATTGTAACCTAATACGGAGGAATAAAGGGTCTAAAGGTAACTTGTATTGTAACCTAATACGAGGATAAAGGGTCTAAAGGTAACTTGTATTGTAACCTAATACGGAGGAATAAAGGGTCTAAAGGTAACTTGTATTGTAACCTAATACGGAGGAATAAAAGGTCTAAAGGTAACTTGTATTGTAACCTAATACGGAGGAATAAAAGGT
The DNA here is from genome assembly GCF_041381155.1 of Argopecten irradians. Lineage (NCBI taxonomy): Eukaryota > Metazoa > Mollusca > Bivalvia > Pectinida > Pectinidae > Argopecten > Argopecten irradians. Next base: position 9,216,770 of record NC_091140.1, on the reverse strand, counting down.
CTAAAGGTAACTTGTATTGTAACCTAATACAGAGGAATAAAGGGTCTAAAGGTAACTTGTATTGTAACCTAATACAGAGGAATAAAGGGTCTAAAGGTAACTTGTATTGTAACCTAATACAGAGGAATAAAGGGTCTAAAGGTAACTTGTATTGTAACCTAATACGGAGGAATAAAGGGTCTAAAGGTAACTTGTATTGTAACCTAATACGGAGGAATAAAGGGTCTAAAGGTAACTTGTATTGTAACCTAATACAGAAGAATAAAAGGGTCTAAAGGTAACTTGTATTGTAACCTAATACGGAAGAATAAAGGGTCTAAAGGTAACTTGTATTGTAACCTAATACGAGGAATAAAGGTCTAAAGGTAACTTGTATTGTAACCTAATACGGAGGAATAAAGGGTCTAAAGGTAACTTGTATTGTAACCTAATACAGAAGAATAAAGGGTCTAAAGGTAACTTGTATTGTAACCTAATACGGAGAATAAGAATTAAAGTGTATGTCTTAACTTGTATTGTAACCTAATACGGAGGAATAAAGGGTCTAAAGGTAACTTGTATTGTAACCTAATACGGAGGAATAAAGGGTCTAAAGGTAACTTGTATTGTAACCTAATACAGAAGAATAAAGGGTCTAAAGGTAACTTGTATTGTAACCTAATACGGAAAAAAGGTTAAAGTACTTGTAGGAATAAAGGGTCTAAAGGTAACTTGTATTGTAACCTAATACGGAGGAATAAAGGGTCTAAAGGTAACTTGTATTGTAACCTAATACAGAAGAATAAAAGGGTCTAAAGGTAACTTGTATTGTAACCTAATACGGAGAAGAATAAAGGGTTAAAGGTAACTTGTATTGTAACCTAATACAGAAGGAATAAAGGTCTAAAGGTAAACCTTGTATTGGTAACCTGTAATACGGAGAAATGGAGGAATAAAAGGTCTAAAGGTAACTTGTATTGTAACCTAATACGGAGGAATAAAGGGTCTAAAGGTAACTTGTATTGTAACCTAATACAGAAGAATAAAAGGTCTAAAGGTAACTTGTATTGTAACCTAATACAGAAGAATAAAGGGTCTAAAGGTAACTTGTATTGTAACCTAATACGGAGGAATAAAGGGTCTAAAGGTAACTTGTATTGTAACCTAATACGGAGGAATAAAGGGTCTAAAGGTAACTTGTATTGTAACCTAATACAGAAGAATAAAAGGTCTAAAGGTAACTTGTATTGTAACCTAATACGGAGGAATAAAGGGTCTAAAGGTAACTTGTATTGTAACCTAATACAGAAGAATAAAGGGTCTAAAGGTAACTTGTATTGTAACCTAATACGGAGGAATAAAGGGTCTAAAGGTAACTTGTATTGTAACCTAATACAGAAGAATAAAAGGTCTAAAGGTAACTTGTATTGTAACCTAATACGGAGGAATAAAGGGTCTAAAGGTAACTTGTATTGTAACCTAATACGGAGGAATAAAGGGTCTAAAGGTAACTTGTATTGTAACCTAATACGGAGGAAAATAAAGGGTCTAAAGGTAACTTGTATTGTAACCTAATACAGAAGAATAAAGGGTCTAAAGGTAACTTGTATTGTAACCTAATACGGAGGAATAAAAGGTCTAAAGGTAACTTGTATTGTAACCTAATACGGAGGAATAAAGGGTCTAAAGGTAACTTGTATTGTAACCTAATACAGAAGAATAAAAGGTCTAAAGGTAACTTGTATTGTAACCTAATACAGAAGAATAAAGGGTCTAAAGGTAACTTGTATTGTAACCTAATACGGAGGAATAAAGGGTCTAAAGGTAACTTGTATTGTAACCTAATACGGAGGAATAAAGGGTCTAAAGGTAACTTGTATTGTAACCTAATACAGAAGAATAAAGGGTCTAAAGGTAACTTGTATTGTAACCTAATACGGAGGAATAAAGGGTCTAAAGGTAACTTGTATTGTAACCTAATACGGAGGAATAAAGGGTCTAAAGGTAACTTGTATTGTAACCTAATACAGAAGAATAAAGGGTCTAAAGGTAACTTGTATTGTAACCTAATACGGAGGAATAAAGGGTCTAAAGGTAACTAAAGGGTCTAAAGGTAACTTGTATTGTAACCTAATACGGAGGAATAAAGGGTCTAAAGGTAACTTGTATTGTAACCTAATATGGAGGAATAAAGGGTCTAAAGGTAACTTGTATTGTAACCTAATACAGAAGAATAAAGGGTCTAAAGGTAACTTGTATTGTAACCTAATACAGAAGAATAAAAGGTCTAAAGGTAACTTGTATTGTAACCTAATACAGGAGGAATAAAAGGTCTAAAGGTAACTTGTATTGTAACCTAATACGGAAGAATAAAGGGTCTAAAGGTAACTTGTATTGTAACCTAATACGGAAATTAAAAAAGGGTCTAAAGGTAACTTGTATTGTAACCTAATACGGAGGAATAAAGGGTCTAAAGGTAACTTGTATTGTAACCTAATACGAGAAGAATAAAGGGTCTAAAGGTAACTTGTATTGTAACCTAATACAGAAGAATAAAGGGTCTAAAGGTAACTTGTATTGTAACCTAATACGGAAGAATAAAGGTCTAAAGGTAACTTGTATTGTAACCTAATACGGAGGAATAAAAGGTCTAAAGGTAACTTGTATTGTAACCTAATACGGAGGAATAAAGGGTCTAAAGGTAACTTGTATTGTAACCTAATACAGAAGAATAAAGGGTCTAAAGGTAACTTGTATTGTAACCTAATACAGGAGGGACTAAAATGTAACTAAACGAGTCTAAAGGTAACTTGTATTGTAACCTAATACGGAGGAATAAAGGGTCTAAAGGTAACTTGTATTGTAACCTAATACAGAAGAATAAAAGGTCTAAAGGTAACTTGTATTGTAACCTAATACAGAAGAATAAAGGGTCTAAAGGTAACTTGTATTGTAACCTAATACGGAGAAATAAAAGGTCTAAAGGTAACTTGTATTGTAACCTAATACGGAGAAGAATAAAGGGTCTAAAGGTAACTTGTATTGTAACCTAATACAGAAGAATAAAGGGTCTAAAGGTAACTTGTATTGTAACCTAATACGGAAGAGAATAAAGGGTCTAAAGGTAACTTGTATTGTAACCTAATACGGAAGAATAAAAGGTCTAAAGGTAACTTGTATTGTAACCTAATACGGAGGAATAAAGGGTCTAAAGGTAACTTGTATTGTAACCTAATACGGAGGAATAAAAGGGTCTAAAGGTAACTTGTATTGTAACCTAATACAGAGGAATAAAGGGTCTAAAGGTAACTTGTATTGTAACCTAATACGGAGGAATAAAGAAAAAGGTCTAAAGGTAACTTGTATTGTAACCTAATACGGAGGAATAAAGGGTCTAAAGGTAACTTGTATTGTAACCTAATACAGAGGAATAAAAGGTCTAAAGGTAACTTGTATTGTAACCTAATACAGAAGAATAAAAGGGTCTAAAGGTAACTTGTATTGTAACCTAATACGGAGGAATAAAGGGTCTAAAGGTAACTTGTATTGTAACCTAATACAGAAGAATAAAGGGTCTAAAGGTAACTTGTATTGTAACCTAATACAGAAGAATAAAGGGTCTAAAGGTAACTTGTATTGTAACCTAATACAGAAGAATAAAGGGTCTAAAGGTAACTTGTATTGTAACCTAATACGGAGGAATAAAGGGTCTAAAGGTAACTTGTATTGTAACCTAATACAGAAGAATAAAGGGTCTAAAGGTAACTTGTATTGTAACCTAATACGGAGGAATAAAAGGTCTAAAGGTAACTTGTATTGTAACCTAATACAGAAGAATAAAAGGTCTAAAGGTAACTTGTATTGTAACCTAATACGGAGGAATAAAGGGTCTAAAGGTAACTTGTATTGTAACCTAATACAGAAGAATAAAGGGTCTAAAGGTAACTTGTATTGTAACCTAATACAGAAGAATAAAAGGGTCTAAAGGTAACTTGTATTGTAACCTAATACGGAAGAATAAAAGGGTCTAAAGGTAACTTGTATTGTAACCTAATACGGAGGAATAAAGGGTCTAAAGGTAACTTGTATTGTAACCTAATACAGAGAATAAAGGGTCTAAAGGTAACTTGTATTGTAACCTAATAAGGAATAAAAGGTCGGAGGAATAAAGGTCTAAAGGTAACTTGTATTGTAACCTAATACAGAGGAATAAAAAGGTCTAAAGGTAACTTGTATTTATTGTAACCTAATACGGAGGAATAAAGGGTCTAAAGGTAACTTGTATTGTAACCTAATACAGAAGAATAAAGGTCTAAAGGTAACTTTGTATTGTAAACCTAATACAGAAGAATAAAGGGTCTAAAGGTAACTTGTATTGTAACCTAATACGGAAGAATAAAGGGTCTAAAGGTAACTTGTATTGTAACCTAATACGGAGGAATAAAGGGTCTAAAGGTAACTTGTATTGTAACCTAATACAGAGGAATAAAAGGTCTAAAGGTAACTTGTATTGTAACCTAATACGGAGGAATAAAGGTCTAAAGGTAACTTGTATATGTAACCTAATACAGAAGAAAAAAATGGTCTAAAGGTAACTTGTATTGTAACCTAATACGGAGAGAATAAAGGGTCTAAAGGTAACTTGTATTGTAACCTAATACGAAGAATAAAAGGGTCTAAAGGTAACTTGTAAGGTAACCTAATACGAGAGAAGAATAAAAGGGTCTAAAGGTAACTTGTATTGTAACCTAATACAGAAGAATAAAGGGTCTAAAGGTAACTTGTATTTGTAACCTAATACAGAATAAAAGGGTCTAAAGGTAACTTGTATTGTAACCTAATACAGAAGAATAAAAGGTCTAAAGGTAACTTGTATTGTAACCTAATACGGAGGAATAAAGGGTCTAAAGGTAACTTGTATTGTAACCTAATACGGAGGAATAAAAAGGTCTAAAGGAATAAAGGGTCTAAACTTTGTATTGTAACCTAATATACGGAGAATAAAGGGTCTAAAGGTAACTTGTATTGTAACCTAATACGGAGGAATAAAAGGTCTAAAGGTAACTTGTATTGTAACCTAATACGGAGGAATAAAGGGTCTAAAGGTAACTTTGTATTGTAACCTAATACAGAAGAATAAAAGGGTCTAAAGGTAACTTGTATTGTAACCTAATACGGAAGAATAAAGGGTCTAAAGGTAACTTGTATTGTAACCTAATACGAGGAAAAAAGGGTCTAAAGGTAACTTGTATTGTAACCTAATACAGAAGAATAAAGGGTCTAAAGGTAACTTTGTATTGTAACCTAATACAGAAGAATAAAGGGTCTAAAGGTAACTTGTATTGTAACCAATACTAAAGGGTCATAAAGGTAACTGTAATAAGAAGAATAAAGGTCTAAAGGTAACTTGTATTGTAACCTAATACAGAGGAATAAAGGGTCTAAAGGTAACTTGTATTGTAACCTAATACTAAGAGGAATAAAGGGTCTAAAGGTAACTTGTATTGTAACCTAATACGGAGGAATAAAGGGTCTAAAGGTAACTTGTATTGTAACCTAAAATAGGAAATACAGAGGAATAAAGGGGTCTAAAGGTAACTTGTATTGTAACCTAATACGGAAGGAATAAAGGGTCTAAAGGTAACTTGTATTGTAACCTAATACAGAAGAATAAAGGGTCTAAAGGTAACTTGTATTGTAACCTAATACGGAGGAATAAAGGGGTCTAAAGGTAACATTGTATTGTAACCTAATACGGAGAGAATAAAGGGTCTAAAGGTAACTTGTATTGTAACCTAATACAGGAAGAATAAAAGGTCTAAAGGTAACTTGTATTGTAACCTAATACGAGGAATAAAGGGTCTAAAGGTAACTTGTATTGTAACCTAATACGGAAGAATAAAGGTCTAAAGGTAACTTGTATTGTAACCTAATACGGAGGAATAAAGGGTCTAAAGGTAACTTGTATTGTAACCTAATACAGAGAATCAAAGGGTCTAAAGGTAACTTGTATTGTAACCTAATACAGAAGAATAAAGGGTCTAAAGGTAACTTGTATTGTAACCTAATACAGAGAGAATAAAGGGTCTAAAGTAACAATTGTATTGTAACCTAATACAGAAGAATAAAGGGTCTAAAGGTAACTTGTATTGTAACCTAATACAGGAGGATAAAGGTAAACTTTGGTAACCTAATACAGAGGAATATAAGGGTCTAAAGGTAACTTGTATTTGTAACCTAATACGGAGGAATAAAGGTCTAAAGGTAACTTGTATTGTAAACCTAATACGAAGGAATAAAGGTCTAAAGGTAAACTTGTATTGTAAACCTAATATGGAGAGAAATAAAGGGTCTAAAGGTCACTTGTATTGTGTCTAAAGGTACTTGCCTAAAGAATAAAGGGTTGGTAACTTGTATTGTCTTCCTTGTATAACCGCTATGACGTCATAAATTGCTACAATATAAAGGTAACTTGTACTTGTACCTAATTATCTAAACATGTAACCTAATACAGGAGGAATAAAGGGTCTTGAAGGTAACTTGTCAAGTAATTCAACGGAAATAAAGGGTTTAAAATCTTGTATTGTAAAATACATTAATTAGGTTAATCTAAAGGGTATAAAGGTAAACTTAAATAATTGTAACACACTAATAAGATAATAACAGGGTCTAAATAACTTGTATGATAAAGGGATCCGACATCTTGAAAAAAAATGAGTTAACGGCAAAATATTTTATTTAACCTTAGTATCGCCGTGTAAACAAGTATTATAAATGGGCTGAATCAAGATAAAATAGGGTCTAAAGGTAAATGAAGGCAAATGAAAAATAAGACAAGGAATAAAGGGTTTCGTAATTACAGTGCTATAAATATAACCTAAACTTGATAAAGGGTTTGGCAAACTTTATTGTATACAGAAGAATAAAGGTTTGTATTGTAACCTAAACGAAGATCAAAGGTCTAAAGGTAACTTGTATTGATAATACGGAGGAATAAAGGGTCTAAACTAACAGTCTAAACCTACCTTTCCATTGTACCTGTAATAAAGGGTCTAAAGGTAACTTTATTGTACCTAATCGGAGAAATAAAGTTTATACTTTAGTAATACAGAGGAATAAAGGGTCTAAAGGTAACTTGTATTGTAAAGAAGAATAAAAGGGTCTTTTATATTTACCAATTGTAACTAAAGGTATACACACTAAACAAGAATAAAGGGTCTAAAGGTAACCTTATTATTGTAACCGTACGGAGAAATAAAGGGTCTAAAGGTAACTTGTAACCTATCAATTATATTTATTTACTAAACAGAAAATAAAGGGTCTAAAGGTAACTTGTATTGTCAACCTACCTTTCCTTGTATGTACCTTTATCAAAGGTTTAAGGTAACGTTTATTTAGTAACTTAATACATATTTTAATACACACTAAAAAATCAACGAGACTTTTAGACGCAAATAAGTGGGTCGTTATTATTTATCAAGTTTATATTTGAAAATCCGCATTAACTCACTTAAACTGTTTTCTGTTCAGAATAAGTGTCGTTTCACCAAACGTTTCAACCATTTTGTTTACCTTTGTCCATTAATAAGGATGTATTATCAATTTATATTTAGATCAAAGTACTAACAATCAACCTACATTTCCAAGGTAATTCTTTTGAAAGAATCTAACCGATTAATGTATCACATTTTATCAAGTTTATATTTATACACACTAACAATAACTTTCCATACTTCAAAACCTTTTCCATAAGAGGTCATTAGAACACAATTTACATGGAACTTAAATTGTTTGTATGTATATGGTTTTCAGATGTTTATTGAATATCAATTTGGTTATACAAACAAGTAACAATAGACCGTCATACAACCTATGGCACCTTTCCGTATTCAATGTTTGTACCATTTTGATTCTATATCATTTGTTTATATATTTAGATACACACTAAAATCAAACTACCTTTCCAATGTATTATCAAGTTGCTTATTTTGCATTTATTTAGATAACAAGTTTATATGTTTATCACACTAAAGTTTAACATTACTATATTAGGTTCAAAATAAAAGATGGAATTTTATAATTATCAAGTTTAACACTATATATTTAGATAACACATAACATTCAAACCTACCTTTCCTTATTTTATTATAGTTTTATATTTATGATACAGTATTATCAAGTTTATATTTAGATACAGACTAACAGTCAACCTACCTTTCCATATGTAATATCAAAAAAGTTTATATTTAGATACACACTAACAATCAACCTACCTTTCCGTATGTATTATCAAGTTTATATTTAGATACACACTAACAATCAACCTACCTTTCCATATGTATTATCAAGTTTATATTTAGATACACACTAACAATCAACCTACCTTTCCGTATGTATTATCAAGTTTATATTTAGATACAGACTAACAGTCAACCTACCTTTCCATATGTATTATCAAGTTTATATTTAGATACACACTAACAATCAACCTACCTTTCCATATGTATTATCAAGTTTATATTTAGATACACACTAACAATCAACCTACCTTTCCATATGTATTATCAAGTTTATATTTAGATACACACTAACAATCAACCTACCTTTCCATATGTATTATCAAGTTTATATTTAGATACACACTAACAATCAACCTACCTTTCCATATGTATTATCAAGTTTATATTTAGATACACACTAACAATCAACCTACCTTTCCTATGTATTATCAAGTTTATATTTAGATACACACTAACAATCAACCTACCTTTCCATATGTATTATCAAGTTTATATTTAGATACACACTAACAATCAACCTACCTTTCCATATGTATTATAAAGTTTATATTTAGATACACACTAACAATCAACCTACCTTTCCATATGTATTATCAAGTTTATATTTAGATACACACTAACAATCAACCTACCTTTCCATATGTATTATCAAGTTTATATTTAGATACACACTAACAATCAACCTACCTTTCCATATGTATTATCAAGTTTATATTTAGATACACACTAACAATCAACCTACCTTTCCATATGTATTATCAAGTTTATATTTAGATACACACTAACAATCAACCTACCTTTCCATATGTATTATCAAGTTTATATTTAGATACACACTAACAATCAACCTACCTTTCCATATGTATTATCAAGTTTATATTTAGATACACACTAACAATCAACCTACCTTTCCATATGTATTATCAAGTTTATATTTAGATACACACTAACAATCAAACGTACCTTTCCATATGTTTTATCAAAGTTCATATTTTGATACACACTAACAATCAACCCCTACTCTTTCCATATGTATTATCAAGTTCATATTTAGATAAACTACTATCAATCAACTACCTTTCCATTATGTTTTATCAAGTTTATATTTACATACAGATCACTAACAATCAACCTACCTTTCCATAGTGTATTATCAAGTAATGGCGCCCATATGTTTTGGAATGAACTGCCAATTCGACAAAAAACAGATATTAATAATTGAGAATCAGCTGTAAACTAGTGACTAGGTGGAATTTGGTACAATATATCCGTCCATTGTTTGTATATGAATTCAAGTAAAAAGCTTTTTTATTCGATAAGTTCATGATTAAAATCATGAGCGAAAAATATAAAGAACGCGTTAGATGTTAATATGTGTTAAGCTTTGTAACATTGCACTCGAAATACGATCCTTAACCCTTTGTTTTTATATCAACATAGCATATCATCCCGAGATTACTCTTTCAATGAATAGCAACATTAACTTTAAATGTCGGTACATATATATGTATATGTGATACCATGAAAATTGTATTGTCGAAACATTGGCAATAGGCACACTTATCTATAATAGCTGTGTATTTCATCGGCAATCTAACAACGTTTAGGCCATTTCAAAATTATTTATATACATATAATTCAATTTTGCTTGTTACGAGCATTTTCATTGGCATTAACAATTTACTTTATCAGCCCATAAAGGAAAAAATGGCGTCGCCGTTTGTAATGTTGCTTCTGATTGGCTTAGATGACGGCGTAATGATTTCATAGACAAAAGAATCCCAAATGAATTTTGAGTATTGAAAAGATTATCTTGAGTAAATTGAATTATAAGGATTAATTTGAATAATTTTCTTATGTTATAGAGATATTACACAAAAATCTGAGTGTACTCTCATCATAAACCGCTTTGCGGTTTATTTAGAGTACACTCAGACTTTTGTGTTATATCTCTATAACATAAAAAAACCTATTCAAGTTAAACCTTTGATATTATGTTATGAAAAGAATATGCTAGACACAATATTTTTCAAAGTAAATTATCCTGTCAAAGTAAAATTGCTGAGTGAATTTTCGGCCCGAATTTTGGTCCTATTCTTGCTGCAAATTTTGCTGAATATCTTTACATTGTGCAAAATGAGAAGATGTTCAGTACAGTTTGCAATAAGAATAGGACCAAAAATGCAGATCGCAAATTCACTCAGCCATTTTATTTTGACAGGATAATTTACTTTGAAATATAATATGTTGTTATAAAATGGTACATCTTACATCGGATAGCAGATTAGGGGTAGCAGGAGCATTCTTGACCATCGCAAGTCCATGTTCATTTATGTTCTTCAGCCAACTAAAACATCAAAGGATGAGGAGAATTATCTACAATGTATCTTGACCAATGATTCAATATAACTAACAACTAATAGATCACAAAACACATCCATTTTTTTCTTACTATCATTTTTTTCAAAATATTGAACAAACGAGCTCTAAAGTAGAAGTGACGCATATGACACTTTTTAAATTAGAGCCTTCATTGAATTGTGTTCTGAACAAAAATTAATCTGAATATGTTCTAATATATATTTTGTTCGAATGACGGTTTTGCACAATGCTCACTCTGCGTATAATTTCACATGAGTGGCAGCATATTTAACCCTTATAGTGCCGTAGGGCCGATTTGGGCCGATCTTCGGGTTTCCAGAGTGCCAGAGGGCCGATTGGGCCGATCTCAAAAATACCAGACCCCATTTTGCTTTATTTTGATATTTGCGTATATATGACTGAATTAAAGTAAATGACCGTAAATAAATATCTTCCGAAATTTCAACCGACGTCATTTTATGACGTCAAATATGACGTAGCATGACGTCATTTACAAAGGATAGACGTCATCTTGATCCAGACATTTCCACCCTTTTTTTAGGCCTATTACTTGTTTTTCATTCAGTTTCATGCGCATTACACAGAATAGAGAGACAATTTTATTAATGTTATATCACTATATTCTTATCAATACACTATGCTGCTCATTTATTTTGTATATGCATAGTGTTATATTTTATTCTCCTCGTCTTCTCTTCAATAAAAACGACATAGGAGAACATGTTTACAGGATGACCGGGGTCGTACCGAAACATGCGTCTAGCAAAAAGCTATTCTCAGCTTTATTTGGTCACAGTACCACAACTAACTAATTCGCGGCCTTAACACACATATTCTATTTTACATGTATTATATGGATTCCATAGCGTTAACGGCATACATTCCTATATAAACCAGTCAATATTTCGGTAAATAAATATAACCTCACGTTTTAGAACTCATAAAAAAATATTACATTACTGCATGTCCATGTCATTTTTGTACATAATTATGTTTTATGAAGCTTGAGGTTTATATATACTACAATTGTATATATCAATAAGAAATCGCAAGTTTAATTGACTGTCCACAGAATATGATATCTGACTACAGACCAAAGAGATTTTGACATATAAATGTGAAACTATCCAACGGTACCGGCGTCATATGAAATATATTTACATATGCCCCTATATAGTCAATGGGAGGGGAGTTGCGTTCAAATTAGCGTAAACGCAACGACGTATGAATGCAAACCCAGAGTAGGATCGGACTACTTCTAGTTCACGCTTCGGTAAGATTTTGCGTCATATGATAATCTAAATAAACTTTAATTACTTAATTTACATTTTACCTTTTCACAGATGACAGATTTGCTTTGAATTAATAATAAACTAAAAAAACGATTTCGGTCTTCTATTTGTCTCAAGGCTGATCCTTAGGCGGCACGGACTCGTCATTAGCCTACTCGGTTGGCCCACTGTATGAAGTGTAAACAAAGTTTCCTCGTTGTCGGATTCAAAACAATATTAAAGAGTTGTTATTAGATCCAATTAAAATGTATTTGACATCAAAACAGAATATGTGATCAAGCATTGTAACGGTAATAAACAACAAAAAGAATCGCTGGTCAAGGCTACAACCGGGGGCTTTCCTCAGGAATGTTCAAGGAATTCCATAGTTACGTCAGTCACACACCATGCAAACACTTGTCTATCATCCGTACAATAAAATAAAAGTCGTGACTATGAAGAATTTAGTCTATATCGCGTACATAGACCGATACATTTCAAACATTCAGCAGCTCAACAGTCATACCATTTAATCAACAGGCTATTTCACAGTTACTTTCCTCGGTTGAAAATCAAATATGGCGGCTCGCTCAACTTCGGACCGCATCACTACCCTGACAACGATACCGGTAGTCGTTCCGCCTCTGTTATCTCAATTTTTATTCGAAATGGACATTATTGATACATTATCAAATTGAAAAAACAAGCTAAACAAATAACAACAACATGAACACAATAAACATACAATAAGTGCCAAAATGGTACTACTGTTGGAAAGAGGAGTGATAATTTTCCATTCAATATCATCCTTCATAACTAATATATAAAGTGCGTCACTAAGATGACACCATCCTCGATACTCTAGGGGTTCCGATCACTTACGATCTCTACACCCCTGGAAAATTGGAGGCAGCTCATCGGAAAAGAGCTGAACCAATCACAGGCATTTCCTTTGAAGACTACAGAGAGAGCGACGCCAAACATCAACGCCACACAGCCAACCACAGTGTACCGTTACATAGCTCGGGCATGGATCGGATCCCCTGGAGTATCGAGGATGACATGACACAGAAAGTCCTAAATCGGGGTTTGGATCAGCGTGCTAAACACCTATACATGTATGTCCTGAAATTACCAATCGAAAATTATTCTTATTATAACTATAAGCAATCAGTCTGTAATTTTGCTACTGTCGCTCGAAAATGGGAAATGAACCCATGAAAATTGATTAAAATTTGTCCCATGCATGAAATATATAAAAATGACGTGGCCGAATACTTTTGGCACGGTATATTGCCCAGTATGCATCGACTCTATCTAAGTGCCTAACAGAGTGAGACATGCAACGTATTGAACAATGATTATGTGGTTGTACGGGTACATGTGCGTGTACATGATCAATATAGATGTGCGAGGAATTGGATCAGTACTTTTTTTTTTATTTCATAAATGTATTGGAATTTGCATATATCCGACCGCTTAATGTTATGGAATAAAATAAGTTTACGATTATTTATTAGTGTTTGTAGATATCTATTTTTCTTTTGGATCCGAAGAATTCGGTGAAAACCCATAAATTACACACGTTCGATGTCACTTCCATCGGCAAATCGCGCCTCAATATCTTTGAAGTGATCACTCTCGACGAGCCTATTTACGTCGCGTCATCAAGTTTTGGCGTCATCAATTATTACGTCATTTCTGGCAAATTCAAAAATTCGGTTCAAAAATTATCAGTTGGCAATTACGTGAGTATGAATGCCAAATGGACAATGGCTAATCTAATGATGCACGCTGGCCTTCGGCGTTAAAGTAATATATTATCTGGCAGCATAAATGAAAGCAATCAATCCAATCTAGCTAACATTGATCATAAACATAGCTAATATGATAATTTGTTGAATGGTTTATTTCTACCACATTCAGGTAATCTCGAATAAATAAACCAAGATGTATTGTTAGTTCCATTTTACAATCAATAGAAATTACCTATCGAATTGACTTGCCTTTCAGTGCCAATCTCTGTTTCGAAAATTAACTTAAAGTATGTAGTGTTGACCGAAATCCCCACCTGTAAACATGCTTATGAACTTCCCACTTGTAAACATGCCTACGAAATCCCCACCTGTAAACATGCCTATGAAATCCCCACCTGTAAACATGCCTAAGAAATCCCCACCTGTAAACATGCCTACGAAATCCCCACCTGTAAACATGCCTACGAAATCCCCACCTGTACACATTCCTATGAAATCCCCACCTGTAAACATGCTTATGAACTTCCCACCTGTAAACATGCCTACGAAATCCCCACCTGTAAACATGCCTACGAAATCCCCACCTGTACACATGCTTATGAAATCCCCACCTGTAAACATGCCTACGAAATCTCCACCTGTACACATGCCTATGAAATCCCCACCTGTAAACATGTCTATGAAATCCCCACCTGTACACATACTAATGAAATCCCCACCTGTAAACGTGCTTACGAAATCCCCACCTGTAAACATGCCTATGAAATCCCCACCTGTAAACATGCCTATGAAATTCCCACCCGTAAACATGCCTATAAAATCCCCACCTGTTCACATGCCTATGAAATCCCCACCTGTAAACATGCTTATGAAATCCCCACCTGTAAACATGCTTATCGTCCGCTTCACAGTCAGCCCATGTGACACTCTGTAGTGTAGACTGTGAAAATAAAGATGACATTTTTCACATAAAGATCGGCAACATCTATCAAATGCATAATCACACAAATGAATATAAAAAAGGTAAAACGAAATAAAACCTCTTCAATAAAGACACCGATTACCGATGATAATTCAATTGTGTTTATAACGAGAACTAATTTATAAATCGGTTTAAACATTTGAATAATCGTTAAATACAGGAAAGAATCGTTATGTTTTGTAACGTCGCTTTTGATTGGTTGAAACGACCACGTAAAGCTTACGAGACAATATTTAACGATTTGAATTATGAGGATTAACTAGCATATGTGTTTTGTTTGTTTTTGAGAGTGACTTTTACTGAATACTCGAAATGTAATTATTTCTGAAAGTAAAGGGTCGCTGCACATTAAAAACCAAATGAGCTGTCATTCATTATCGTCAAAGACTTTTAAACAGCTATCTTCTACTATGACGCAATAATAAGCGGATGGCGGGCCATAGACTAATAAATGTTAGCTGCGCTTTTTAAGGTTATTTAATTGTACTCTCAATCTTGTGATTCACTCGGTTTTCCTACCCCTTTATATAGTGACGTCTTTACGGAGGCTTTCCTCGCCGATAAACTGCTGGATGAGTAACAATATTTTCTCAGGAAATCTGACGTCACCATCCCCAAATGATTATCATCCCACAGAATATCGATCTGTCCATCCTCTGAAACAGTTGGTTGGTTTTAGTAAGTATGGAGCCCGAGGTATCAATGAGATTCAACTTTATCTGACGTAACCAGGTACTTTTAGAACAAATGTCTTTCAATGTTAGTAGATTGTACATATAAATTTCAATATATGTTCGCAAAGAATAACTTTCATGTATTTAAAACAGGAAATGATAAACCTTTCACTGACAGAGAGAAAGATACATGTATTTGTCATTTCACTTTAAAAGTGAATAGTAAGCGAAAGACATTAAATCAACTGTCTTTCACAGATTCTCGATTTCGCAATATTCATTTCAGAATAAATAGGAAAACTTTTCAATGTAAGAGGTGTCTTTCAATTCAATTTCATATATACCCATATATACCTACTTGCGCAGATACATTTTCGCGAAATCGAAATTAAATAACAAAAAAAAAGTTGGTTTAAAAGTGCAAGATTGAAACCGATATACAATCTATAACTTTTGAAAAATGATTTGCAAAAATTACCGAACAAAACTATTAAGTAGTCAACGATCCATGTTATAAAACTTAAAACTTAAATTATCCCCACCGATAAATAAAACTGTATATGTATTCATGTATATGTATTTATATTGTTAGGCATGGAAATCTATGTATAGTTATTTTTTTATTAGATAGGCACTATATGAATGGCTGACTTGACTTTTCTGTTTGAGACACGTTTTACATTAACATAAAACCTGAGTATTTTTGTGGTTACACACTCAGTAGAGATATAGATTATTACCTGCTATTTTGACATCTTTGACTTTTATCTCGAGTGGCAGTTTGTCTACCTCTATCAATACTTGGTTGACTTTAGTAGAATAACAATCCTCACAAAGACAATGGTGCCTCAGCCACACGGCATGGTACCTTAAGTATACAAAAACACATTTTTATCTTAATAAGATTTAAATGAATATGATTACTATTAGGTTGTAATAAAAATAACATATTAACATAAGCATTTCAATCCCGTGTAGCTGATAAAACGGGCAGGTAAGACAAAGTAACTGCAGATTTTTTCGCTCACAGTGTATTAAATGGTACGGCGGCGTATTAGGGCCACTACAAAGTTTTATTTATCTTGTACGTACAAGTTATTATCTTGTACGTACAATTTAGTATCTTGTACGTACAATTTAGTATCTTGTACGTACAAGTTAGTATCTTGTACGTACAAGTTAGTATCTTGTACGTACAAGCTAGTATCTTGTACAACTTAGTATCTTAGTATAATGTTGAAACTCTCGGTATTAAAGGCTGTGGCTGGTTTACTGTCACAATGGCATCGCATGAAGCTACATGTATACGTATATTACGTAAACTTTGTTTAAGCCAAAGGGAGAAAAGAATATATGTTGTGGAGTTGTAATGCTGTGATAAGTTTCCGAACACATATATGTAAATGTGTAAAACAATAATTGATGTGTGTATACATGTCTAATAAACACAAAAACACATATGAAATAATTTGTTTTGCTTTTGTTGTCTGTGCAATCAGTAACTCATTCGAATTAGGGCATAATGCCTAGGATTTTTTTCGGAGGCAGTTAATTATTTTCAATACTACTATTCTGAAGTAAAATAAATGCTTATACATTTCCAATAATGGCACCATTGTGAAGTATTTAACTTTTATTACTGAAGAAAATTACGAATTTGTTTAATAGATAAAACTTATCATTCATCGGAGATGTATCATATCCATTTTATCACTAAATGTATCTTATCTATAAAACAAGCGACTATACAGTTTTCTCGAAAGGAACTATACAGTGTCAGTTTCAAAATAATGCAAGTGACTATACAGTTTCAACTCATAATCCGGCAATTTCAAATTACGATTGTGAAAAATATATTGTTCTCATTAATATATATTCATATTTTTAATATTGTCAAATAAGTTAATAAACCTGTGATCGTGCTTGAAGCAATGCAAAGTAGACCGACTATCTTTAATTACGAAAAATATCAGGCGGATGACTCAATTATGCGGTGATGAACAGCAGTTCAACTCAACTTGTATGTTCAAGATACTAAGTTGTACGTACAAGATACTATCTTGTACGTACAAGATACTATAAGTTGTACGTACAAGATAGTAACTTGTACGTACAAGATAGTAACTTGTACGTACAAGATACTAAGTTGTACGTACAAGATACTAACTTGTACGTACAAGATAACTTGTACGTACAAGATAAATAAAATTTTGTAGTGGCCCTATTACGCCGCCGTAAAATGGTCTTGTGCCTTCAAATCAATTAGTAATGTTAAGTTACACAAAGTTCGCCGTTCGTCGAATAGTATGGTGCAATATTACCACAGGGGGCCAACTCAATGAAAATTGATATTGTCATACTTTTTTGTATTTAGTGAATGGACTGATGAGTACATATAACAGTTATGTGATTTTTTTTTCAGAAAATATGAGATTTGAAAAATCATTAAAAAAATCGGGATATTTACTACATAAAACAGAGTTATAGTAAATATTCCGATTTTTTAATGATTTTTCAAATCTCGTATTTTCTGAAAAAAATCTCACCACTGTCATATATACTCATCAGTCCATCCACCAAATACAAATGGTCACCTGTGAATATTACTTAGTGTATGAAAATCCTACTCCTACCTTGACACTTTGCCATCATTCCACACCACTTCTAATTTATCCCCTCCATCACGTACACTGGCAGACTGAACAGCTGTCGTGGAGGTAGATAAACAGTTAACCTGTATAAACACATACATATACTAACTGTAACGATAATAAAGAAACTACAATAATGGTTTCTCCCCATAATAGACACTCCCTTGAAAATGGTACTTCCGGTTTATGATGTCATCAGTTTTTGTGTATACCATATGCATGTGCTCAAGCTGATAAGTGTGTTGGGTTTATGTCGATCACAAACATCATGAATGACGCTGGTGTCAGAAGTCTGTGGTAAGACTGGGAGATTCAAACCAAGTAACGAGTGTCAAATAATGAACACAAAGTGAAACGGTAAAACCGAACTCAAGTGCAAACATCACCGTGTCCATAAAAATGGCAACTGGTACTACAAACACAACCTCTAGTACAATTCCCATGATTTTCCAAGCCCAAATGAATGCCGTTCCCATTGGTGTACAAGCTCCTGCAAACCTTTCCGTTCCCACAGCGCTAGACTTACGAGGCAATTTATTTAACTGGAAAACATTCCGTCGTATTTGGGACAATTATGAGATCGCGAGTGGCCTAAAACACAAAACTAAAGAACTGAGAAATGCTACTCTGCTAACTTGTATAGGACCAGATGCATTACAAATATATGATGGCCTCACGTTTGACAACGATGACGACAAAACAGATGTAGACAAAGTGTTGGACAAATTCGAAAAGTTCTGCATTGGACAGACTAATGAGACTTATGAACGTTACCTCTTTAATAACAGGACTCAGGAACAAGGGGAAACAATAGATGCGTATGTCGCAGCATTAAGGTCCCTTGCAAAGACATGTAACTATGGTGCATTTGAGGAAAGTCTTATCAGAGATCGGATCGTTATGGGGGTTCGGGAAAATGCTACAAGAAAAAAACTCCTGCAGGATCAGTCACTGACATTGCATAGGTGTATTGACATTTGCCGTTCATTTGAAAAATCAGTTCAACACATGAAAGACATTACGAATGAAGAGGTTAAGGTATGCGGAAAGAAAGCAACTGATAACGCTCAACCACAGGACCGTTCGTAAACGAGTAGTGGAAAGAGAAATTCGCAAAAACAGAAAGTATATTGTGGCAATTGTTGGTACAATCATGTAAACGAGCGCGAACGGTGCCTGGCATGGCAGAAAACGTGTGCGATCTGCGGAATGCTGAATCATTTTGCAAAGAAATGTAGGTCAAGACCTCATCATGGTCAAGGTCAAGGTCAAAGACAAAATCAAGGAAATGGACGTCCTGGTCGGAGATTAAAACCAAAGGTATATTACGTGGAGGCTACAAACTAGAGTTCAGATGATGACTTTTGTTTCACAATCGATCGAAAGGAGGTAAACACTATAAAGCATGAGGATATACCAACCAAGCTATATACCATAATTGAAACAAAGGGCATTTTAATTGAATGTCAACTCGATAGCGGATCAAGCGTGAACGCGTTGCCCAAATCTATCTATATGGAAGTCTTTGAGGATCCTAGGTTGGAACACTTAGTAGAGACAGATGTAACGCTTGTCATGTTCAATAACTCTGAAATGTCTCCGGTCGGGGCTCGACGAGTTCAAATCATCAACCCAAAAAATGGGAGACGGTATTCGGTCGAGTTTGTAATTGTAGATGCAAAAGTGAAGCCAATTTTAGGGTCCCGCGTTATACAAGCAATGGACTAAATAACAGTGAACACACAAAACCTATACTCGAGGGTTGAGGTTTCAAAGGAGGAAGTTCTACAACTTAAGTCATCCACTCACGTGCCAATCTTCTCCACATCAAATACTTCGTTGCCAGTGGATAATGAATCACAAGTCACAAGTCAGTTACCATTGACAACGGATTCATCGACTGAAAATGTGTCAAAAGTGAAAGCTGACAGGACCATTTTCGAAGGACTCGGAAAGTTGAGAAAACTGCATCTTGAAGTAGATCCTCGTGTTACACCTTCGAAAATACCTGTGCGCCGGCCCCCTGTGGCGATAAAGGATTATTTTCGATCTGAAATCAGTAGGCTGACCAATATTGGTGTGATTGCGCCTGTAAACACTCCAACAGATTGGATTTCATCAATCGTAGTCGTGAAAAAGCCGAACGGAAAGTTGAGACTTTGTATTGACCCCAAACCATTAAACCAGGCTCTTAAAAGGAATCATTACGCTATGCCAACCATAGAAGACATCCTTCCCGAATTGAACAAAGCACGCATATTTTCGGTAGTTGATGCAAAGGACGGGTTTTGGCATGTTGATCTAGACGAAGAGAGCAGTTATTTGACGACATTTGGAACCCCTTGGGGTATCAATGGCACATAATGCCTTTTGGCATATCACCTGCCCCAAAGGAATTTCAGCGGAGATTGGACGAGGCACTTGAAGGATTAGAAGGAGTTAAGGCGATACACGATGACATTGTTGTGTTCGGATGTGGTGACAAAGATAAAGAAGCGAAGCATGATCACGATCGAAAACTTCAGGCTTTATTTGACAGATGTCGTGACGAGAACATAAAAATCAACAGAGACAAGTTAAAGTTGCGCCTAAGCACTGTGACGTATTTGGGACATGTGTTTTCGGCAAAAGGTCTGGAAATGGATCTAGCTAAAGTGAAAGCCATCACGTTCCGAAAGAAAAAGCTGGAGTACAACGCTTGTTAGGCATGATAAACTGTGCAAAAGTTTGCACCGCGATTGTCAGAGATGACTACTCCGTTACGTGACCTTTTGAAAAAGGATTCAGAATTTATGTGGGACGCGACTGTTCAAGGCAAGGCCTTTGATGAAATCAAGGAAGCACTGTCCGATGCGTCGGTATTGAAATTTTTCGACCCATCAAAACAAACGATACTGCAATGTGGGGTACGCGTCGCGAGCGCTCACGGCAACAGAATGTAACTATGCTCAGATTGAGATAGAGCTTCTGGCAGTGGTTTTTGGAATAACAAAATTTGAACAATACACGTATGGAACACATGTTGTTGTTGAATCAGACCACAAGCCATTAGAGATTATTGACAAGAAAAACCTGTTTAGTGCTCCTAAACGCTTACAACGTATGTTGCTAAATCTTCAGCGTTTTGACTACACAATCGTCTACAAGAAGGGCACGGAAATGTACATGGCGGATACGTTAAGCAGGGCATTTTTGTCAAGTACTGATGAAGAGACACGTTTGCGAGTTTTCTTTCTGAATTTTAACACGTAAACACTGTGAAACATCTGCCAGTATCGTCTGAAACGCTTCATAAGCTACAACAGGCCACTGAAAGTGACGCAAGTCTTATAGAATTAATGCGAGTTGTTCAACGTGGGTGGCCAGAGAGCAAAGAACAACTGTCTCAAGAGGTCCAGAAGTACTGAGGTAATCAGAAAGTTGAAGGCTCATTTTTCGCGCTATGGTCTACCGTGTGTCGTTATGTCTGATAATGGGCCACCTTTCAACGGGAAACAATTTTCTGACTTTGCAAAGGCCTATGAGTTCCAACATGTCACTAGTCCGCAATTTAACGGGAAAGTTGAAAACGCGATCAAAACCGCCAAACGTATTCTTGACAAATCCAAGAAGGACAAGACAGATCCCTACTTGGCCATGTTGGATTGGAGGAACACACCAGGGGAAAATGTCAAGTCGTCCCCTGTCCAACGGCTATATGGAAGACGCACCCGTATGCTGTTACCGCTAACAACAAAGCTGTTGGAGCCTAATGTGGTTCCAAACTCACAAACTCGAAAGGAAATTGAGCGAAGAAAAGGCAAACAACAACAATATTATGATAAAGGTACCAAGGCATTGGCTGAACTAATGCCTGGTGAGACAGTCAGAATTAATCCAACTGAGTTCGGGAAGGAATAGCAAGCGTGCAAGATAAGGTGAACATTAGATCATACACAGTCAAAACTGAGGACGGGTCAGTATATCGTAGAAATCGGCATCATCTCAAGAAGACCCCAGAGGTCTTCACTGAGGATGACAATCAACCCATTTTGGATCCGGAGGTGTCTGAACCAGCGATGACGAACGTCAATGAAGGAGATGAGAGGTCGCCACAAAGGACGCATAAACAGACAGTCATAGAGGTTCCACTGAGGAGATCGACTCGAGAAGTACATCGACCAGGTTACTTGAAGGACTTTGTGTGTCTCGTGAAACGTGCCACTATCCTTGAATAATATGTTTACTTTATGCGCAAGTGATAAACAGTTCAGTAACAAAGTCTGACTAGTCATTCGATTGAAGGGACAATTCACCAAAGACTTTTCTTATTTTGTTCTTTTTGTTTTAATAGTTCATTTGCTAATGTTAATTTCAGCGAAGACTGTGAATTAAGTAAAAGTGGCACCGACTCTGATCTTGATGAATATAGTGAGTAATGAACAGTGCTAAAGAAAGGGGGGTGTAACGATAATATAGAAACTACAATAATGGTTTCTCCCCATAATAGACACTCCCTTGAAAAACAAATGTCTATTCATAGACATATTTTTGTACCATAAAGATTCACACATAATTGATTCCCATAAATAAATATATTAATTAGTCCTAATTTGATTGTCCATAGGTCACTGACCGCTACAAGCCCCCTAGTAGATTTATACGTCTTCTGATTGGTCAAGCCCCTGATTTAGCCCTTGTAAGACAAAGGGAGTCCCCACTATAGAGCCCCATCCATACAGCTTCAGACGCCATCTTTGAAAATTGGGAATATTTCTAAAAATGTCAGCATTTACATACTGTTTTACAAGTCAGTATTCAATAGACGATCAATCAAGGTTTTGAATTAAGATAACAGGGTCGACGGTGTCATAGTGGGGGAACTGAGGTCATTCCCACCGATTTGTAAACAAACTACGCATGGGTGACTTAACAATAGGATGGCTCTTAAATCTTGGCATACCACTGATAAAGAGGGGAAGCCGTTTATTTTAATAGATTTATTTTATAAGGAAATATGGTTTTAAATTTCTTGAAAAATTTTAGCGAAGGTGAGCGAAAATAACGCCAAACTGGCCTTATAAGCATAAGGCCAGGCGAGGCGCCACCCGATCACAAACATCATGAATGACACTACACTAACGTAACATTCAAATCTTCTGGTGATAAACTTCTCTAGTCATCAAACGCATTAAATTCGATACTCTCCTGTTTACATAGGCACAGACAAATACGTACCTGTACTGAGTACGATCGGCGGTGTTCAACATGTCGACTAGTAACATTACAGACTTGGAGAGAAGAAATCGATGGAACATGGAGACCTGAGAAAATTGATAATTTGGAAACGTGATAATATTTTCAAATCAGTTAAAAATGATTTGTGTTATCGAAGAAAAGCAAGAAAAAAATAATTTCTTTGAATTCTTACTTCAAACCAGGACAAAGTTTGTTTTGCCACAATTATTTTTTTATTTATTCAATTATTGAAAATTTAAAAGAATTTCTCACCTTTCTGTACCGTGATGTGTGCAGATGAACACCTTGATACGAGAGTCCACACACGCTTACGACAAAGCATCTTCAACATCTTGTACTTCGATGGTCACCTGTCAAACTGAACGATAACAGATGATAAAAAGGTAAAGTGCCCTTGGCTTATATGCATTAATGTGTATATATAATTGTGTACGTTTTACATATTCTAACATTTAGCCCATGTTTGCACGTGATCCATCAGCCACCTTAACAACTAACTGAATTACTTAACTATTTCATATTTAATTAAGACTTTTATTTTTAATGTCAATTAAAATACCGCTCTATCACCAATTTTAATGAGTATATCTAATACACCTAGGACAGTGCACTTTATAGGGCTGTACTACATAGTGGAGACCTGCTGACTCAATGTAGAGTAGCAGATGTGGTATGTTCTAATAACTTCTTATACTCAAACATAATGACAAAGAAGGTATATTTTATACGATGGCCGACAACGGCCGTCACCTCGTACACGCATATTAGAAAAATGTGTACCATGTCACATCGTACACGCGAATTCTCCATTGGTAGACCTAATTCCCCAACAGAACCCTTTGTCTCCATTGGTAGACCCTATTCCCCTACAGAACCCTTTGTCATCATTGGTAGACCTTATTCCCTACAGAGCCCTTTGTCTCAATTGGTAGACCTTATTCCCTACAGAACTCTTTGTCTCCATTGGTAGACCTTATTCCATACAGAACCCTTTGTCTCCATTGGTAGACCCTATTCCCCTACAGAACCCATTGTCTATATTGGTAGACCTTATTCCCATACAGAACCCTTTGTCTCCATTGGTAGACGCTATTCCCCTACAGAACTCTTTGTCTCCAATGGTAGACCTTATTCCCTAAAGTGCCCTTTGTCACCATTGGTAGACCTTATTCCCCAACAGAACCCTTTGTCACCATTGATAGACCTTATCTCCCTACAGAACACTTTGTCATCATTGGTAAACCTTATTCCACAACAGAACCCTTTGTCACAATTGGTAGACCTTATATCCCTAAAGAACACTTTGTCATCATTGGTAAACCTTATTCCCCTACAGAACCCTTTGTCTTCATTGCCAGGCCTTATTCCCCACAAAACACTTTGTCACCATTGGTAGACCTTATTCCCCAACAGAACCCTTTGTTACCATTAGTAGACCTAATTTCCCTACAGAACCCTTTGTCTTCATTGGTAGGCCTAATTTCCCAACAGAACACTTTGTCACCATTGGTAGACCTAATTCCCTACAGAACCCTCTGTCATCATTGGTAGACATTATTTCCCTACAGAACCCTCTGTCATCATTGGTAGACCTTATTTCCCAACAGAACCCTTTGTCACCATTGGTAGACATAATTCCCCAACAGAACCCTTTGTCACCATTGGTAGACCTTATTCCCCAACAAAACCCTCTGTCACCATTGGTAGACCTTATTCCCCAACAAAACCCTTTGTCACCATTGGTAAATCTTATTCCCCAACAGAACCCTTTGTCACCATTGGTAGACCTTATTTCCCTACAGAACACTTTGTCATCATTGGTAAACCTTATTGCCCTACAGAACCCTTTGTCATCATTGGTAGACCTTATTGCCCTACAGAACCCTTTGTCATCATTGGTAGGCCTTATTCCCCTACAGAACCCTTTGCCTTCATTGGTAGATCTTATTTCCCTACAGAACACTTTGTCATCATTGGTAGACCTTATTCCCCAACAGAACCCTTTGTCACCATTGGTAGACCTTATTTCTCTACAGAACACTTTGTCACCATTGGTAGACCTTATTCCCCTACAGAACCCTTTGTCACAATTGGTAGACCTTATTCCCCAACAAAACCCTTTGTCACCATTGGTAGACCTTATTCCCCAACAAAACCCTTTGTCACCATTGGTAAATCTTATTCCCCAACAGAACCCTTTGTCACCATTGGTAAATCTTATTTCCCTACAGAACACTTTGTCATCATTGGTAGACCTTATTCCCCTACAGAACCCTTTGTCACCATTGGTAGACCTTAATCCCCAACAAAACCATTTGTCACCATTGGTAGACCTTATTCCCCAACAAAACCCTTTGTCACCATTGGTAAATCTTATTCCCCAACAGAACCCTTTGTCACCATTGGTAGACCTTATTTCCCTACAGAACACTTTGTCATCATTGGTAAACCTTATTCCCCTACAGAACCCTTTGTCTTCATTGGTAGGCCTTATTCCCCAACAGAACCCTTTGTTACCATTGGTAGACCTTATTTCCCTACAGAACTCTTTGTCACCATTGGTAGACCTTATTTCCCTACAAAACCCTTTGTCTATATTGGTAGACTTTATTCCCATACAGAACCCTTTGTCATCATTGGTAAACCTTATTCCCCAACAGAACCCTTTGTCACCATTGGTAGACCTTATTTCCCTACAGAACACTTTGTCATCATTGGTAAATCTTATTCCCCAACAGAACCCTTTGTCACCATTGGTAAACCTTATTCCCCAACAGAACCCTTTGTCATCATTGGTAAACCTTATTCCCCAACAGAACCCTTTGTCACCATTGGTAGACCTTATTTCCCTACAGAACACTTTGTCATCATTGATAAACCTTATTCCCCAACAAAACCCTTTGTCACCATTGGTATACCTTATTCCCCAACAAAACCCTTTGTCACGATTGGTAAATCTTATTCCCCAACAGAACCCTTTGTCACCATTGGTAAACCTTATTCCCCAACAGAACCCTTTGTCATCATTGGTAAACCTTATTCCCCAACAGAACCCTTTGTCACCATTGGTAGACCTTATTTCCTTACAGAACACTTTGTCATCATTGGTAAACCTTATTCCCCTACAGAACCCTTTGTCTCCAATGGTAGACCTTATTCCCTACAGAACCCTTTGTCACCATTGATAGACCTTATCTCCCTACAGAACACTTTGTAATCATTGGTAAACCTTATTCCACAACAGAACCCTTTGTCACCATTGGTAGACCTTATCTCCCTAAAGAACACTTTGTCATCATTGGTAAACCTTATTCCCCTACAGAACCCTTTGTCATCATTGGTAGAACTTATTGCCCTACAGAACCCTTTGTCTTCATTGCTAGGCCTTATTCCCCACAGAACACTTTGTCACCATTGGTAGACCTTATTCCCCCCCCCCAAAAAAAAACCTTTGTCACCATTGGTAAACCTTATTCCCCAACAGAACCCTTTGTCACCATTAGTAGACCTAATTTCCCTACAGAACACTTTGTCATCATTGGTAGACCTAATTCCCCAACAGAACCCTTTGTCACCATTGGTAGACCTTATTCCCCAAAAAAACCCTCTGTCACCATTGGTAGACCTTATTCCCCAACAAAACCCTTTGTCACCATTGGTAAATCTTATTCCCCAACAGAACCCTTTGTCACCATTGGTAGACCTTATTTCCCTACAGAACACTTTGTCATCATTGGTAAACCTTATTGCCCTACAGAACCCTTTGTCATCATTGGTAGACCTTATTGCCCTACAGAACCCTTTGTCATCATTGGTAGGCCTTATTCCCCTACAGAACCCTTTGTCATCATTGGTAAATCTTATTTCCCTACAGAACACTTTGTCATCATTGGTAGACCTTATTCCCCTACAGAACCCTTTGTCACCATTGGTAGACCTTAATCCCCAACAAAACCCTTTGTCACCATTGGTAGACCTTATTCCCCAACAAAACCCTTTGTCACCATTGGTAAATCTTATTCCCCAACAGAACCCTTTGTCACCATTGGTAGACCTTATTTCCCTACAGAACACTTTGTCATCATTGGTAAACCTTATTCCCCTACAGAACCCTTTGTCTTCATTGGTAGACCTTATTTCCCTACAGAACTCTTTGTCATCATTGGTAGACCTTATTCCCCTACAGAACCCTTTGTCACCATTGGTAGACCTTAATCCCCTGAAAAACCCTTTGTCACCATTGCTAGACCTTATTCCCCAACAAAACCCTTTGTCACCATTGGTAAATCTTATTCCCCAACAGAACCCTTTGTCACCATTGGTAGACCTTATTTCCCTACAGAACACTTTGTCATCGTTGGTAAACCTTATTCCCCTACAGAACCCTTTGTCTTCATTGGTAGGCCTTATTCCCCAACAGAACCCTTTGTTACCATTGGTAGACCTTATTTCTCTACAGAACTCTTTGTCACCATTGGTAGACCTTATTTCCCTACAGAACTCTTTGTCTCCATTGGTAGACCTTATTTTCCTACAGAACTCTTTGTCACCATTGGTAGACCTTATTTCCCTACAAAACCCTTTGTCACCATTGGTAGACCTTATTCCCCAACAAAACCCTTTGTCACCATTGGTAATCCTTATTCCCCAACAAAACCCTTTGTCACCATTGGTAAATCTTATTCCCCAACAGAACCCTTTGTCACCATTGGTAGACCTTATTTCTCTACAGAACACTTTGTCATCATTGGTAAACCTTATTCCCCTACAGAACCCTTTGTCTTCATTGGTAGGCCTTATTCCCCAACATAACCCTTTGTTACCATTGGTAGACCTTATTTCTCTACAGAACTCTTTCTCACCATTGGTAGACCTTATTTCCCTACAGAACTCTTTGTCTCCATTTGTAGACCTTATTTCCCTACAGAACTCTTTGTCACCATTGGTAGACCTTATTTCCCTACAGAACTCTTTGTCACCATTGGTAGACCTTATTCCCTATAGAATCCTTTGTCACCATTGGTAGAAATTATTTCCCTACAGAACCCTCTGTCATCATTGCTAGACATTATTTCCCTACAGAACCCTCTGTCATCATTGCTAGACCTTATTTCCTAACAGAACCCACTGTCATCATTGGTAGACCTTATTTCCCAACAGAACCCTTTGTCACCATTGGTAGACATAATTCCCCAACAGAACCCTTTGTCATCATTGGTAGACCTTATTGCCCTACAGAACACTTTGTCATCATTGGTAGACCTTATTTTCCTACAGAACCCTTTGTCATCATTTGTAGACCTTATTGCCCCACAGAAACCTTTGTCACCATTGGTAGACCTTATTCCCCACAGAACCCTTTGTTAACATTGGTAGACCTTATTTCCCAACAGAACCTTTTGTCTCCATTGGTAGACCTTATTTCCCGACAGAACCTTTTGTCACCATTGGTAGACCTTATTCCCATACAGAACCCTTTGTCATCATTGGTAAACCTTATTCCCCTACAGAACCCTTTGTCACTATCGGTATACCCTATTCCCCTACAGAACCCCTTGTCTACGTTGGTAGACCTTATTTCCTACAGAACCCCTTGTCTCCGTAAGTAGACCTTATTCCCCTACAGAACCCTTTGTCACCATTGGTAGACCTTATTCCCCCACAGAACCCTTTTCCCCCATTTGTAAACTTTATTCCCCTACAGAACCCTTTTCCCCCATTTATAAACCTTTTTCCTCTATAGAACTCTTTTTCTCCATTGTTAGACCTTCTTTCACTACAGAACCCTTTGTCTCCATTGGTAGACCCTTTTCCCCTACAGAACCCTTTGTCATCATTGGTAGACATTTTTCCCTACAGAACCCTTTGTCTCCATTGGTAGACCTTATTCCCTACAGAACCCTTTGTCTCCATTGGTAGACCTTATTCCAAACAGAACCCTTTGTCTCCATTGGTAGACCTTATTCCCCTACAGAACCCTTTGTCTCCATTGGTAGACCCTATTCCCCTACATAACCCATTGTCTATATTGGTAGACTTTATTCCCATACAGAACCCTTTGTCTCCATTGGTAGACCCTATTCCCCTACAGAACTCTTTGTCTCCAATTGTAGACCTTATTCCCTACAAAACCCTTTGTCACCATTGGTAGACCTTATTCCCCAACAGAACCCTTTGTCTCCATTGGTAGACCCTATTCCCCTACATAACCCATTGTCTATATTGGTAGACTTTATTTCCATACAGAACACTTTGTCATCATTGGTAAACCTTATTCCCCTACAGAACCCTTTGTCATCATTGGTAGAACTTATTGCCCTACAGAACCCTTTGGCTTCATTGGTAGACCTTATTCCCTAAGAAAAAAGCTTGTCACCATTGGTAGACCTTATTCCCCCAACAAAACCCTTTGTCACCATTGGTAAACCTTATTCCCAAACAAAACGCTTTGTCACAATTGGTAGACCTTATTCCCCAACAAAACGCTTTGTCACCATTGGTAGACCTTATTCCCCCAACAAAACCCTTTGTCACCATTGGTAGACCTTATTTCCCTACAGAACACTTTTTCATCATTGGTAGACCTAATTCCCCAACAGAACCCTTTGTCACCATTGGTAGACCTTATTCCCCAACAAAAACCTTTGTTACCATTGGTAAACCTTATTCCCCAACAGAACCCTTTGTCACCATTGGTAGATTGGTAGACCTTATTTCCCTACAGTACCCTTTGTCTTCAATGGTAGACCTTATTCCCCAACAGAACCCTTTGTCACCTTTGGTAGACCTTATTTCCCTACAGATTACTTTGTCATCATTGGTAGACCTTATTCCCCAACAGAACCCTTTGTCACCATTGGTAGACCTTATTTCTCTACAGAACTCTTTGTCACCATTGGTAGACCTTATTTCCCTACAGAACTCTTTGTCACCATTTGTAGACCTTATTCCCTATAGAATCCTTTGTCACCATTGGTAGAAATTATTTCCCTACAGAACAATCTGTCATCATTGGTAGACATTATTTCCCTACAGAACCCTCTGTCATCATTGGTAGACCTTATTTCCCAACAGAACCCTCTGTCATCATTGGTAGACCTTATTTCCCAACAGAACCCTTTGTCACCATTGGTAGACATAATTCCCCAACAGAACCCTTTGTCATCATTGGTAGACCTTATTGCCCTACAGAACACTTTGTCATCATTGGTAGACCTTATTTCCCTACAGAACCCTTTGTCATCATTTGTAGACCTTATTGCCTTACAGAAACCTTTGTCACCATTGGTAGACCTTATTTCCCTACAGACCACTTTGTCATCATCGGTAAACCTTATTCCCCTACAGAACCCACTGTCATCATTTGTTGACCTTATTGCCCCACAGAAACCATTGTCACCATTGGTAGACCTTATTCCCTACAGAACCCTTTGTTACCATTGGTAGACCTTATTCCCCTACAGAACCCTTTCCCCCCATTTGTAAACCTTATTCCCCTACAGAACCCTTTTCCCCCATTTGTAAACCTTATTCCTTTATAGAACTCTTTTTCTCCATTGGTAGACCTTATTTCCCTACAGAACCCTTTGTCTCCATTGGCAGACCTTATTTCCCTACAAAATCTTTATCACTATTGGAAGACCTTATTCCACTGCTCCCCTACAGAACCCATTGTCATAATTGGTTGACCTTATTCTCAGAGGACTGTCTAACGATCGAAGCGAACTCCCATAATGCACTGGAAAAGGAAACAAATTAATATGGCAGTGTGCAAAAAACCCTGATGCACCAGGCACCATCTGAACATCTAGTTGTACTCCCCATAGCACGCTTTGCGTGCCTTCAGAGTTAACTTATCTGCCACATATTCAACATGCTACCTTATTGACCCTGAAAGTCTTATTACCACAATAGAACACTTATGATCCGACTGAGTGCCTCCATCATTACTTGCCTTTATGAATACGCATTGAAGTATTCCATACTGCGTTCTCGTTTTCAATGAACATTATGAATAAGTACCAACACACCGAAGCAAATGGGAGCTTAACCCGGCCGTACTAATACACATTCCCACTGCTCTGTTTATAAATATTATATATGGAAATAGGTTCCAAAACAATAACAAACGAAAGAGAGAGAAAACATACAATCAATGCTTCATATGGCCAGATCTACATTGTATGTCTAACTAACATGGAGTGTAGCATCTGTAATAAATTAATCATTCGTTATCGTAAGGATGGAACAGCCATTTGAACAGCCGTTTCCGTGATCGCTGGCATGCCAATTGTGACGTCACAATGATAATGACTTTATAATAAGTGATTGAAGTTCATAGTCTCTATGACTGCCAACTGTGCTTAGTAAGGTTACATATTGGGACTGCAGAGAAAATGTAATATAACCGGGTTATTGGCTATGAACCCTTTGAATATCCAGGGGTTATATACTTTGAAGACGACCGATAACCGGGGTTATATATGGTATGAAGGCCCTACATAGCCGGGATTATATGAGCAGATAGGTTCACGGGCATTGGCAAAAATATCATCTTACTGCATGTCTTGGTAATAATAAAGTGATTGTCCTCTCATGACCAGCGTCAAATGAGGTCATCTGCTCTTTATGTACTAGATAGCTGTATACTAAACAGTCTAGCTCTGTTAATGTAAATATTACAGCCTAGCAAGATTGGACCAGTCATGCCGACCGATTATACACCGCTTTACACGTACAGCATCACTAGTAATATCACAAATTACACTGTATGTAACTAAATACAACACTTACGGTACCGTGGATCTCCGTAGTATGGCCGTGTGTAGTAAAGAATCCACCCTTAGGGTTACCGGTTACATGCGAGTGCCTATCGATGTGTACCTGAATACTATATAGCATCACAAATGTTTGTTGATAAACGTACTGGTAGTTATCGCCATCATATGCTACTCTTACTGAAGACTTTGACCGAGATTCATCAGCTAATCTGAAAGTCGCTCACGCTAGCATGACGCTTTATAAATTCATTGTCATAGTTCATTCACCGGTATTAATACTTTCTACACGGCCGCAAAAATGTACATCCTCCCTAGGTTGTTGGGATAATAGCTCTTGTTGATTTTTTTTTCTGCTTGGACAAGAAATAACGAATTTAATCCCGATTAAAGTGAATAGTCGGGTAAAGAAAACCAGTCTAAATGCGTTCATTGGCCTTCCAAAAGTTCTCACATATTAATACGACGGCAAAGTTCTGCTTACGTTTCCCAGTTCTGACCATTAAAGTAAAGGAAAGCTGAAAGGGAGGACGTTTTAGGATTCCTATACTTTAAATTAATTTATTCGTACGCAGACAGATTTTGGCGAGAGATTTTACTTTTCTATTTCATAAGAAATTATACTGGATACATTCACACCATTTTTACCGACTTTAGCCATCCTTGCCCGACTGTTCACTTTAAATATCTACAACAAAGTGACTCATTTCGAATCATTTAGCCTTACCATAAATACATGCCTGTTAGATTCGCGCGGTCGATTTATTTTGTGCTTTCGCAGGATAAAGACGTGTTGGCGAACATTCGAGAAATGACTCTTATAACCAGACTACGAAAGGTTTGATGTGAAAAAATATGATTTTCACCTTTCACCAATCGCGCAATTGAATTTGTAAAGTTCAGCTGGACGACTGATAACGTTCCCTTACAAAACAAAGTACGGAGCCAAATATAAGTTCAGCTGGACGACTGGTAAAGTTTCATACAAAACAAAGTACGGAGACTAATAGAAGTTCAGCTGGACGACTGCTAAAGTTCCTTACAAAACAAAGTACGGAGACTAATAGAAGTTCAGCTGGACGACTGGTAAAGTTCCTTACAAAACAAAGTACGGAGCCCAATATAAGTTCAGCTGGACGACTGGTAAAGTTTCCTTACAAAACAAAGTACGGAGACTAATAGAAGTTCAGCTAGACGACTGGTAAAGTTTCCTTACAAAACAAAGTACGGAGACTAATAGAAGTTCAGCTGGACGACTGGTAAAGTTTGTTACAAAACAAAGTACGGAGACCAACAGAAGTTCAGCTAAACGACTGGTAAAGTTAATTACAAAACAAAGTACGGAGACCAATTGAAGTTCAGCTTGACGACTGGTAGAGTTTCCTAACAAAACAAAGTACGGAGACTAATAGAAGTTCAGCTGGACGACTGGTAAAGTTTCCTTACAAAACAAAGTACGGAGACTAATATAAGTTCAGCTGGACGACTGGTAAAGTTTCCTTACAAAACAAAGTACGGAGACTAATATAAGTTCAGCTGGACGACTGGTAAAGTTTCCTTACAAAACAAAGTACGGAGACTAATAGAAGTTCAGCTGGACGACTGGTAAAGTTTCCTTACAAAACAAAGTACGGAGACTAATAGAAGTTCAGCTGGACGACTGGTAAAGTTTCCTTACAAAACAAAGTACGGAGACTAATAGAAGTTCAGCTGGACGACTGGTAAAGTTTCCTTACAAAACAAAGTACGGAGACTAATAGAAGTTCAGCTGGACGACTGGTAAAGTTTCCTTACAAAACAAAGTACGGAGACTAATAGAAGTTCAGCTGGACGACTGGTAAAGTTTCCTTACAAAACAAAGTACGGAGACTAATAGAAGTTCAGCTGGACGACTGGTAAAGTTTCCTTACAAAACAAAGTACGGAGACTAATAGAAGTTCAGCTATACGACTGGTAAAGTTTCCTTACAAAACAACGCTCGGAGACTAAATGAAGTTCAGCTGGACGACTGGTAAAGTTTCCTTACAAAACAAAGTACGGAGACTAATAGAAGTTCAGCTGGACGACTGGTAAAGTTTCCTTACAAAACAAAGTACGGAGACTAATAGAAGTTCAGCTAGACGACTGGTAAAATTTCCTTACAAAACAAAGTACGGAGACTAATAGAAGTTCAGCTGGACGACTGGTAAAGTTTCCTTACAAAACAAAGTACGGAGACTAAAAGAAATTCAGCTGGACGACTGATAAAGTTCCCTTACAAAACAAAGTACGGAGCCCAATATAAGTTAAGCTGGACGACTGGTAAAGTTTCATACAAAACAAAGAACGGAGACTAATAGAAGTTCAGCTGGACGACTGGTAAAGTTTCCTTACAAAACAAAGTACGGAGACTAATAGAAGTTCAGCTAGACGACTGGTAAAGTTTCCTTACAAAATAAAGTACGGAGAATAATAGAAGTGCAGCTGGACGACTGGTAAAATTTCCTTACAAAACAAAGTTCGGAGACTAATAGAAGGTCAGCTGGACGACCGGTAAAGTTCCCTTACAAAACAATGTACGGAGACTAATAGAAGTTCAGCTAGACGACTGGTAAAGTTTCCTTACAAAACAAAGTACGGAGACTAATAGAAGTTCAGCTAGACGACTGGTAAAGTCTCCTTACAAAACAAAGTACGGAGCCCAATATAAGTTCAACTGCACGACTAGTAAAGTTCCTTACAAAACAAAGTACGGAGACCAATAGAAGTTCATCTAGACGACTGGTAAAGTTTCCTTACAAAACAAAGTACGGAGACCAATTGAAGTTCAGCTGAACGACTGGTAAAGTTTCCTTACAAAACAAAGTACGGAGACTAATAGAAGTTCAGCCAGACGACTGGTAAAGTCTCCTTACAAAACAAAGTACGGAGACTAATAGAAGTTCAGCTGGACGACTGGTAAAGTTTCCTTACAAAACAAAGTACGGAGACTAATAGAAGTTCAGCTAGACGACTGGTAAAGTTTCCTTACAAAACAAAGTACGGAGACTAATAGAAGTTCAGCTGGACGACTGGTAAAGTTTCCTTACAAAACAAAGTGCGGAGACTAATAGAAGGTCAGCTGGACGACTGGTAAAGTTTCCTTACAAAACAAAGTACGGAGACTAATAGAAGTTCAGCTGGACGACTGGAAAAGTTTCCTTACAAAACAAAGTACGGAGACTAATAGAAGTTCAGCTAGACGACTGGTAAAGTTTCCTTACAAAACAACGTTCGGAGACTAAAAGAAGTTCAGCTGGACGACTGGTAAAGTTTCCTTACAAAACAAAGTACGGAGACTAATAGAAGTTCAGCTAGACGACTGGTAAAGTTTCCTTACAAAACAACGTTCGGAGACTAATAGAAGTTCAGCTGGACGACTGGTAAAGTTTCCTTACAAAACAAAGTACGGAGACTAATATAAGTTCAGCTAGACGACTGGTAAAGTTTCCTTACAAAACAAAGTACGGAGACTAATAGAAGTTCAGCTAGACGACTGGTAAAGTTTCCTTACAAAACAACGTTCGGAGACTAAAAGAAGTTCAGCTGGACGACTGGTAAAGTTTCCTTACAAAACAAAGTACGGAGACTAATAGAAGTTCAGCTGGACGACTGGTAAAGTTTCCTTACAAAACAAAGTACGGAGACTAATAGAAGTTCAGCTGGACGACTGGTAAAGTTTCCTTACAAAACAAAGTACGGAGACTAATAGAAGTTCAGCTAGACGACTGGTAAAGTTTCCTTACAAAACAAAGTACGGAGACTAATATAAGTTCAGCTGGACGACTGGTAAAGTTCCCTTACATAACAAAGTAAGAAGTCTAATAGAAGTTCAGCTAGACGACTGGTAAAGTTTCCTTACAAAACAAAGTACGGAGACTAATAGAAGTTCAGTTGGAGGACTGATAAAGTTCGTTACAAAACAAAGTACGGAGACCAATAGAAGTTCAGCTAAACGACTGGAGAGTTTCCTTACAAAACAAAGTACGGAGCACAATATAAGTTCAGTTGGAGGACTGGTAAAGTTTCCTTACATAACAAAGTACGGAGACTAATAGAAGTTCAGCTAGACGACTGGTAAAGTTTCCTTACAAAACAAAGTACGGAGCACAATATAAGTTCAGTTGGAGGACTGGTAAAGTTTCCTTACATAACAAAGTACGGAGACTAATAGAAGTTCAGCTGGACGACTGGTAAAATTTCCTTACAAAACAAAGTACGGAGACCAATAGAAGTTCAGCTGGACGACTGGTAAAGTTTCCTTACAAAACAAAGTACGGAGACTAATAGAAGTTCAGCTGGAGGACTGGTAAAGTTTCCTTACAAAACAAAGTACGGAGACTAATAGAAGTTCAGCTGGACGACTGGTAAAGTTTCCTTACAAAACAAAGTACGGAGACTAATAGAAGTTCAGCTAGACGACTGGTAAAGTTTCCTTACAAAATAAAGTACGGAGACCAATAGAAGTTCAGCTGGACGACTGGTAATGTTTCCTTACAAAACAAAGTTCGGAGACTAAATAAATTCAGCTGGACGACTGGTAAAGTTTCCTTACAAAACAAAGTACGGAGCCTAATAGAAGTTCAGCTAGACGACTGGTAAAGTTTTCTTACAAAACAAAGTTCGGAGACCAATAGAAGTTCAGCTGGACGACTGGTAAAGTTTCCTTACATAACAAAGTACGGAGACCAATAGAAGTTCAGCTAGACGACTGTAGTTCCCTTACAAAACAAAGTTCGGAGACCAATAGAAGTTCAGCTGGACGACTGGTAAAGTTTCCTTACATAACAAAGTACGGAGACAAATAGAATCTTACATGGATCTGGCATGTTGACAGGGATATCTTCACTCTAGTAGAATATTTTGAATAAGAAACCAGAGACTTGTTTGATTCTTTTTATCCCATGCTTAAACGCAAATTGATGAATTCATGTTGGTTTCTATCAACCATTTCAGTGAACGCCATTGCATTGACGTGGCAACACGTCAAAATTAATTACGTCGTCGACAAGGAATGCTGCATGGTAGTCAAGTGTTGAGGGTACCGCAACAATCTTTGCTAAATCAAAAACAAAGTTTAAGAATAATGCGTAATTTATAATTTATTGAATTGTGTTTTAATCCATAATTATTTCTACATCAATTATGTACAAAACGTTGATGTATTTCCAGCTAAGTGGGACTGTATTGCACTATACATGTTACACCTCAATGTTCCCTTATACTGAATCTTGTAACATGATTAGGGTATAAAAAAGCACTTTTATCATTCAGTTGTCTGAAGAAATGACTTGCTCACCAAACAAAAGTGTAATTAAAGTATTTAGGGACCAGTAAAACACCATTCTTTATACATGGAACATTATTTTTGTATATTTACTTCATATAATGTTTTTCGTGATATATACCATATATAGTAATCATGCTGACGATATAAGACATGATTACATATTGCTTCCACGTCCATCAATAAAGCATACGCTTTGAAACAACCATTTATTGTCTATATACTGCTCTAACTAGTTTTGTAACAAACACATGTACTCAAATTCACTAATTGTTAAACATGAAAGATTTTTACTGCTTGGTGAAAATGGTCATACATAAATCCATAACTTTTGATTTAATGTACAAGGTTTATATGCGGACCTATTAAATATTTCTTTATTTTATAAATTATTATGAAATTTATTATAAATCCAATTAACTATACATTAAAGACAGGTGTTAAAGCATGCCTAGTTGATATTTTAACAAGTGCACTATAGACTATACGTCACAAACATTACCAAACATACTAAAAAGTCCATTTTAACTATCCAGCTTAGTTGTTGCCATAGCGATAAAGCTTTCATTTGTATTGCTGAAATTTGTATTAAATATACATACATATGTAACAGCTAAGGTTAATGGGAACAGGGTATAATGATATATACATAGACATGTGAATGTCATATTGATGTCATCAGAATTATAGCAGAATTATAGGTCATATTATGGAATATCTAGTCATTTTATGTATAAATATCTTCTATTGTCTAGTAGTAGTGATTGTAGCTTCTTTTATTCACATGAGAAAATCATATTGTTTTCCTACAAAATATATACATCACATTTTGTGAGAAAACAATATGGTTTTCTGACCCAACTGTAAAGACACATTATGATAGTTATACAGTAATACCTATGATGTATTAATTGAAAGTGATCAGATTTTATCAATGAGATTCTACAATCAGAAGGGATCAGATCAAAGTGACTGAGTTATCAATGATATTATGCCTGTAATAATATAACCTTATGGATTTGTGTCATACATTTATTATTATCAAAGCAAGCACCTTGCCTGGGAAAAAGTACAAGCGTATGAAAATAGAAGTCAATCCTGAATTGATTTCATCAGAAGTAAGCTTAAATGAAATCTCAATTCAGTCTTACATTTATTTATGAAATGGTTTCATTAAATATACGTACATATAATGTACATGAAAATTTGATAAAACACACACACACACACTACAAATATTTCACTACTGACAACCAGAATTTCTGGTTCAGACCAAATCTGATCCAGATTTAACAGCTAGGTATGTAAGATGGTACTTCTAAAACAATCCTTATAACTGGATAATACATACTAAAAGAATTTTTTTCCAACAAAATAAAAGGAGTTTTTAATTTCCTTCATGGCAACATGAGACATGTAATTATTATCTTTAGATTTGAAAATTTTATGTGTATTTATGTGCAAGTCCTGCTGAAATACTTACATCTTTGACTAAATCTTAAAGATTTGAAAAACACACCATGAAAAGTAAGATGAAATATTAAAAGTAATTTAAAGCTTGGTATTGAAATCCTATTCATCAAGATCTGGTATATATGTTTACTATCATAATTTCTATAATATCAAAATTATTAAAGAAATGTAATATATACTTGTTCTAAAAGTTTAAGGAAGACTATCATCATTTTACAAAACATGGCGTACAAAAACAATGGATATGATATATTGACTATAAAACGAGATAAAGAGGATTTAATCTCATTTTCCTATAGACTGTAGCTTGAGAGTGGCTACTTATAAGATTTATATTACTGGCCATTGGCCCTATAGTGGAGGTGTATTACACATGTCCTGAACAGACTGTTCAACACAAATTATCATACAAGTATCTAACTTCTGATATGAAAATGTGATTAAGATAGCATTTTATTTTGTTCTCATTTAAGTATAAAGAAGATTCCACATAAATATTCCATAAAACAATAAATAAACATTAGTTATATGTGGGCCATTTGAACACCTGAATTACTAAAGGTGTCATTGCTGACCTACATCATTACTGGTTATCAGGGTCTAAGGTTCTATAGTATGACATGG
Organism: Argopecten irradians; assembly: GCF_041381155.1. Lineage (NCBI taxonomy): Eukaryota > Metazoa > Mollusca > Bivalvia > Pectinida > Pectinidae > Argopecten > Argopecten irradians. The sequence goes on along the minus strand of NC_091140.1, from coordinate 9,177,357 downwards.
GGCTAGTGGATATTGTGGGTAAAAACAGTAGATTTGTTACAATTCGAATCCAACTTTGTTACTATGGCTAGGAACTGATAAGATTCATTCATGAACATGCATGCTAAGTCTTTCATTCATTCTTCTGCGTTTATGTAGCAAAATCTAGCAACTAGTAGATCAATGAATCTTTGAGCAGTACCACTGTCCTTATGACTGTGATCCCCCACCCCTAGTCAATGACTGTGATCCCCCACCCCTAGTCAATGACTGTGATCCCCCACCCATGACTGTGATCCCCCACCCCCTAGTCAATGACTGTGATCCCCCACCCCTAGTCAATGACTGTGATCCCCCACCCCCTAGTCAATGACTGTGATCCCCCACCCCCTAGTCAATGACTGTGATCCCCCACCCCCTAGTCAATGACTGTGATCCCCCACCCATGACTGTGATCCCCCACCCCCTAGTCAATGACTGTGATCCCCCACCCCTAGTCAATGACTGTGATCCCCCACCCATGACTGTGATCCCCCACCCCTAGTCAATGACTGTGATCCCCCACCCCTAGTCAATGACTGTGATCCCCCACCCATGACTGTGATCACCATGACTGTGATCCCCCACCCATCAATGACTGTGATCCCCCACCCCTAGTCAATGACTGTGATCCCCCACCCCTAGTCAATGACTGTGATCCCCCACCCCTAGTCAATGACTGTGATCCCCCACCCATGACTGTGATCCCCCACCCCTAGTCAATGACTGTGATCCCCCACCCATGACTGTGATCCCCCACCCCTAGTCAATGACTGTGATCCCCCACCCCTAGTCAATGACTGTGATCCCCCACCCCCTAGTCAATGACTGTGATCCCCCACCCCTAGTCAATGACTGTGATCCCCACCCTAGTCAATGACTGTGATCCCCCACCCCTAGTCAATGACTGTGATCCCCCACCCCTAGTCAATGACTGTGATCCCCACCCTGACTGTGATCCCCCCCACCCCTAGTCAATGACTGTGATCCCCCACCCATGACTGTGATCCCCCACCCCTAGTCAATGACTGTGATCCCCCCCCTAGTCAATGACTGTGATCCCCCACCCTAGTCATGACTGTGATCCCCCACCCTAGTCAATGACTGTGATCCCCCACCCCTAGTCAATGACTGTGATCCCCCACCCCTAGTCAATGACTGTGATCCCCCACCCCATGACGATCCCCCACAGACTGTGATCCCCACCCTAGTCAATGACTGTGATCCCCCACCCTAGTCAATGACTGTGATCCCCCACCCCTAGTCAATGACTGTGATCCCCCACCCTGACTGTGATCCCCACCCATGACTGTGATCCCCCACCCCTAGTCAATGACTGTGATCCCCACCCATGACTGTGATCCCCCACCCCTAGTCAATGACTGTGATCCCCCACCCCTAGTCAATGACTGTGATCCCCCACCCCTAGTCAATGACTGTGATCCCCCACCCATGACTGTGATCCCCCACCCATGACTGTGATCCCCCACCCCTAGTCAATGACTGTGATCCCCCACCCATGACTGTGATCCCCCACCCAGACTGTGATCCCCCACCCATGACTGTGATCCCCCACCCCTAGTCAATGACTGTGATCCCCCACCCATGACTGTGATCCCCACCCATGACTGTGATCCCCCACCCCCTAGTCAATGACTGTGATCCCCCACCCCTAGTCAATGACTGTGATCCCCCACCCATGACTGTGATCCCCCACCCCAGTCAATGACTGTGATCCCCCACCCCCTAGTCAATGACTGTGATCCCCCACCCCTAGTCAATGACTGTGATTCCCCACCCATGACTGTGATCCCCCACCCCCTAGTCAATGACTGTGATCCCCCACCCCCTAGTCAATGACTGTGATCCCCCACCCCCTAGTCAATGACTGTGATCCCCCACCCATGACTGTGATCCCCCACCCATGACTGTGATCCCCCACCCCTAGTCAATGACTGTGATCCCCCACCCCTAGTCAATGACTGTGATCCCCCACCCCTAGTCAATGACTGTGATCCCCCACCCCTAGTCAATGACTGTGATCCCCCACCCATGACTGTGATCCCCCACCCCAAGTCAATGACTGTGATCCCCCACCCCCTAGTCAATGAACACACAGGCCTGGTTAATACTGATTAACAGTCCTTGACCTTCACGTAAATCAACAATGTAAGCCCTGCAGTAGTAGTGTTAAGCTTGGCTGTGATGTGGAGCTGGTAGGTTACATAATGAACAAACCACATTCTGCTTATGAATGAACAGTCCTGCAGTTTCCATTCAGCAGTAGTGTGGGACAGTCTATCATTGTATTGTCCAGGTCCTACAGTCATTCCTGTCCAGCAACTTGTGGAGATTAATGAATCATTCTGCAGTGTTCATATAGTGGTGGCCAGTGACTGGTGGATCGGTGGCTGGAAACACCTCACATGTTCTACAGGAATACTGTCCGAGTCATTCGTCTTTAGGTATTTGTTCAACACAGCAAATATCTGATTGTTTAATATCTGGAATTTCCTTATCCTGTCCACCATCTTTTTCAGTTGCTGTAAAATATCAAAGATACTACTATGAAAACCAAAAAGTGATATCATTGTGTATCATAATTGTAATAACTGTATAAAGTAAGTAAATCCATAACACTTACACAACCAAACATCTAGAGATGCATTTCATTTGCATTTCGATTCAAACAAATGCAGCCAGCAAATTTTGGAAGATTTTAATGTGTTTTTTAAAGGCCCACTACCTTTCCGAAGCAAATTAAACAAGAGATCCCAGAGGGATCTTGGCGCCCACCAAAGAATGATCTATGTCTGACAACAGAAAGAGGGATCTTTTCCCTGCTTTTCAAACTTTTACTGCATACTATATAAATATATATGAAACTTGAGAAAGATCCTTCCAGTACTTTCTGAGATATGTAGCAGTAACTTCAAACTTCAATTATCAAAATCCAAGATGGCTACCTGTCGATCATCTTGCTGACCGAAAATGCACTAGACCCCTTGAGGAACCTGTACATGAAATTTGAGAAAGATCCCTTCAGTACTTTCTAAGAAATAGCGGTAACAAACTTTAATTATCAAAATCCAAGATGGCCGCCATTCGACCATCTTGTTGACCGATCTGTCTCAAAATGCAATATGCACAACTAGGGTCCTAGGGGAACCTACATATGAAATTTGAGAAAGATTCCTTCAGTACTTTCTGAGAAATAGCGGTAACAAACTTTAACTATCAAAATCCAAGATGGCCGCCAGTCGGCCATCTTGTTGACCGATCACTCCCAAAATGCAATATGCACAACTAGGGTTCAAGAGGAACCTACATATGAAATTTGAGAAAGATTCCTTCAGTACTTTCTGGGAAATAGCAGTAACAAACTTTAACTATCAAAATCCAAGATGGCCGCCGGTCGGCCATCTTGTTGACCGATCACTCCCAAAATGCAATATGCACAACTAGGGTTCAAGAGGAACCTACATATGAAATTTGAGAAAGATTCCTTCAGTACTTTCTGGGAAATAGCAGTAACAAACTCTAACTATCAAAATCCAAGATGGCCACCAGTCGGCCATCTTGTTGACTGATTGGTCCCAAAATGCAATATGCACAACCAAGGTCCTAGGGAAACTTACATATGAAATTTGAGAAAGATCCCTTCAGTACTTTCCTGAGAAATAGCAGTAACAAACTTTAACTATCAAAATCCAAGATGGCCGCCGGTCGGCCATCTTGTCGACCGATACACTCCCAAAATGCAATATGCACAACTAGGGTTCAAGAGAAACATGTATATGAAATTGGAGAGAGATCCCTTCAGTACTTTCTGAGAAATAGTGGTAACAAACTTTAACTATCAAAATCCAAGATGGCTGCCGGTCGGCCATCTTGTTGACTGATTGGTCCCAAAATGCAATATGCACAACTAGGGTCCTAGGGGAACCTACATATGAAATTTGAGAAAGATTTCTTCAGTACTTTCTGGGAAATAGCGGTAACAAACTTTAACTATCAAAATCCAAGATGGCTGCCGGTCGGCCATCTTGTTGACTGATTGGTCCCAAAATGCAATATGCACAACTAGGGTCCTAGGGGAACCTACATATGAAATTTGAGAAAGATACCTTCAGTACTTTCTGGAAAATTGCGGTAACAAACTTTAACTATCAAAATCCAAGATGGCCGCCGGTCGGCCATCTTGTTGACTGATTGGTCCCAAAATGCAATATGCACTACTAGGGTCCTAGGGGAACCTACATATGGAATTTGAGAAAGATTCCTTCAGTACTTTCTGAGAAATAGCGGTAACAAGAATTGTTAACGGACGGACGGACGGACGGAAGGACGGACGGACGGAAGGACGGACGGACGACGGACCACGGACGAAAGGCGATTTGAATAACCCACCATCTGATGATGGTGGGCTAAAAAAGTTTCTTAAAAACCTTAATAACATCAGAAAATATATGTCGAAGGCCTACGGAGGTTACAATGCCAAACATATGCAAGATTTCCTGCGTAATATAAGATAACGGTGGAGAGTCATTTTGCTGCTTTGCCGTCTGGAGCAGTGATTGCCAACTACCGCGCGGTATTTAGGACGACGGCGGGAAACATAGACGACCCGCGTTATGAAAATTATTATTTTATTTATTTTAATTAAATTGTTCAGAAGGTGATAATACGTGTAGTATTAACGGTAAGTTAATAACTTTTGCGACGCTACAAAATTATCGATCTCGTTTTACATTCCCATTTTAAAAATTAAAAGCTGTTTTGGAAAGGTAGTGGGCCTTTAATGGACACATTTGTCAATTGTTACCTATTAGGTAACATTTTGAGATGAAACAAACATCTTATACATGATGCCACTAAAATGTGAATTGTTTATTGAAGTTTGATACACTGTTAACAAACCAGAACTAAAACTGGAGACTCTTTAATTAATGTGATATTATGTGTACTAACAATTCCTTTGACATTTTCGTCCTTCATGTCCACCCGATTGACCTTGAGGATGTGGTAGCTGAAGTCGAGAGCCTCAAACCTTCTCTGCTGGTTAAGGAGGATAATGAGAGCACAACCTGCCCAGTTCAGACCCTCACCATACAACTCTCTGTAACAGTTCAATATTAATTACATAAAAACTTGTGTAATTTACTAATTTGTTGTGGTCAACGTAAATTTTAAGTTTGGGTGTGCTACAATGATATTGGAAGTTTCAAAATTTTATGGAAAAATTGTATAATTTAACAATGTTTACTGACATGTCTTTTGACATGTATTATAATAACTGCTAGGGAGAGGAAAGGTGGCTGTCCTTTATGTGTTCAGGGGAGAAACCTTATCTGAAAGACTAAAAGTTGGCTTGTATATGTGTATAAGGAACTATTATTTTCTGGATCCCCGGCATGTTTAACACTTGCTGGCCACACTTACTCAATAGTATACTCATTGTCTCCTACAGGGATACAGAAGACAAATTGTATGGCGCTCCACAGTCTGTGGAACTCTGTACATTCATCAATGTTCATCACACCGTTGGCTGGCTGCTGACCGATCCACAGCGGATCCTCTACAAAAGTCCGGATCCTGGTCAGTACAATCTCAAACATGGACAGACCACAGCAGAGTCTCTCCCTGGTCAACAGGTCACCTTCTGCGGCTATCTCACTTTGCTGTAACATGATAATATTAGGTTTTATTTATTTAGCACTAATAATATATATTTTATATAACCTAGCATCATTTTATGACCTTTATATTTTTTACTATTCTCCATTAGGACTGCATTTTTTAATTGATTTTACTTTACCTGCGATTGCCTAGTTTGGACATGACTGGTATCACCAGTACATACGTGACTATTGCCTAGTTTGGAGATGACTATTGCCTAGTTTGGAGATGACTGTATCACCAGTACATACCTGACTATTGCCTAGTTTGGAGATGACTATTGCCAAGTTCAGAGATGACTGGTATCACCAATACATACCTGACTATTGCCTAGTTTGGAGATGACTATTGCCAAGTTTGGAGATGACTGGTATCACCAGTACATACCTGACTATTGCCTAGTTTGGAGATGACTATTGCCTAGTTTGGAGATGACTGGTATCACCAGTACATACCTGACTATTGCCTAGTTTGGAGATGACTATTGCCTAGTTTGGAGATGACTGGTATCACCAGTACATACCTGACTATTGCCTAGTTTGGAGATGACTGGCACCACTTGGAGAGCAGCATACTTCGCCTCCAGTCTCTTCATCATCATCTTCAGTTCCTGTTCTTTCTCCTTTCTGTTATCACCCTCTGTAAAGTGATATGATATAGGTCACTACCAAACTATCTAACCCTTTAATGTACTGGTTGAAAATAGAAACTTTATTTATTTTACATCGATTACGAAACAAGTTATACAACTTATGAAAATTTCTCTCGATGGCCCGGATGTAAATGTGTGAGGGTCTTAGTGTGGGAGGAAACCGAAGTGCCCGGAGAAACCCCACGTGATAGGGCAAGTGACCCCTAACCTTTTCACGTCTGTGCTGGGGATCGAACCCCGGCCGGCTAGGTGAAAGGCGAGTGGCTTAACCACTACACCACCTGATCACTTATGTACTGGTTACTGTGTAAGTAGAATATAGGGGACATGGAAGTAATCCTGATCGTGAAGACAAAATATGTCAAAATAGGACAACATAAAAGAAACAGTCACATGATAAAGAAGAAAACAACAGAAAAAACAAGTATATTCATAAAGTTGAATGTGATAAAAACAAGTATATTCATAAAGTTGAATGTGATAAAACAAGTATATTCATAAAGTTGAATGTGATAAAACAAGTATATTCATAAAGTTGAATGTGATAAAAACAAGTATATTCATAAAGTTGAATGTGATAAAAACAAGTATATTCATAAAGTTGAATGTGATAAAAACAAGTATATTCATAAAGTTGAATGTGATAAAAACAAGTATATTCATAAAGTTGAATGTGATAAAACCTTTGGCAAGTGTACTTGTAGAATGTTAAGATGTCAGTATCCTTAGAAAATATTACCCTGGTCTCCCCTTGATTGTCTTAAATTGTTAGTAAAATGCAATGTCAATAACAGCTATCTTTTTTCTCTTTATCGACAGACAAGAAGTATCAACAAGCCTACCAAACAACATCTACATGACCAGAAGTCTTACCTTTTATTGGAATAAATGGTTTGGGTATGATGTTCTGAAACGGAGCTGCATGTTTCAAATCACACACCTCCTCTTGTGTCTGAAACAGTCAATGTAATCCTTTATAAATGCCCGTTTTATTTCTTTATTTGTAATCAATCCATCCCATAAGTCAGTATTGAAAGAGAATATTCTGAAAACATCTTTATACCCACTTAATTTTTTCCAGAAGTACAGTCAAACCTCAATGTATCGAAGTTGAAGGGACCGTCAGAAAAACTTCGAAACATCGAGACTTCGAATTATTCGTGGTTGAAATTAGACCAATGGTTTTTTTTACCATGACCAACTGTGGTAGTTGTATACATGTCGTCTCCGTTCCGTAAACTTTATAATCATTGTACCACAAGCAAAACAAAATAAAAACGAAGTATGCAATTAATCACATTTATTGCTATCGTTAGCAATTTTAGAATCTACAAAACGTAGATTGTAGATTCTAAAAGATCGATATTCTTGGTTTGATATAGGAGAAACTAATTGCTATCGTCAGCAGTACATACGTATATTATAAACAAGACTTACGTGTACTAGGCCTAACTCATGTACAAGTGTTCATTTGGTGACTATTTAAGCGATGGTTAATATTACGGAATGAATATAAAAAAGAAAACACGTTGTAAAAACGATACTAAAAAATAGGAACCGAAAGCGCTACAACACCTACAAAATACTTCGATTTAGAATGATCGATTTGCTCCAGTATTTATGCCAAAGTTGTGCAATGTAACCATTGAGTATGGGTTACTAATAATGTGGCTCGCTATTTACTGTTCCGTAAATTCTACAAACCGCTACCAATGGCGGCGGCGAACATAAAAAACGACTAACTGTATCTTTGCCATACTAATGATTTAATAACGCAGCTTGTAAAAACAAAGCACCGGGTATCGGCCTGATTAGTGATATTAATTATCTTGATGATATCAAGCTAGCAACACAAGCTGTCATAATCCCTAATGTCCGGCGAAGGGCAGTCGCGAGACAGCTAGGTGTGACAGCATGCCGCGGGGTATCGGCGAACACCTGATCTGTACAGGTAAATTTTTATTCGAATCATCGAGTGTCCGTTACCTATGATTCTATAACAAATGGTCCATGAAAAAAGTTCGATACATCGAGAAATTCAATTCATAAAACTTTGATTCATACATGGGTTAGTTAGTAATGTTATATAGTGAAGAAATTCGGGACCAGACAAAAAGTTCGATACAGCGAGAAATTTGATTCATCGAAGTTCGAATCATCGAGGTTTGACTGTATATATCAATATTAAATGTAATAAATCTAATTTCTCAAATGAATACATGTTGGTGAGATTTTTTTAGAAAATGTTTTAGTCAACATATTCTTTTCAAGCTAGCGGGTCATATCATACGTAGAACTGGAGAGGCAAACAATTAACTTCATGTTTCAAAGAATAACTAAATATGTATTAAAATCTATTCAAGAAATCAAACTCTCAATAATGTTTGGAAAACTGAAAGTTAGTATTAAAGAGGGTATGGAAATGAATCAATGTGAGTGGTAGACCTACATACCAGAGATTGTTCCACTAACATGCAGAAGAGAATAGCGTTGCCGACTTCGCGGAAACTCTGAAACACCTCGGTCCTCAGATCAGGGTACTGGATCAGGTCGTTTAGCTGGGCCTGGTAATACCCCATCACACCTGGGTCAACCAATTATTGAGTGATTAGTACCAGGTAGACAACACAATCAAAACAAAAGTATTTTCTGCTAACAAAACATGACAAATATTTCATCACTGAGACATATAACATCCTTATCAATAAAATACAGGATATCAACACCTAGATGAAATAAGGGTAAATATATTTGCATGCTCTCAAAATGACAAAATAATTAACTGAAATGCACAAATGATTTTACATCTGTATCAATTCAAGTTTTCTGTTCAGGTCTGCTTAAAGTCTTGTGGTGATTTATAACAGAGACTGATAACCACTAACCTGGTGATCCGTAGTCATATCGTAATAAACGACAAACATTTGGCATCACTCTCATCAAAGTCTTCACATATTCAAACAAGGTTCCCTTCAACTGTCAACATTACAAACCAAAGTGTTAAAAGATCATAAGTCATAGAACACTTATTTCTTTTTACTTTTTATTTGTTCCTAATACATTGTAATTAATTTTAGTTAAGATTAAAAATTCCAATTCTTTACTATTCATTTGTGCTTGTTCTTAATAATTAGTTTTAGTTAAAATCAAATATTTGTGTATCAAAATTTCTAATCATAAACATATTTACAGTTTTGCTTGTATAATACATATTAAATCAAATTTTAAAAAATAGTTCAAAAAAAAATATGCAATTTAAAAATCATTATATGTTCATTTATCTAAGAGTATAACAACTTGTCTTCCTGTATCATATTTCCAATTTTCTACGTACCAAAGCTTTGACTATCTTTAAAAGTTCTTCTATCACCACGGCGATGCCTTGATAGCCAATCAGACGGCAGATAGCCCTGAAATGTGGAGCACCAACAAATCCCTGGTACAGGTTGTAGATGGCACTGTAGGAAGTGGTCAAAGCCTGTCAGAATATAGAAAACACTTTATACAGCACACACTGTAGGAGGTGGTCAAAGCCTGTCAGAATATAGAAAACACATTATACAACACACACTGTAGGAGGTGGTCAAAGCCTGTCAGAATATAGAAAACACTTTATACAGCACACACTGTAGGAGGTGGTCAAAGCCTGTCAGAATATAGAAAACACTTTATACAGCACACACTGTAAGAGGTGGTCAAACCCTGTCAGAATATAGAAAACACTTTATACAGCACACACTGTAGGAGGTGGTCAAAGTCTGTCGGAATATAGAAAACACTTTATACAGCACACACTGTAGGAGGTGGTCACAGTCTGTCAGAATATAGAAAACACTTTATACAGCACACACTGTAGGAGGTAGTCAAAGCCTGTCAGAATATAGAAAACACTTTATACAGCACACACTGTAGAAGGTGGTCAAAGTCTGTCAGAATATAGAAAACACTTTATACAGCACACACTGTAGGAGGTGGTCAAAGTCTGTCAGAATATAGAAAACACTTTATACAGCACACACTGTAGAAGGTGGTCAAAGCCTGTCAGAATATAGAAAACACATTATACAACACACACTGTAGGAGGTGGTCAAAGCCTGTCAGAATATAGAAAACACTTTATACAGCACACACTGTAGGAGGTGGTCAAAGTCTGTCGGAATATAGAAAACACTTTATACAGCACACACTGTAGGAGGTGGTCAAAGTCTGTCGGAATATAGAAAACACTTTATACAGCACACACTGTAGGAGGTGGTCAAATCCTGTCAGAATATAGAAAACACTTTATACAGCACACACTGTAAGAGGTGGTCAAACCCTGCCAGAATATAGAAAACACTTTATACAGCACACACTGTAGGAGGTGGTCAAAGTCTGTCGGAATATAGAAAACACTTTATACAGCACACACTGTAGGAGGTGGTCAAAGTCTGTCAGAATATAGAAAACACTTTATACAGCACACACACTGTAGGAGGTGGTCAAAGCCTGTCAGAATATAGAAAACACTTTATACAGCACACACTGTAGGAGGTGGTCAAAGCCTGTCAGAATATAGAAAACACTTTATACAGCACACACTGTAGGAGGTGGTCAAAGTCTGTCAGAATATAGAAAACACTTTATACAGCACACACTGTAGGAGGTGGTCAAAGCCTGTCAGAATATAGAAAACACTTTATACAGCACACACTGTAGGAGGTGGTCAAAGCCTGTCAGAATATAGAAAACACATTATACAACACACACTGTAGGAGGTGGTCAAAGCCTGTCAGAATATAGAAAACACATTATACAACACACACTGTAGAAGGTGGCTAAAGCCTGTCAGAATATAGAAAACACTTTATACAGCACACACTGTAAGAGGTGGTCAAACCCTGTCAGAATATAGAAAACACTTTATACAGCACACAGAGTAGGAGGTGGTCAATTCCTGTCAGAATATTGAAAACACTTTATACAGCACACACTGTAGGAGGTGGTCAAAGCCTGTCAGAATATAGAAAACACTTTATACAGCACACACTGTAGGAGGTGGTCAAAGCCTGTCAGAATATAGAAAACACATTATACAACACACACTGTAGAAGGTGGCTAAAGTCTGTTAGAATATAGAAAACACTTTATACAGCACACACTGTAGGAGGTGGTCAATTCCTGTCAGAATATAGAAAACACTTTATACAGCACACACTGTAGGAGGTGGTCAAAGCCTGTCAGAATATAGAAAACACTTTATACAGCATACACTGTAGGAGGTGGTCAAAGCCTGTCAGAATATAGAAAACACTCTATACAGCACACACTGTAGAAGGTGGTCAAATCCTGTCAGAATATAGAAAACACTTTATACAGCACACACTGTAAGAGGTGGTCAAAGCCTGTCAGAATATAGAAAACACTTTATACAGCACACACTGTAGGAGGTGGTCAAAGTCTGTCAGAATATAGAAAAACACTTTATACAGCACACACTGTAGGAGGTGGTCAAAGTCTGTCAGAATATAGAAAACACTTTATACAGCACACACTGTAGGAGGTGGTCAAAGCCTGTCAGAATATAGAAAACACTTTATACAGCACACACTGTAGGAGGTGGTCAAAGTCTGTCAGTATATAGAAAACACTTTATACAGCACACACTGTAGGAGGTGGTCAAATCCTGTCAGAATATAGAAAACACTTTATACAGCACACACTGTAGGAGGTGGTCAAAGCCTGTCAGAATATAGAAAACACATTATACAACACACACTGTAGGAGGTAGTCAAAGCCTGTCAGAATATAGAAAACACATATACAACACACACTGTAGGAGGTGGTCAAAGTCTGTCAGAATATAGAAAACACTTATACAACACACACTGTAGGAGGTGGTCAAAGTCTGTCAAGAGTATAGAAAACACTTTATACAGCACACACTGTAGAAGGTGGTCAAAGCCTGTCAGAATATAGAAAACACTTTATACAGCACACACTGTAGGAGGTGGTCAAAGCCTGTCAGAATATAGAAAACACTTTATACAGCACACACTGTAGGAGGTGGTCAAAGCTGTCAGAATATAGAAAACACTTATACAGAAAAGCTGTCAGAATATAGAAAACACTTTATACAGCACACACTGTAGAGGTGGTCAAAGCCTGTCAGAATATAGAAAACACATTATACAACACACACTGTAGGAGGTGGTCAAAGCCTGTCAGAATATATAGAAAACACTTTATACAGCACACACTGTAGGAGGTGGTCAAAGTCTGTCAGAATATAGAAAACACTTTATACAGCACACACTGTAGGAGGTGGTCAAAGTCTGTCAGAATATAGAAAACACTTTATACAGCACACACTGTAGAAGGTGGTCAAAGCCTGTCAGAATATAGAAAACACTTTATACAGCACACACTGTAGGAGGTGGTCAAAGTCTGTCAGAATATAGAAAACACTTTATACAACACACACTGTAGGAGGTGGTCAAAGTCTGTCAGAATATAGAAAACACTTTATACAGCACACACTGTAGGAGGTGGTCAAAGCCTGTCAGAATATAGAAAACACTTTATACAGCACACACTGTAGGAGGTGGTCAAAGTCTGTCAGAATATAGAAAACACTTTATACAGCACACACTGTAGGAGGTGGTCAAAGTCTGTCAGAATATAGAAAACACTTTATACAGCACACACTGTAGGAGGTGGTCAAAGCCTGTCAGAATATAGAAAACACTTTATACAGCACACACTGTAGGAGGTGGTCAAAGTCTGTCAGAATATAGAAAACACTTTATACAGCACACACTGTAGGAGGTGGTCAAAGCTGTCAGAATATAGAAAACACTTTATACAGCACACACTGTAGGAGGTGGTCAAAGCCTGTCAGAATATAGAAAACACTTTATACAGCACACACTGTAGGAGGTGGTCAAAGTCTGTCAGAATATAGAAAACACTTTATACAGCACACACTGTAGGAGGTGGTCAAAGCTGTCAGAATATAGAAAACACTTTATACAGCACACACTGTAGGAGGTGGTCAAAGCTGTCAGAATATAGAAACACTTTATACAGCACACACTGTAGGAGGTGGTCAAAGTCTGTCAGAATATAGAAAACACTTTATACAGCACACACTGTAGGAGGTGGTCAAAGCCTGTCAGAATATAGAAAACACTTTATACAGCACACACTGTAGGAGGTGGTCAAAGTCTGTCAGAATATAGAAAACACTTTATACAGCACACACTGTAGGAGGTGGTCAAAGCCTGTCAGAATATAGAAAACACTTTATACAGCACACACTGTAGGAGGTGGTCAAAGCCTGTCAGAATATAGAAAACACTTTATACAGCACACACTGTAGGAGGTGGTCAAAGTCTGTCAGAATATAGAAAACACTTTATACAGCACACACTGTAGGAGGTGGTCAAAGCCTGTCAGAATATAGAAAACACTTTATACAGCACACACTGTAGGAGGTGGTCAAAGTCTGTCAGAATATAGAAAACACTTTATACAGCACACACTGTAGGAGGTGGTCAAAGCCTGTCAGAATATAGAAAACACTTTATACAGCACACACTGTAGGAGGTGGTCAAAGTCTGTCAGAATATAGAAAACACTTTATACAGCACACACTGTAGGAGGTGGTCAAAGCCTGTCAGAATATAGAAAACACTTTATACAACACACACTGTAGGAGGTGGTCAAAGTCTGTCAGAATATAGAAAACACTTTATACAGCACACACTGTAGGAGGTGGTCAAAGCCTGTCAGAATATAGAAAACACTTTATACAGCACACACTGTAGGAGGTGGTCAAAGCCTGTCAGAATATAGAAAACACTGTAGGAGGTGGTCAAAGTCTGTCAGAATATAGAAAACACTTTATACAACACACACTGTAGCAGGTGGTCAAAGCCTGTCAGAATATAGAAAACACTTTATACAGCACACACTGTCGAAGCCGGTCAAAGTCTGTCAGAATATAGAAAACACTTTATACAGCACACACTGTAGGAGGTGGTCAAAGTCTGTCAGAATATAGAAAACACTTTATACAGCACACACTGTAGCAGGTGGTCAAAGCCTGTCAGAATATAGAAAACACTTTATACAGCACACACTGTAGAAGGTGGTCAAAGCCTGTCAGAATATAGAAAACACTTTATACAGCACACACTGTAGGAGGTGGTCAAAGCCTGTCAGAATATAGAAAACACTTTATACAGCACACACTGTAGAAGGTGGTCAAAGCCTGTCAGAATATAGAAAACACTTTATACAGCACACACTGTAGGAGGTGGTCAAAGCCTGTCAGAATATAGAAAACACTTTATACAGCACACACTGTAGAAGGTGGTCAAAGCCTGTCAGAATATAGAAAACACTTTATACAGCACACACTGTAGAAGGTGGTCAAAGCCTGTCAGAATATAGAAAACACTTTATACAGCACACACACTGTAGGAGGTGGTCAAAGCCTGTCAGAATATAGAAAACACTTTATACAGCACACACTGTAGGAGGTGGTCAAAGTCTGTCAGAATATAGAAAACACTTTATACAGCACACACTGTAGGAGGTGGTCAAAGTCTGTCAGAATATAGAAAACACTTTATACAGCACACACTGTAGAGGTGGTCAAGTGTCAGAATATAGAAAACACTTAGGTGAAAGCCAGCACACACTGTAGGAGGTGGTCAAAGTCTGTCAGAATATAGAAAACACTTTATACAGCACACACTGTAGGAGGTGGTCAAAGTCTGTCAGAATATAGAAAACACTTTATACAGCACACACTGTAGGAGGTGGTCAAAGTCTGTCAGAATATAGAAAACACTTTATACAGCACACACTGTAGGAGGTGGTCAAAGTCTGTCAGAATATAGAAAACACTTTATACAGCACACACTGTAGGAGGTGGTCAAAGTCCTGTCAGAATATAGAAAACACACTTTATACAGCACACACTGTAGGAGGTGGTCAAAGTCTGTCAGAATATAGAAAACACTTTATACAGCACACACTGTAGGAGGTGGTCAAAGTCTGTCAGATATAGAAAACACTTTATACAGCACAACTGTAGAGGTGGTCAAAGCCTGTCAGAATATAGAAAACACTTTATACAGCACACACTGTAGGAGGTGGTCAAAGTCTGTCAGAATATAGAAAACACTTTATACAGCACACACTGTAGAAGGTGGTCAAAGCCTGTCAGAATATAGAAAACACTTTATACAGCACACACTGTAGGAGGTGGTCAAAGTCTGTCAGAATATAGAAAACACTTTATACAGCACACACTGTAGGAGGTGGTCAAAGTCTGTCAGAATATAGAAAACACTTTATACAGCACACACTGTAGGAGGTGGTCAAAGTCTGTCAGAATATAGAAAACACTTTATACAGCACACACTGTAGGAGGTGGTCAAAGCCTGTCAGAATATAGAAAACACTTTATACAGCACACACTGTAGGAGGTGGTCAAAGCCTGTCAGAATATAGAAAACACTTTATACAGCACACACTGTAGGAGGTGGTCAAAGTCTGTCAGAATATAGAAAACACTTTATACAGCACACACTGTAGGAGGTGGTGGTCAAAGTCTGTCAGAATATAGAAAACACTTTATACAGCACACACTGTAGGAGGTGGTCAAAGTCTGTCAGAATATAGAAAACACTTTATACAGCACACACTGTAGGAGGTGGTCAAAGTCTGTCAGAATATAGAAAACACTTTATACAGCACACACTGTAGGAGGTGGTCAAAGCCTGTCAGAATATAGAAAACACTTTATACAGCACACACTGTAGGAGGTGGTCAAAGCCTGTCAGAATATAGAAAACACATTATACAGCACACACTGTAGGAGGTGGTCAAAGCCTGTCAGAATATAGAAAACACTTTATACAGCACACACTGTGTAGGAGGTGGTCAAAGTCTGTCAGAATATAGAAAACACT
Source organism: Argopecten irradians (assembly GCF_041381155.1). Classification (NCBI taxonomy): domain Eukaryota; kingdom Metazoa; phylum Mollusca; class Bivalvia; order Pectinida; family Pectinidae; genus Argopecten; species Argopecten irradians. The sequence goes on along the minus strand of NC_091140.1, from coordinate 9,161,043 downwards.
TTATACAGCACACACTGTAGAAGGTGGTCAAAGCCTGTCAGAATATAGAAAACACTTTATACAGCACACACTGTAGGAGGTGGTCAAAGCCTGTCAGAATATAGAAAACACTTTATACAGCACACACTGTAGGAGGTGGTCAAAGCCTGTCAGAATATAGAAAACACTTTATACAGCACACACTGTAGGAGGTGGTCAAAGCCTGTCAGAATATAGAAAACACTTTATACAGCACACACTGTAGGAGGTGGTCAAAGTCTGTCAGAATATAGAAAACACTTTATACAGCACACACTGTAGGAGGTGGTCAAAGTCTGTCAGAATATAGAAAACACTTTATACAGCACACACTGTAGGAGGTGGTCAAAGCCTGTCAGAATATAGAAAACACTTTATACAGCACACACTGTAGGAGGTGGTCAAAGCCTGTCAGAATATAGAAAACACTTTATACAGCACACACTGTAGGAGGTGGTCAAATCCTGTCAGAATATAGAAAACACTTTATACAGCACACACTGTAGGAGGTGGTCAAAGCCTGTCAGAATATAGAAAACACTTTATACAGCACACACTGTAGGAGGTGGTCAAAGTCTGTCAGAATATAGAAAACACTTTATACAGCACACACTGTAGGAGGTGGTCAAAGCCTGTCAGAATATAGAAAACACTTTATACAGCACACACTGTAGGAGGTGGTCAAAGTCTGTCAGAATATAGAAAACACTTTATACAGCACACACTGTAGGAGGTGGTCAAAGCCTGTCAGAATATAGAAAACACTTTATACAGCACACACTGTAGGAGGTGGTCAAAGCCTGTCAGAATATAGAAAACACTTTATACAGCACACACTGTAGGAGGTGGTCAAAGTCTGTCAGAATATAGAAAACACTTTATACAGCACACACTGTAGGAGGTGGTCAAAGTCTGTCAGAATATAGAAAACACTTTATACAGCACACACTGTAGGAGGTGGTCCAAAGCCTGTCAGAATATAGAAAACACTTTTATACAGCACACACTGTAGGAGGTGGTCAAAGTCTGTCAGAATATAGAAAACACTTTATACAGCACACACTGTAGGAGGTGGTCAAAGCCTGTCAGAATATAGAAAACACTTTATACAGCACACACTGTAGGAGGTGGTCAAAGTCTGTCAGAATATAGAAAACACTTTATACAACACACACTGTAGGAGGTGGTCAAAGTCTGTCAGAATATAGAAAACACTTTATACAGCACACACTGTAGGAGGTGGTCAAAGCCTGTCAGAATATAGAAAACACTTTATACAGCACACACTGTAGGAGGTGGTCAAAGCCTGTCAGAATATAGAAAACACTTTATACAGCACACACTGTAGGAGGTGGTCAAAGTCTGTCAGAATATAGAAAACACTTTATACAGCACACACTGTAGGAGGTGGTCAAAGTCTGTCAGAATATAGAAAACACTTTATACAGCACACACTGTAGGAGGTGGTCAAAGCCTGTCAGAATATAGAAAACACTTTATACAGCACACACTGTAGGAGGTGGTCAAAGTCTGTCGGAATATAGAAAACACTTTATACAGCACACACTGTAGGAGGTGGTCAAAGTCTGTCAGAATATAGAAAACACTTTATACAGCACACACTGTAGGAGGTGGTCAAAGTCTGTCAGAATATAGAAAACACTTTATACAGCACACACTGTAGGAGGTGGTCAAAGCCTGTCAGAATATAGAAAACACTTTATACAACACACACTGTAGGAGGTGGTCAAAGTCTGTCAGAATATAGAAAACACTTTATACAGCACACACTGTAGGAGGTGGTCAAAGGTCAGAATATAGAAAACACTTTATACAGCACACACTGTCAGAAATATGAAAACACTTTATACAGCACACACTGTAGGAGGTGGTCAAAGTCTGTCAGAATATAGAAAACACTTTATACAGCACACACTGTAGGAGGTGGTCAAAGCCTGTCAGAATATAGAAAACACTTTATACAGCACACACTGTAGGAGGTGGTCAAAGTCTGTCAGAATATAGAAAACACTTTATACAGCACACACTGTAGGAGGTGGTCAAAGCCTGTCAGAATATAGAAAACACTTTATACAGCACACACTGTAGGAGGTGGTCAAAGTCTGTCAGAATATAGAAAACACTTTATACAGCACACACTGTAGGAGGTGGTCAAAGCCTGTCAGAATATAGAAAACACTTTATACAGCACACACTGTAGGAGGTGGTCAAAGTCTGTCAGAATATAGAAAACACTTTATACAGCACACACTGTAGGAGGTGGTCAAAGCCTGTCAGAATATAGAAAACACTTTATACAGCACACACTGTAGGAGGTGGTCAAAGTCTGTCAGAATATAGAAAACACTTTATACAGCACACACTGTAGGAGGTGGTCAAAGTCTGTCAGAATATAGAAAACACTTTATACAGCACACACTGTAGGAGGTGGTCAAAGCCTGTCAGAATATAGAAAACACTTTATACAGCACACACTGTAGGAGGTGGTCAAAGCCTGTCAGAATATAGAAAACACATTATACAGCACACACTGTAGGAGGTGGTCAAAGCCTGTCAGAATATAGAAAACACTTTATACAGCACACACTGTAGAAGGTGGTCAAAGCCTGTCAGAATATAGAAAACACTTTATACAGCACACACTGTAGGAGGTGGTCAAAGTCTGTCAGAATATAGAAAACACTTTATACAGCACACACTGTAGGAGGTGGTCAAAGTCTGTCAGAATATAGAAAACACTTTATACAGCACACACTGTAGGAGGTGGTCAAAGTCTGTCAGAATATAGAAAACACTTTATACAGCACACACTGTAGGAGGTGGTCAAAGTCTGTCAGAATATAGAAAACACTTTATACAGCACACACTGTAGGAGGTGGTCAAAGCCTGTCAGAATATAGAAAACACTTTATACAGCACACACTGTAGGAGGTGGTCAAAGTCTGTCAGAATATAGAAAACACTTTATACAGCACACACTGTAGGAGGTGGTCAAAGTCTGTCAGAATATAGAAAACACTTTATACAGCACACACTGTAGGAGGTGGTCAAAGCCTGTCAGAATATAGAAAACACTTTATACAGCACACACTGTAGCAGATGGTCAAAGCCTGTCAGAATATAAAAAACACTTTATACAGCACACACTGTAGAAGGTGGTCAAAGCCTGTCAGAACATAGAAAACACTTTATACAGCACACACTGTAGGAGGTGGTCAAAGCCTGTCAGAATATAGAAAACACTTTATACAGCACACACTGTAGGAGGTGGTCAAAGCCTGTCAGAATATAGAAAACACTTTATACAGCACACACTGTAGGAGGTGGTCAAAGCCTGTCAGAATATAGAAAACACTTTATACAGCACACACTGTAGGAGGTGGTCAAAGTCTGTCAGAATATAGAAAACACTTTATACAGCACACACTGTAGGAGGTGGTCAAAGTCTGTCAGAATATAGAAAACACTTTATACAGCACACACTGTAGGAGGTGGTCAAAGTCTGTCAGAATATAGAAAACACTTTATACAGCACACACTGTAGGAGGTGGTCAAAGTCTGTCAGAATATAGAAAACACTTTATACAGCACACACTGTAGGAGGTGGTCAAAGTCTGTCAGAATATAGAAAACACTTTATACAGCACACACTGTAGGAGGTGGTCAAAGTCTGTCAGAATATAGAAAACACTTTATACAGCACACACTGTAGGAGGTGGTCAAAGTCTGTCAGAATATAGAAAACACTTTATACAGCACACACTGTAGGAGGTGGTCAAAGTCTGTCAGAATATAGAAAACACTTTATACAGCACACACTGTAGGAGGTGGTCAAAGTCTGTCAGAATATAGAAAACACTTTATACAGCACACACTGTAGGAGGTGGTCAAAGCCTGTCAGAATATAGAAAACACTTTATACAGCACACACTGTAGGAGGTGGTCAAAGTCTGTCAGAATATAGAAAACACTTTATACAGCACACACTGTAGGAGGTGGTCAAAGCCTGTCAGAATATAGAAAACACTTTATACAGCACACACTGTAGGAGGTGGTCAAAGCTGTCAGAATATAGAAAACACTTTATACAGCACACACTGTAGGAGGTGGTCAAAGCCTGTCAGAATATAGAAAACACTTTATACAGCACACACACTGTAGGAGGTGGTCAAAGTCTGTCAGAATATAGAAAACACTTTATACAGCACACACTGTAGGAGGTGGTCAAAGTCTGTCAGAATATAGAAAACACTTTATACAGCACACACTGTAGGAGGTGGTCAAAGTCTGTCAGAATATAGAAAACACTTTATACAGCACACACACTGTAGGAGGTGGTCAAAGTCTGTCAGAATATAGAAAACACTTTATACAGCACACACTGTAGGAGGTGGTCAAAGTCTGTCAGAATATAGAAAACACTTTATACAGCACACACTGTAGGAGGTGGTCAAAGTCTGTCAGAATATAGAAAACACTTTATACAGCACACACTGTAGGAGGTGGTCAAAGTCTGTCAGAATATAGAAAACACTTTATACAGCACACACTGTAGGAGGTGGTCAAAGTCTGTCAGAATATAGAAAACACTTTATACAGCACACACTGTAGGAGGTGGTCAAAGTCTGTCAGAATATAGAAAACACTTTATACAGCACACACTGTAGGAGGTGGTCAAAGTCTGTCAGAATATAGAAAACACTTTATACAGCACACACTGTAGGAGGTGGTCAAAGCCTGTCAGAATATAGAAAACACATTATACACCACACACTGTAGGAGGTGGTCAAAGTCTGTCAGAATATAGAAAACACTTTATACAGCACACACTGTAGGAGGTGGTCAAAGCCTGTCAGAATATAGAAAACACTTTATACACCACACACTGTAGGAGGTGGTCAAAGTCTGTCAGAATATAGAAAACACTTTATACAGCACACACTGTAGGAGGTGGTCAAAGCCTGTCAGAATATAGAAAACACATTATACACCACACACTGTAGGAGGTGGTCAAAGTCTGTCAGAATATAGAAAACACTTTATACACCACACACTGTAGGAGTTGGTCAAAGCCTGTCAGAATATAGAAAACACTTAATACAGCACACACTGTAGGAGGTGGTCAAAGCCTGTCAGAATATAGAAAACACTTTATACACCACACACTGTAGGAGGTGGTCAAAGTCTGTCAGAATATAGAAAACACTTTATACAGCACACACTGTAGGAGGTGGTCAAAGTCTGTCAGAATATAGAAAACACTTTATACACACACACACACTGTAGGAGGTGGTCAAAGTCTGTCAGAATATAGAAAACACTTTATACAGCACACACTGTAGGAGGTGGTCAAAGTCTGTCAGAATATAGAAAACACTTATACACACACACTGTAGGAGGTGGACCAAATCAAAAACATGTCATTATGGCAACACTTACCCTTGGAATATATAGTAGTCACTTAAGGTGGTAGTTCACATTCAAATTTCTGTCGTTCAATATTTTCATATTGATTTATAAGACATACTGTAGGAGGCATGGTCAAAGTTTCGAGAATATAGAACCATCATTTTTACTAAATAAACACTTAAAGTGCCAAAGTAGTTCAGAATATAGAAACACATTAGTCTGTACTAAATCTGCCCTGTAAATGAAAATAATTAACAAAATGTTCTACGATATATATATTGTTTAATTGATGTGATATATATCAATCCTTTTTTGAAGAAAATGCTTTACTTCTCGTCATAATTAATTTCTAGTGATCATTTTTGGAGGAAATTAGGTAAAAAAGACGCAAGTAAATTACCTAAAATATTCTCACCAAAATGAAAATAAATCAAAATTGTGAAGTTCAATTTTTATAGAAAAATAACAGACAAAAAAGTGACAAAGTTGCTTTTAATCAGTCAATTTTCAAGTAAATTGAACCACAATTTGTCAAGATAGAGCATTTTTAGCACCAAAAAACCTTCATTTTTCATTGAAAAAGACGAGATTCACAATAGAGTTATCTCCCCTAATATGTATACTTTTTATACAATCACTGCAGAATTTTCTGTTACAATATAGCCTAGATGTCAATACTTTTAGTTTTAAAATCATTAACAATGTTTAATTAATATATATTTACCAGAAAATAGCAATTTAAGATTGATAGGATTATTTGTGTTGTTATTTTTCAAACTAATAAAATAATTTATTCATAAATTCGAACTTCAGAAAAGGGGGTATTAATCAAATCGCGGTCATTCAAATGCTTGAAGAGCTTGGGGCACTGTCATAACTCAAGCGTCTGTATGAAAAAATCATGATCTATCTCCCTTACCACGAGACTACATTCTTAAGCAATGATTTTACTGGGAAATTTCATTGAATTAATAGCAAAATTAATGTGTTAAAATGAGATTTTTCATTAAAGTCAATATTACAGACATATTTACCACCAAAAATGAAATAACTGGCTATAAAACATTGTCAAAAACGTTTTTATTGACAAAGTTTTTGACAATAAATAAATATGCTTGCTAGTATTTCTGAACAGCTGAAATACAAAATTTACCTTTGTACCCCAAATGTAATGTGGTGAAGCATTGGGAGGTTTCTCTCGCTGGCTTTCTGGACCGAATGGAAGCTTGGTCTTCACAAACCTACATAAACACAATATGGGATACAATTTTGTTGAAGTAATCAATGACTTTCTCTTATCTTTTTATATCTCTTGTATTGAAAATCTATCGTTCAAAGCCAAACCTATGCATTTTGACCTTACATATGAATATTGATTTGTTAATGATCACAACCTTAGCTTGACCTATCTACGACCTTATAACCTTACACTGACCTTGTCATGACCTTCCACTAACATTTTCTTATAACATAATGTTACTGAAACTTCAGATAAATTACCTAGCCATGACCTAACATTGACCTATCTATAACCCAATATTGACCTTGCCGTTAGCCTGCTTTGACCTTGCCCTATCTGTACCCTAACCCTATGATCTTGCCATCATCTTACCTGTTTGTGGCTGCGTTGTAACAGTAGTTAGGTAGGAAGTCGTAGTTAACCTCCCAGAACACGTGGAGAGTTGTACGACCGTATGGAGCTGACACATTGTGGTTGGCTTCTCTAAGCATGGCATCAAAGTCATTCAGTGTAAGATACTTGGCCAGCAATTTGTGTGTTAGTTTATTACACTCAATCAGGCCCTCCAGCTCCTGATGGGGAAAATAATAGTCAGATTAGTATTGTAGTTATATAAATAATAGTCAGTGATGTCTGATTTTAAAATATCCAAAAGATATTGTGATAATATAATTTGTTTTTCCTTCCATTAAACAAATCTATTAGAAATGGTCAAACAAGTGAAAATTAGTTACTGTAATATAATTTCCATTTGAATTCATATAATGATTAAACAGTTGTAATAATAAGCCTTACTTAAATCACAAACAACACTGAATCTTATTTTCTGAAAAGTTGTCTGAATTACATCTACATCATATTACTGAGTTACTCACCACAATACCCGTAATGTCACCTCCCTCAAACCTGGCGATGGCCACGTCTAGAGCTTTCTGTAATGCCGCGTTCACTCTCTGACCAATCAGCTTGTTCAGATCAATGAGACGCCCAAGGATCTACAAACACCACATATAAGAAATGTGTTAACTTTACAGAGTATGGAAACACACTGTTCTGTGATATCATTAGGCAAACCATACGATCTACTGTAAACCACTTATTGTCATGACACACACATTTTTGTGAAATTTCATAAGGAAGACTGAACGCAAATTCAAATATTACATGAATAATTGTACATTTGTATATGAAACCAGTAAAGTCATGCAGTAAATTCCCTTGATCGAGAATTTAAATATTCACGAATATGTCGACAATAAATGAAGACATCTGACTTACAGTAATCAGAATCACTGTGCATTATAGAAATGACTAATACATACCTGTACGTGTCTCTGTCTGAGTAGAGTCTGGTATCTGTTAGCTACAGGGTAATTTACTTTCACACCCATACTGGCACACTCGGAGCGGAACCGTTTATCAAGCATTATACTGAAACACGACATTTCACCTCATCATCTGGAGTTTATATTTGACACCTTCAATTAGGTATCTTTTACATAGGTGCAATTTAATCTTGACCTCAATTAAAGCTGAATTTCTCACTAAATTTTTAGCATTTGTTGGTGTCAGATTAATTTCTTAGTACATACTTAAATTACTTTGATTCAAACAATAGAACATGTATAACTGAAAGTTTTGTCAAGGTTTCGCTAACTTAGATTACATGGTCTGCTTCTTGTATGTGCATAGATTTGTCAAAACATGCTTATCATAAGCCTCAACTTGATTAAACCTTTCTTTTAGTAATTAATAATGAAAAAGAGTAGTATAGAGTAGAAGAGATCAATTATTTTTCGAGTTGATAAATCAAATTTAGCACTTTACCTTCCAGCCAGATGCTTGTAGTAGGCAAATATCTGGTCACTCAGTTTATACACAAACTGATCAAAACATAGATTCACCTGGAAGTAAAAGAAAAAACCACAGCTTTAACTTTTGATTTGTTTTTCAAAGAGAAAATAAGTATTTAATCAGAACCCAGATAAAAGGCAAAGAATTAAATCTAATCTTCTGAAATTGAATTGTCGCAATATGAGACTATAGAAAGACTTTAAGAGATTCCAAATACAAGGCAATAATTATTTATTTCATATTCTAAAGTTATCTTGAGAGTATCCAGAATGACTTAATTACCTCAGCCTCAACTTCATCGTAGAGGAACTGTTTGTGGAACTTGGTGAGAGCATAGTGGGCACTGTCGTTGTACAGGTCCAATGGGTAGAGGATGTATCTAGAAATGAACAGTAGTGTTATAGACACTCCTTAAATGTATGACTATGTTATTGCCTCCTGTTTTAATTTGTAGAGCATATTTTACACATTGATGGTCAATGGTAGGTGATCAAATTGATGGGGCAGTGATTTTGAAAATCTCCATATTGATTAAAGGCATTATGATTCCATCAAAAATCATAAACATGAAGTAAAACTTTTAATTCACTATCTCCTTTTATTCCAAATTTGACGACTATATCCTAGTATGTTTAGACCTCCTTTACAAAAATATTTAGGCAGTATATCATGTTGGATTTGACATAATTTGCCATTTAAATTCTGATGTTCATGAATCGACCTTTTATAGCTACATGCCCATGAGAATTATTTTACACAGTACTCAGAACAAGAAACATGATCAGACTTACTCCATCATTGATGGTTCTTTGGTCTCCAGTATGTGGTCAGTGAGCACCCACGGTAACGACATCTCTATAGGAAACTGTAACAATAAAACAATATTTCTATATCTCTATAGGAAACTGTAACAACAAAACCATATTTCTATCATTTATCCAATTTAATTTATACAATAAATGTCTGAATGGTTAAATTACTTCTACAGAAAACATGAGGATTAGACGAAAAAACTACCAGTTATAACTTACAAGGTAACTTGTAATCATATTACCTTGTCTATTAAATATTAGCTGTGTGTCAATAGTCATTTTGTAAGTAAACCACATGTGTACCTGTATCCGTTTGCCCATTGTCATCTCCAGGAAGAATTCTCTGTACCAGAGCTGGGACAGGTCACAGCATCGCTGGAGGGACTCTGTGAAACAGTAAATGATTCAGTCAAAACAATCCAAATAATCTCTTATACTATGTACTATAATCCAAATACTCTATTATACCATTCTCTATAATCCAAATACTCTATCATACCATGCACTATAATCCAAATACTCTATTATACCATGCACTATAATCCAAATACTCTATTATACCATGCACTATAATCCAAATACTCTATTATACCATTCTCTATAATCCAAATACTCTATCATACCATGCACTATAATCCAAATACTCTATTATACCATGCACTATAATCCAAATACTCTATTATACCATGCACTATAATCCAAATACTCTATTATACCATGCACTATAATCCAAATACTCTTTATACCATGCACTATAATCCAAATACTCTATTCTATATACCATGCACTATAATCCAAATACTCTATTATACCATGCACTATAATCCAAATACTCTATTATGCCATGCACTATAATCCAAATACTTTATTATACCATGCACTATAATCCAAATACTCTATTATACCATGCACTAAAATCCAAATACTCTATTATACCATGCACTATAATCCAAATACTCTATTATACCATGCACTATAATCCAAATACTCTATTATACCATGCACTATAATCCAAATACTCTATTATACCATACACTATAATCCAAATACTCTATTATACCATGCACTATAATCCAAATACTCTATTATACCATGCACTATTATCCAAATACTCTATTATACCATGCACTATAATCCAAATACTCTATTATACCATGCACTGTAATTAATTTCTTACAACTGTATCGGTCAGTATATATTTACATATTTGTTATGACAATATTTTGTACATTGAGAGAATGACTAACCATTGAAGTTGAGGAGGTAGTTCCAGAAGAAGGAAGTTTTGTGGAAGTTGTCGATAGTTAACAGATGCTGATAGTCTATATCCTTCCTCAAGGTCTTCTTTCCTCCACTCTTCTCAGCAATCAGGGACTCCAACATACCTCACCATGTAAGCTCATATATACATCTGTAACAGCAATGTCATAATGGATGTATATAACAGCTGTTATCGTAGAGAAAATGTGCATCGCGATATCGTCAAAATTTGACGATATCGTCACGATAATATCCGATTTTTGCCAAGTAAATATAAAAGGAATTTATGGAAATATAAGTCAGTTTGGGGGACCAATCATGAAAGTACAATATAATGTAATTTGTAAATAAATAAAGTGAAAATTCATCAAACAAACATTTATTGTTATACTTTAATTGACTTACAAGTCAATCAATGTCATGCAATGTTTTTGAACTGATGGGTTATACGACGATATGTAGATATAAGTTTTTTTAACGATATCGTCGTCTGTTCTCTACAATCGTGATATATCGCGATGCCGATATATGATAACAGCTCTATATATAACCAAACAAATAAATAATGGTATTATAGAAATCATATAAGGCCATAGAGATCAAATATCATTAAATAGGTCATTTAAAATAGAGGTCATCCCCAGTCACAGAAGTCAAACAATGTCATGAAGGGTACACTAATGTTACAGAGGTCATAACTACTTTACCAGGTAATTATATAGTATAATTTAGGTCAAACAAGATGGCCATAAAAGGGATAAAAGTCAAAACTGATATTTCAACTATTAAACTAATTTCACAAAACAAATCTGAGTTCAATTCTCATTTCCACTCTGAAACTGAATAGAAACAGCTGTTTGTAAGTTGTATATAACCGAGACCTAATGATTACCTGTGTTGTAGAGGGACCAACATTCCTCCTTGGGACTTTGATCATGAACCCCTCGTCTGGGTCCTTCTTGCCCTTGAGAGAGGGATCGTCCTGAGGTTCTGTTCCTCTAAACCAGTCCACACAGGTGTCTCGCACAGCCATAATTATTCTGTGTACACAAAGGAGTCACACATTCATATCTCAACTGTTGTACACATAGGAGTCACACATTTATATCTCAACTATTGTACACAAACGAGTCACACATTTATATCTCAACTATTGTACACAAACGAGTCACACATTTATATCTCAACTGTTGTACACAAACGAGTCACACATTTATATCTCAACTGTTGTACACAAAGGAGTCACACATTTATATCTCAACTATTGTACACAAACGAGTCACACATTTATATCTCAACTGTTGTACACAAAGGAGTCACACATTTATATCTCAACTATTGTACACAAACGAGTCACACATTTATATCTCAACTATTGTACACAAAAGGAGTTACACAATTATATCTCAACTATTGTACACAAAGGAGTCACACATTTATATCTCAACTATTGTACACAAAGGAGTCACACATTTATATCTCAACTATTGTACACAAGGAGTCACAATATCTCAACTATTGTACACAAAGGAGTCACACATTTATATCTCACCTATTGTACACAAACGAGTCACACATTTATATCTCACCTATTGTACACAAACGAGTCACACATTTATATCTCACCTATTGTACATAAACTTTAAAACACTTTGTACAGTTTTGTATTTCAATATAGATATATAAAGGTTATTGTAGCAAAAATTACTCATGATCACCATATCAACATGATACAAGCTAATGGAATTCTACATCTATAGAGAACCCTAAAGTTTTTCAGGAAATCAAACAAGCTTCGACGACTTCAAATCAATAAGTTTTGAATTCTATAGATAATGTACTCACACTTTGATGACGTCACTCTTTTTCTTGATGGATTTGCGGAGAGGATCTCTTAAGATAAGTTGTACAAAATCCTGAAACATGGTGATATTAACTAATCATTTGTTCATGTCTAATGCTAAAACAAGAAAATTTGGCACAACTTTCAACATTCATATACAATATGGTGCAACATTTTCAGGTTTTTTTACATGTTACATCACAGAACTATTTTTTCTTATTATGCCATGGACGATATTCTGAAAACAGCTGAAAATATGTCTGAATCTGTCATTTGTATTTTTCATATTCTTTATAAGATACATGGTATTATATAAAGTGGTAGCAATACATACTTGAAGCTCTGCGTATATGTGTCGTCGTATGGCGTCCATAAACACGGTTTCCATCCGAGCCATCAGGAGTTGTAGCCCCTTGATCATCGCTATTACTTCTATGATGGCAAACTTCTCGTCACTGTTGTAGTTATATCTGATTGACTGTAGACACAAGAATAATGTTCAGACATCAAAACTAGTCACCAAGAATGTCTAGTAAGAATCTTGTGAAAGCATGATGGATGAACTGTTTAAGTCATTAAATAGCTATTAGAATTATGCCAACACTGAAGAAACTTACCCGTTCATACTCCTCTGATGTCTGGGGACAGTCAGGATTCTGGTGGCTGTCTGTTGGGTGGAGCAACTTCCATGAATACTGAAACATTACACATAAATCACAATTATTGTCATTCTTTATAGAGAAAACAATGAATCTTAATGAAATCAGAGTTACCTCCCCTCGCCTGTGAAATGTGGCAAAATATTGTCAACATCAACAGATATATTCACTATATGATTTCATGGGAAACAGAAGTTGAGCAGCTGTAAGACTTGGTACTAACAATTACATTAACACTGGTATAAACACACAAATATATGTTTTTCATATCTCCATGACACACAAAATACCATTGTTGAGAAGTAACTGCAGATTTCCTCTCAGCTTTGATACTTACCAGCTCCATGACACACAAAATACCATTGTTGAGAAGTAACTGCAGATTTCCTCTCAGCTTTGATACTTACCAGCTCCATGACACACAAAATACCATTGTTGAGAAGTAACTGCAGATTTCCTCTCAGCTTTGATACTTACCAGCTCCATGACACACAAAATACCATTGTTGAGAAGTAACTGCAGATTTCCTCTCAGCTTTGATACTTACCAACTCCATGACTTGTTGTGTCCAGGCTGACATGAGGTGAAGGCCACGAAGGGCAAGGTCACTCAATTCCTTGTTCTCTGAATCAGGTCGCGGTGACTCGCGTGTTGTTGTAATAGCCTAGTGACATACAAATGTGTACAAAGCTATACATAACATGTTTCTTTTTTTTTCAGTTGATACAAGTTGAACATGCAGCACCTTAAATCAGTATGAAGAATAGTCAAATGAGATAATCACTACCTCTAACATTTCTTTATGTCACACACCTTTCCCTTAAGCACCCCTCCTAACCCCCACTCACTCTGTTCCTGCTTTACTCCTTTGAAACTATTATGACACACACATTGTCTGTTGTGCTTACAAAACATCAAGTTTATGGATGTCACGTTCAAAAGTAAGTGTGACAAGAAATATAGTCAAAATTTAAAGCAACTATTCACTTAATCCATAAACATATTTTGTTAATTTACTAATTGTTCTTTATCACAAAATTTTAGCCCTGACCCCTAATTACAGGGACCACAGTATTTACCTCGTTACTGTGTTTAGAGAGCTGGCTGATGTAGGCCATATGGTCCTCTCGGATCGCCTCCAGGTTAGCTAAGATGTTAGACTGAGGACTGGTGTGGCTTGACTCACAGAAGGTCCAGCGGGAGGCGTCGTAGTTACAGCTACCTTTGATGTACGTGTATGGGTTTATCTGCATGTCTCCATACAGAGGAACAACCTCCAGTTGCTGGAATTACAATGATAAATCTGATTTACTGGTATCTGATTATAAAAAAGTTTAGGTTATTAAATTCAGTTGCCATCCTCTTCGACTTCATTCATCAACTGATTTACAAAATCAATAGATTTAAGAAACGCTATTTCATTAAACAATGTTTTTGTTGAATGTTTGTTTATTTAAAGACATATTCTTAATAATTCCATTCAACTTCATTATCAAATATCAAAATATTTTCAAATAGATAATACTATAAAGCAATAGGATATAAATGTACCTAGTAATTAGATTGTTTTGAGAATCAAATATCTATTGACCTCTTAATCACTTTATACAGCTGTACATTAGAGATACAGACCTTAAGGATCTTGTCAATCTTGGAGATATTGATCCTCTTCCTTTGGTCCATCTTATAGATACTACAATCTGGCCTGTCCAGCAAGTAGATTCCGAACGCCATTACCTGATAATTCATCAACATATCTTTTCTGTGATATCCATGGGAACATGATGTGATGAGAGGATGTGACAGAACTAGGATGGATATGCGTAACTTTCATGATCAATGTAAATTCGTGAAAGTTCACAACTTTATATTAAACTCACTTGTAATAAGAATTTACTTCATTAACTTTTTAAATTAGTGAAAGTTAATCTCCCCCAACTCGTCTTAAAATGGAAACAGATTAATATAAGGTTTATAATTTGTTTCTGAATTCAATTCATGTCATACTGTTTCGATTGTGTACTGTTTATATGTTTATTAACGAAGGAATAAAAATGGAAATAGTAAAATTTAGAAGCTTCAAATAAAGTTGGTGTACAGTAGATGTCATCTGACCAATCAATTATTTTATCTATCATTAGTCAACAAAATATTTTCCAGTAATTATAACCTGAGCTTGACTATCAATCTAATAAATAACCGTCCCTTTATATAATTTCTTCACTGGACCTACCTTGACTAGCATGTACTTTTCACTGGGCTCCAGAAACAGGCGGTTCTCGTACATGTTCACACAAATGTTGATGATGTCGGCCAGGAGCTCCTCACAATTACCAGCTTCCAGCAGGGCCTCCTTCAACATCTCTCTGATCTTGTTCTGTGTGGCCAGGAACATGGACAGGTTCTGGGACTCCTGTAAGGCCTGGGGATCAGCCATCACTTTCAGAAACATGGCGGATCTGTATCACAGAAGATTAATTACTTTATTTTAAACAAAAGAATTTCTTCTTATTTATTCTACTGTTAATCAGATAATACTGTACATATTTTAGTGATAGATAATTTATATAATAAAATAAAGAATTCTGTGATTTTAATACCCAAATGGAAGATCTTATACTATATATATCTATAACAGTAATTTTCTATACTTTCTTTATCATTACATAACAGGTAATATATAATATTCTTTGTTTTTTTATGATGAACTTAATTAAGAGTGTCACAACAATAAATGAGATTGTAGTAAATACCTCTGCTGTGCATAATTCAGTTTTTCTATTAGTAACAATATTTATCAAACAATCATTCAAACAAAGAAATCAATATATATCTGGTGTCAGCTATGCCACCTACCTTCTATAGGCCGAGTAATCATTCCTGATACCAGCTTTCATGTTCTTCAGCTCGTCCAGTTCAGCGAACATGTTTATGAATTTTCCAAGTGTAACTAAGTAGGCCTCGGATACAAAATCGTTTCTCTTTTGGTTGTGTGAAAGTCGCTTCACCTCACTGCCAAACCTTTGTATAGCTCGTCTCTGTAAATAGGAGGATGAGATGACATTAATGGCTTACAAACTGTGATGACAGTCATGATCAGAGGACGAGATGACATTAATGGCTTACAAACTGTGATGACAGTCATGATCAGAGGACGAGATGACATTAATGGCTTACAAACTGTGATGACAGTCATGATCAGAGGACGAGATGACAATACTGGCTTACAAACTGTGATGACAGTCATGATCGGAGGATGAGATGACATTAATGGCTTACAAACTGTGATGACAGTCATGATCAGAGGACGAGATGACATTAATGGCTTACAAACTGTGATGACAGTCATGATCAGAGGACGAGATGACATTAATGGCTTACAAACTGTAATGACAGTCATGCTCGGAGGACGAGATGACATTAATGGCTTACAAACTATGATGACAGTCATGATCAGAGGACGAGATGACATTAATGGCTTACAAACTGTGATGACAGTCATGATCAGAGGACGAGATGACATTACTGGCTTACAAACTTTGATGACAGTCATGATCGGAGGATGAGATGACATTAATGGCTTACAAACTGTGATGACAGTCATGATCGGAGGATGAGATGACATTACTGGCTTACAAACTGTGATGACAGTCATGATCAGAGGATGAGATGACATTAATGGCTTACAAACTGTGATGACAGTCATGATCAGAGGACGAGATGACATTAATGGCTTACAAACTGTGATGACAGTCATGATCAGAGGACGAGATGACATTAATGGCTTACAAACTGTGATGACAGTCATGATCAGAGGACGAGATGACATTACTGGCTTACAAACTGTGATGACAGTCATGATCGGAGGACGAGATGACATTAATGGCTTACAAACTGTGATGACAGTCATGATCGGAGGATGAGATGACATTACTGGCTTACAAACTGTGATGACAGTCATGATCGGAGGATGAGATGACATTACTGGCTTACAAACTGTGATGACAGTCATGATCGGAGGATGAGATGACATTAATGGCTTACAAACTGTGATGACAGTCATGATCGGAGGATGAGATGACATTACTGGCTTACAAACTGTGATGACAGTCATGATCAGAGGATGAGATGACATTAATGGCTTACAAACTGTGATGACAGTCATGATCAGAGGACGAGATGACATTAATGGCTTACAAACTGTGATGACAGTCATGATCAGAGGACGAGATGACATTAATGGCTTACAAACTGTGATGACAGTCATGATCAGAGGACGAGATGACATTACTGGCTTACAAACTGTGATGACAGTCATGATCGGAGGACGAGATGACATTAATGGCTTACAAACTGTGATGACAGTCATGATCGGAGGATGAGATGACATTACTGGCTTACAAACTGTGATGACAGTCATGATCGGAGGATGAGATGACATTACTGGCTTACAAACTGTGATGACAGTCATGATCGGAGGATGAGATGACATTAATGGCTTACAAACTGTGATGACAGTCATGATCGGAGGACGAGATGACCTTAATGGCTTACAAACTGTGATGACAGTCATGATCAGAGGACGAGATGACATTAATGGCTTACAAACTGTGATGACAGTCATGATCGGAGGACGAGATGACATTAATGGCTTACAAACTGTGATGACAGTCATGATCGGAGGACGAGATGACATTAATGGCTTACAAACTGTGATGACAGTCATGATCGGAGGATGAGATGACATTAATGGCTTACAAACTGTGATGACAGACATGATCAGAGGATGAGATGACATTAGTGGCTTACAAACTGTGATGACAGTCATGATCAGAGGATGAGATGACATTAATGGCTTACAAACTGTCACCATGATAATTTATTGTATCAGTAAGGTTTCATATTAAAAGAAGGTTGTTTTAAATAAGGAAAACATAGTAAAAACAAAAATACTTCAATTCAAACATTAGTTTTGAGTTATATGGTAATCTGTGCTACTTTTCAATCCATTAGATAAAGTTGAGGTATCTAGCCAAGGCTGGGGAAATGTACTCGTCCGTTTGTCCAGATGAGTGGATTTGGCCATCGGACGAGTGAATATTGACATCACGCTTGTCCGTCAAATGAGTAAAATAAATCTGACACCGACTGTGACCTAGACCTTAATCATATTATCTAATGTGTGTCTAGTTTTTTTTGTAATGGTTTCTTAGAAATACAACGATGCATTGATAAACTTTTGCTTTCTGCATCATTCTTGGAAATCCTCGACTTTTGTTGTCATGCACATGCTTGTGTATAGCATTATAAAATGATTAACATAAGGTCTCTTGATGTCGTTATGAAGGGGCTACAGGTTTATCAATAACAAGATGTTGCAGTGAAATCTGCTTTTTTGCGATGTTCGCCAAAGCTTACATGAAAATAATGGAGTTAAAAATAAAATACCTACTACATTGGAAAGTTTAAGTTAAAATATCGACCTTTAAAAAGATGTCTTTTTTATAACACTGCCATACAAAATTAATTTCTAATTAAAATTTCATGTCGGTCTTCTTGTAGAAGTATCTGCTAGTCTTGTTATCCCGAATCAGCATCAATACAATTCTGAGAATCAACTGGATACACCTCAAACAGCTGTATGCTTATATATACAGTCACATATACTTATTTATCTGACAAATATTGTGGGCAAGTGACAATGACAAGATTTTCCGCGGCCCTGCTTCCCTTGAAACCAAATGTTATAAAGAGTAAATGAATGCCTTACCGTGAAGTACATGAGGTCCATCAGTTTGGAGACCTGTGGATCTAGTACTTCAACAGTCTTCTGGTAAATCTCAGTCCTGTTGGCCTGCTCATTACTCTTCACCTGCACACATCAATAATTAATAGCGACTTTAATTAATATGTTTATGGTTCTAGCTCATGTTTTATGATCAATGAAGTGAGAATTGAATTTTACAATAAAAGACGACCTTTACAGTAATATTCATACTTCCTATCTATTTCAGAAAAATATCTTGGCACACTTAGGCATTGAATAAATGAAGCTATGTCTATTGGCCAAGAGTTTCCGCCTGATGCGCCTATGCTATGGGTCATAAAATTTGTTGATGTTTTCACATTGTTTTAATCTTAATCGTCTGTCTTCATTGTATTGTAAAATGTTTGTATATACATTCTTGTACATGCAAGTATAAACCTAGATATACTAACCATCTGCTACAGGACTGGACTATATATATATACATGTAGCTAGTCTACAGGATCGTGTATACACAGAACTGGGGGGAGGAGGGATGTCACTGTATAGTGATTGTGTATGTTATATACACATATACACAGAAAGAGGTAGGGGAAGGGTTTAAGTCAGACTGGGCATATACAGTAAATCAAAATTTAACAGTACATTTGGTCCTAAAACAGCTTTTTGAGAATAAGAAGTGATAGATGTTGATCATTGCACAGAAATGTAAACATCACCAAACGATTCTTTTTCTCATAAAACAGCCAAGTCAACAAATCACTTTGTAATGGCAACATAATTTTCTTTTGTCTATACCAATGAGGTTTAATTTCTAACAATATGCACCTCAATGGCGACCCAATGCACTAGGTTATCAGTATAGCATAGCGTAGTACATGGGCCTCGGACAATACAATATACATCACCAGTAAAAACAGCATACAATCGGCTATAGCAAGATGATGGAGAGCATAAGCTTGTCTATTTATGTTAGGAAAGAAATATGTGTTACAAAATGAATGTTTTCAGTTTAATGATCTGCTAGCAGTTCATGTTATCTTAGCAAATGCTTTAGCAGTAAAGCTAGGAAAGCTAACATCAGATGAATGTTAAAGATAAATACACAGTTATCAACTTTTGTAGTAAAACAAAACAGTTTGAACATTTTAAAGGTAAGTAATGTGCAAAAATGTAAAAAATAATTCATACTTTAATTAATTAAATATTTTCATGGCAATATATAACAAAATATTAAATTACAGTACGCAATTTTACAAGCCAATTATTGAATGAATGTAAATCAAATTTGAACATCATAAATTGGGTTATTTCTGTGAAGTTATTTATTTTGTAGCCGATGATATTTCAGTGAGAAGGTGTTAAAGCAACGTAAAAGGAAACTTTCATACGATTGTAATAAACGGTTATAAGCATAAGTTTATGCAAAAATTCATAGGAACTCTTTGTCAGAAAACAAAAAATTAAGGGACAAATACAAAACAATGACAACTGAACTTCACTATCTAAATAATAACACTTAACATATGTTACCTTCCAGGGAAATACACATGCTGATTTTATATAAACTTAATAAAATAACTTGAAACTCTCAGTCTGGATTCCAAATACAAATATCATCACACAACATTAGTGTTGATAAAGTGTATTGTATTTGTTACGACATGAAAAGGAGTGCATGGACAACAAAGCATACACTTAAACTATGACTGCTAAAAATCTAGAAGTTTGTCACTTAACTTTTACACTTCACAATTCTCTAATGAATTTCAGCAAGGAAGCAATTGATTTATTTTGAAAATTTAAAAACTCTTGAGTAATAAAATTCATTTTATCTAACTTTTCAAACATTTACAGGTACATCTGTCTTTAACGTAATATGACAAACACGTTTCCTGGTTGTTCGACCCTTACAATCTACCTGTTTAAGCTCAAGGAAGCCGGAGTTTGTGTCATAGTTTAAATGTGTTTTGCACAAAAAATAACCCAATTTACAATAAGGGGTTCATAACCTAAAGTTGAGAGCAAAGATACCCACTGGTGTATATTCACCCAGAAGAAAATTGTACTGAAAATTAAAATCAACATTTTGTAAATCTTTTCACCCTAACATTAAAGATGAGTCACTGTCTCTGTTCACAGCCTATTATTACTCTCTTAAAAAATATCAATAACAAAGTTTGCAGCAATTACTGTGGCTATAACAGGTTTTTTTGTGAGATGCAAAAACATACATTATTTCTAAAATGCTGACCAATCCCAATACTAATAGAGATGGTACAAAGATCTTAATCATTCAAATGTTCCGAAGGATAAAAATAATTTGATAAGGAAATAATTATTTAACTACTTTTAGCATATTACGGTAACAACCAGACATCATTTTGTGTACAGATACGGAAAAAATTTCACTCAAAACATACATTAACACATTGAAAACAAACTACAAAGAATAAATGGACATTTGTATACTTCAGCAAACATGATGCAGAAACTCCAAACTTTTAAAAGTCTATTTGTTGGAATACGTCCTTCCGAAGCACATCATTGTTGAGGCTTATAAATTGTAAACATTGTTGGTATTTGTAACCTTCTCATTGTCATTTTAGGCTATAGGTACAGCAGCATAATGAATGATGTCAAAGAAAGACATTGAAAATTAACCATAGAAAACCTGTCACATGTCACACTAAATACCAAAATTAGTAGGTAGTTTTATATTGCTACCAGAAACAGTAGATATGTTAATTATTTGTAAAAACTACTAAAATAAAAAAACATATTAATAAATGAAAAGATATATAAAAAAAATAAGAAGAAAATGAGTAATTAGAATCATCTCTTGCTGTTTTAACCAAGATTTGGTTACCACTCATATCTGTTATAAAAAACATTACCCAGGTAAGCTTTCTTTTCATATATCGCATAACAATAATTAAATTTATTTCTTACATATCGCATAACAATAATTAAATTTATTTCTTACAAGAACTATGGCAGGGAAATCAAATTAGCCATCTGAAGGAGTAGCGTAAATATACCTGCCAATTATAAATATTTTCCAAATACACTCATGAAAGATGAAGAATTTTCATATGAGATACATTTTATTAGTTGTGGTAATACTCCAGAATGAGTTACACACCTGTGGTAGGGCACGGGAGCAGCATCTCCAGGTATACAACATCACAGCATGTTCCTGGCCTTCCTCTAGTAGCTTGTTCTACAAAAGAAGCATGAATATTAATTGACAGGATGTCTTACACAGCTGGTTCAATGTCCATTTCATTTCAATGTAAAATGTGAGAAAAATATCAATATGAAGTTATTTCCAAAATGTATGTTTCACATTTCTTATTTTAGCTTATACAATATTTTTTTACCTACTGGTGATAATGTATTCTTTGTTCAATAAAGTATTGCATCTATGAGTAAGAATTCTTTTTTTTTTGTGAATGATATCGACATAAATGAATTGATTAATTTGGCATTAAATAAATCAGTATTGCCAACTCATCCGATTTCCTCAGGTTTACCTGGTTTTTTTTAGACATTTTAGGATACATGACCCATCAAATAACCTAGCTACTGTTGTAGCGGAAAAGATATCATCTTCTGACTGACTTTTCAGTCAGAAGGTGATATATTTTCCGCTACAACAGTAGCTACAAATAACCTGGTTTTCAGCACAAAGACCCAAGTTTCAAAAAGTTCACAAAAATGACCTGTCAGATCAAGCCATAATCGCAGGTTTAACAAGATCTAATTGTGACGGGTGCTGTCACATAAAGTTACCCCATTCTCCACAAATCATAATTTTACAAGAGTGACCTCCCCTGAATGACAATGTGACATTGTTTTACCAGGCAATAAATTTTATTTCGCAGAAGTAAAATGCTTTTTGAAAAGTCACATCATTTAAAGTTAATATTAAAAAAAATGGAGCTTATTTCATTTTCTATCCTTTAAAACTATATGAAAATGGTATAAATATTATATAACCTCTGATGATGCTGTGAGCCTGTGATGCATATGATACTAAATATTACCAGTTCAGCATGGACTGTGGCCTCCTCAATGTACCGAGCAACCCCTGTGACATAAGCGTTCCTGTCCTCAAAGTTGGTGTCAAAGTTGGCTTGGTAATGGATAGACAGAGACATGCCCTCTATACAGGGCTGCTGGTCTGGCAGAGGAAGCTCATCCAAAACGTCCACATTCTGAAGAGCATCAGTCAAAGTGATCTTCTCCCCGGCAGCCATGTTGAATAATCTCAACGGAACCTAAAATCAAAGACGAATGGTAGAGAGTCTTCTGCAAAAACAGGATGGACACTATCATACTTTATATTAGAATATATATAATTAAATTGTTAAATTGAAAATGGAAACACTGAAATTGAGGCTCGTCGTTACTTATATATATGTACTTTTTTATAATATATTGGTTTTTATATGTTTTTGCTATACATTCACAAAATGGCATGTTCCTGTGGACATACACTTAAAGTAATTAAATACACTTTAGATTTAGTATCTTTCAGAGATTCTGTGTCCCTTAGTCACATCGGGTCACTTCGCAACACAAAATAGACTTGTCAGGAATACAGGGTATGTCCACACACTGTTAGCATAACACTTTAGTACAAAAATATATGTAGAAATCCCATTTATGATGATAATCAAGCAAGAGAATGATTTCTATTGCAACAAAATCTAGGCATACAGTCAACACCCAGACACTGAGTCATATCATAACATTTGCAGAAATCATCATCGCAAGCACAGTGATAACACTAGCCTGCATACTTTATTAAGCATATATCAGTGCATTGAATACTATGAACAATATTGTACTATAAAATTATCTCAAACCTGTTAAATACAGACGTAAAACAACAAAACTTCTCGATTTGTATCAGCCCTGCCCCATTTCCAACTTTACTTCCGCTTTGCAACTTTTCGCCGATAGAAGGCGCTGAAAGAGGCGTGACTAAATTAAATCAAAACGAATCATATAGCGGTAATATAATTCCGGATTTATTATCCATTGTAATGAGATAAAATCGGGTATAATCATATGGTCATGATTTTGTGATAATCTCGATTCATTTGTTTTTTTCGGAATACAACCCGGCGAGATTGGACAGAGGTCCTTCCCATGCCTAGGATTGATTTATCCAAACCCAAATCCAATATAATTTTGTCGTAATATTCAATTTTCTTAAGGTGGTTCAATACAGTTAGGCCTAAAAATTCCCCCTCGTTTAATTTTCTTTAAAATTTGCTCACTGAAAGATTGGTTGATAAACTGTTTATTAAGGCTTTTATCTAAAATTTGACCGTGCTGTTTTGGAAATATTGTACTCTCAATAACCCTACTTTACCGTCTCTTTTTCTCAAAATACAATTTTACACACATATTTTTAAAGCATGGTAATTGACTGAAATATTACAAACAACAACATTTTTTATCTTTAATATGTAAGTTTATATGGCTATCAAAGACCTCAATGTCGTTTCCACTCTTAAAAATACAACAATTGTGAAATGTTAGGCCTCATTTACACGAATGCGTGTAAATGAGGCCTAAAAAGGGCCAATTCTTGCATTTGAATATCAACTTAATTAAATATCGCTTCTTAGGCAAAAAAAAAAAAATAAATATGTCTGTTTAGGGTTACCGACCGACCTTAATTTTTTTTACCTCTGACCCTATTTCTTTTTCACTTTTCTACGAAAAAGAATCAAAAGTGGGGATTTCGATCTCAGACTCCGGTTCCGGCCATTATTTTAGTGTGAAAGACCCTTAAAAAAATCCCCCCCTCCCTACCGACCTTATTTTTTTGCCAATGTAACCCTAAACAGACTTTTGTTTTGCCTTATGCAAAACTAATGTGATTTAACAAAGTTCTATTGCACAACTGAACTACGAGCACGCGATCACAATATTATCAATTGAAAATTTGTCGTTATTCAATATGTAAGCTTAGTTGTTTTTGTTGTATCAGTCCCGTTGAAGTCTCATTTAGGCATAGATCAAAGAAGTCATGAGATTTTCAAATGAAAAATTATGATAATTATTTTGCATATTAATGGTATTTATATATCTCCGACGATCCGTAAAAATGACGCTTTTGAATAAAAAATCTACCTCTTTTTGACTATTTGCAGCAAGTTGTCATTAGCAAATTTGGTAAAAAAATATTTTTCTCTTCTAGTAGAGATTTTAAGAAATGATCCATTAGGTGGCCATTTTGAAAAATTAATATTATAAGGCACTTGCCCCTTGTTTTAACCATTTCATTCTTGTTGTCAAGGGTGATCAGCCGATTTTCCTCATCAGTGGTTGGCAATATTGGTGGTAATTAAAGCGTTACATAATAATGTGCGCATCATGAAACTCATATGCCTTTGCTGACGACAGAGGTACCTATGACTATGGTTTATGAATATTTTTCATGTTTAACTACTTTAAAGTAGACTATATTAATGTAGTTTTAATTTTTTTTTGTATAAATGATGAGTTTAAACTCTATATTTTTGTTTTGTTTTGTATTACTAGTTTTTCTGATCAAGATGTTTTAGTGTGATTTTTTGCAACCATGAAAATAAACAAGTAGGCATAACGTCTTTCGTGTAGGAAGATTCCTGCTGGGTAATTCACAAACTATATGCTGCTGGAGAATTCACAGTGGACAGCGCCGTAAAGAAAGAAGCACCACCTGAGGACGGGATAATAGATAATCAACATCACGATATATTGAGGTAACTGTGGACTATATCAGCTAATGTTGCTGCCTGTTAGAATACTATGCGTATATATATATAGTAGATAATGGATGTTGTGATTTTGATGAGGAAGACAGTCAAAAGAATATTGTACTTTCACAAATATCTTTTTAAATAACAGCATCCACTTTCCATTTCCTTACAATATATCACAGTTGTGATTGAGTTCAAACTTTCCCGAAGAAGTGTTTAAAAACCCCGAATTTCAAGATGACAGGCGTCTCATTTCAAAGTTCTAAATTAATATAATATACGCATTTTTAAGAAATGATTCTGACCACATTCCAGTATGTGTTAAGGAGTTGCTCTTGCATGACTGTGAGCCAGATTGCTCTGTCCTTTAGGCCTCTTAGTTTAGACGATATATAATTAGGCCATGATTATGATTTTTTTCTGTTTTCCGTCCGCTTGCTAGTAGGTTTTAGACGACATCTCATCAGGCGATGATTATGTTTTTATTTTCTGTTTTGCGTCCGCTTGCTGGTTGGTTTTGGTACCATGGCTGAAATGGATACACAGAATGTTTTAGGAACGGAGCAATGAGAGACATGCGCAACTGTGAAATCATTATTCCCAATATCAACAAAACTCTCCAGGCCCTCTAAACATCACTTTCTACAATGAAACAACTTCTTTTTGGAGAAAATTGCCTATTGGCCTTATCTGTTGTATTGTACCGGATTTACGTAAACTCTGGGTCACACTCCTAGTACACTTGTCCTAAAGGAGAATTTGATTCATAACATACTGTCAAAGAAACAATCAGATTATAAACGAAGCCTCTTTTACATAAATATATGTTAATTTATGGATTTCTTTATCGTATTTTACTTGCAAAAGCAAAATACAATTTTAAGTATTTATACAAAATTGATTTAAAACCATAAATTTCATTCAATCTTCATCAACATTTTACAGACTACAATGCCCCCTGTTGCCATGAAAACTTTTTTAACAAATATGTGAATCCTAATAAGGTTGAATGGAATGGCTCCACAATTCTTTCCATAACGTGACCTTTAGTGTACATCTGTGTCAGCCGTTATATAAGCATTGTTTGGGCGCAATATCTGGTTTTATTTGTTGAGAAGAATTCGTTGGCATTGAACGGTATTGGATGAAAAAAATATTATTCAATATTGGAATATTTGGTATTTGGAATGTTATTTGCATTTAAGCTCACCTGGCTCAAAGGACCAGTGAGCTTACATGTCATTGCGCAGCGTCAGTCGTCCTTCGTCCATTCCCTTTAAATCGCTACTAGTCATATAATTCTTCAAGAATTGTAACCAAACTGGCCAAAAGCATCCTTGAGAAACGAAGTTGTATAAATTCTCGGGCAATATTTCTTCAATCTCATTTCAGCCGGACCAAGGCAAATCGAAGTTCATCTTAAGAATTATTGCCTGTGTATTCTGTTCTGATGGCATTTCTATTAGTCATAGCAAATTGAAATCTGTATCCGCCACTATTTACCTATTGGTGCATCTTAGCCCTTGACTAAATCTTTTGTTTAAGTTTGTCCTGACGCAGAATTTACATAATTATGAGGTACAATTTAATTTCTTAAAATATGCGTTTTAGTAATTAACGTTAGTGATATTTTCAGTAATAGCCATAATGTTACTTGTACGGAGTCAGCAATATTTCCATGTAAACCTTTCTTTTAGACAGATATTGTGTGAAATCTTGAGTATTGCGATATCGTTCGTGATTATCACAAAAATATAGGAGGATAGAAAGTGTGTAAAAGGATAACTATCTGAGTCTCGTGTGCTTTACCTTAGGCTAGTGTATAGACGGTAAATACTTAGATATGTATCAGATATGTATATGGGAGGCTCTATAATATGTATATTGGGGGGGGGGGGGGGAGGCTCTATAATATGTATAAGGGAAAATTGTCATTAGCTTTATATAGTGAAACGTTAAAGTGTATCCAAATACATATTTAGTGCTTTTGTGAGTGAATTAAGTACTCCGCTAATGACTATCCAAGCAGTTGTACATATATAGGATCTACATGAATACATAGATTGACGAGGAGAAGAAAACTGTTGAGAAAACTAAAAAAATCGCGTTTCCATGCCGAATGGCGTTATAATTTCGTATTTCCTTGCCGAATGACTTTATAATATTTCGCGTTTTCATGCCCACTCACGTTATAATATCGCGTTTCCATGCCCAATAACGTTGTTATTTCGAGTTAACTGACCAGTGACGTGATAAATTCACATTTCCATGCACAATGGTGTTTTAATTTCGCGTTTCCATGCTGAATGACGTTATAATATCGCGTTTCCATGTCCAATGGCTTTTTAAGTTCGCGTTTCCATACCCAATGACGTTTTAATTTCGTGTTTCCATGCCCAATGGCGTTTAATTTCGCGTTTCCATGCTGAATGACGTTATTATATCGTGTTTCCATCCCCAATGGCTTTTTAATTTCGCGATTCCATGCTGAATGACGTTATAATATCGCGTTTCCATGTCAAATCACGTTATAACTACGAGGTTCCATGCCCAGTGACGTGATAAGTTCACGTTTCCATGCCCAATGACGTTATAATTTCGCGTTTCGATGCTGAATGACGTCATATTATCGGGTTTCCATGCATGCCCAATGACGTTTTAATTTCGAGTTTCCATGCCCAATGACGTTTTAATTTCGAGTTTCCATGCTCAGTGACGTTATAATAACGCGTTTATATTCCCAATGACGTTTTAATTTCGAGTTTCCGTGCCCAATCACGTTATAATTTTGCATTTACATGCCAAGTGACGTTTAAAATTCGCGTTTACATGCCCAATGACGTTTCATTCATTTAATTTCGCGTTTCAATGCCCAATGATGTTACAATTTTTTCGTTTCCATGCTGAATGACGTTATGCTCAAACGTTATCGCGTTTCCACGTCCGATAACGTTTTATTTTAGCATTTCCATTCACGTTTTAATTTCGCGTTTCAATGCCCAATGACGTTACAATTTCGCGTTTCCATTCTCAAAGACCATTCAATTTCTTGTTTCCATGCCAAACGGGGCCGCGGTGGCCGAGTGGCTAAGATGTCCCGACATATTACCACAAGCCCTCCACCTCTGGGATGCGGGTTCGAATCCCATGTGGGGTAGTTGCCAGGTACTGACCGCTGGCCGGTGGTTTTCTCCGGGTACTCCGGCTTTCCTCCACCAACAAACCTGGCACGTCCTTACATGACCCTGGCTGTTAATATGACGTAAAACTAAACAAACCAAATTCCATGCCAAACGATCTTTTAATTTCGCGTTTCCATGCTCAGTGACGTTATAATATCGCGTTTCCATGCCAGACGATGTTTTTTATTTGTGTTTCCATGCTAAGTGACGTTATAATTTCGCTTTTCCATGCCCAATGACGTTATAATTTCGAGTTTCCATGCTCAGTGACGTTATGATAACGAGTTTTTATGCCCAATGACGTTATAATTTCGAGTTTCCATGCTGAATGACGTTATATTATCGGGTTTCCATGCATGCCCAATGACGTTTTAATTTCGAGTTTCCGTGCCCAATCACGTTATAATTTTGCATTTACATGCCAAGTGACGTTTAAATTTCGCGTTTACATGCGCAATGACGTTATAATTTCGCGTTTCCATGCCCGATGATGTTATAATTTTGCGTTTCCGTGCTGAATGACGTTATATTTTCGCGTTTCCATGCTGAATGACGTTATAATATCGCGTTTTCACGCCCAATAACGTTATATTATCGCATTTCCATTCGCGTTTTAATTTCGCGTTTCAATGCCCAATGACGTTACAATTTCGCGTTTCCATTCTCGAAGACGTTACAATTTCTTGTTTCCATGCCAAACGGTGTTTTAATTTCGCGTTTCCATGCTCAGTGACGTTATAATATCGCGTTTCCATGCCAAACGATGTTTTTATTTTGTGTTTTCATGCTAAGTGACGTTATAATTTCGCTTTTCTATGCCCAATGACGTTATAATTTCGCGTTTCCTTGCCCAATATTTTTGCTATTTACACATTTCTACTTTTCTACTCGATGAATCTTTTGTGTGGTGATTTGTTTTCTTGAATTCTTATCGACCGCGAACTCAGCAAAATAAAGTTGGTGGATGGTATCGTAAAACATATTCCAATGCTGTTCCCTGTTAAACTGACTACAATCGCTGAGGTAAGTTTACGAAATACAAACAATTACTTTAATGACGTCTTTTCTGTTCAATCAATTTTGTTATTTCAGTATTTCATCGACAACAATTTAAAACTTGCGACAAGAAAATGAAACAAAATGTGCCTAAAATGTGTACGATGTTGTTGTGGAAATAATCATACCGTATACATACTATTTTAAATGAGTGATTTAGTTCTCATTTTGCGAGCATTGGCGGCGAACAATAACAAAACTTGGAGACGAGTTTCATAATATCTAACATGACATGAACACAAATTTCAGATACTTCACATTACTACAAAAAACATATAATTCAAAGATACTCACGTCACGTCAAAATGTACTGCGAAAAGCCAACATAGGCCGCAATTTTGTCCTGCCGTCCTCGAAATCCTAACGTCACGTCATTTTTTCAGACATCATTTTATTGTTTCTGTCTAGAAGTCACAATGGATTTCCAGCCAATGAAAATCGCCCCAGGTCATATTACACTAGTGAAATATGCAAAAATATTATACGGGCAAAATCATTTGATATCAGGCGGATTATGTAATAAAATGATATATTCAACGTTAGTTGTTGTATTTATATTCCGGTTTGCATAACAAGCAGGAGAACAACATCAATTTCTACACAAAGAAAAGTTCTTAACATACGTACATTATTTAGCTTAAAATGATAAACGATCTTGGCTATATGACCTTTAATCAATGCCGTTTAGAAAGAGTTACTAATTACTCTGGGAAGGAGTAAAGGTCACCAAAAGAATGTCTTATAAGTGCATTACCATGCAAGATAGGTGAGACTTTTTAAGGTAATTTATAAAAAAAAAATGTATGTTGTCTTTCCGTTTAATATCACAAGCGGATATACAGTCTGGCTAAAGGCGAATTTCTTTTTCAAATCATTATGCAAGATTAATATAATCTTTCCATACTAAGAGGGTGTGACAACAAAATCACAACCAGAGGGGTAATTCATGAACGTCTAACCCGAGGCTTGCCGAGCTGGATTGGACATTCAGAAATTGCCCCGAGTGTTGTGATTTCGTTGTTATACTTTCATAGGTAGGGAATGATTCTTTTTCTCCTACATACAAAAGAAAAAGTAGAGATAATATCCTAAAATGCAGCATTTTCACGGCGACATGAACATGGTTTCCGTCGTCTGCACGTCGATATTTATGACGTCGATGACAATGCAAGACAGAGACACCGCATGAAGTCATGACGTCAGTAATTATCTTATGGTTCAAAAGGTTAGCGAGCGCATCTGTCATAACCTAGGGGTTGACAGAGAAATCTCTCACGTCTAAAACCGATGACAAGTCAGTGAATCAGTGGGATAACTTTTTTTTTTCATTCGGCTGTACTATTCAGTAAACAGCCATGTCGCCTGCTGGTGGTGGGTTCATGTTGGTGGATTACATAGTGTTCGTCTGTTTTATCCTGATATCTATAGGGATAGGGGTGTACTACGGGATTGTGGGAAGGAGCAGCAGTGTGGAGTACCACCTGGGTAAGAGGAGGATTCAGACCTTCCCCCTCATCCTCTCCATGTTAGTCACCTCACAGTCCTCCATACTTATGCTGGGTATCCCCACAGAGACCTATCTGTATGGAGGAGTCGTACTGTGGGCGTCAGCAGGCCTATGTCTGGCGTTCCTGATTGGGGCACGGATAGTGGTACCGATGCTGTTCCCTCTTAAACTGACTACAGTCGCTGAGGTAAGTATACGAAATACAAACAATTACTTTAATGACGTCTTTTCTATTCATTCATTTTTATTTCAGAATATTTTATTGACAACAAAATAAAACTTGATACAAGGAAGTGAATCAAAATATGTCTTAACATGTATGTTTTCATTTGACAAATCTTATATGAAATAAACCCAAATTTAAGATACGTTGATCATATATTTCCATCCTACTTCAAGTCTTCGGTTTACTCTATGTAAACCAGATTGGAGTATATTAGGCCGTGAACGCCCATCTGGTTAATCATGTGACCAGATAGGCGTTCATAGTTTAGTATAGCCCATTTGGTTTACAGAACAAATGGTATAGCTTATAATAACTTACAACAAACTAACACAAACAACAGAGTAAACAGCAAAATAAACAGTCAATGATTTGTTTTACATTTCATTAAAAACCCGAATATTCACATTTTCCAGCTGAAATACTCTAGACTGGGCGCCCAATGTCCGTCGACATTTCCATCTCTGAAATCGGTTGCAACAGTATACTATTTGACAATTGCTTTATAGAGGTGTTTTGGTATTCAAATACTCTCATTGTTTTCAAGATATAAAATAAATCAGCATAAAATGGTTGTTTTTATCACCTATATTGCGACATATAAGGGTTTAAAAAACAACATTAAGGAAAAGGCGCAACTAAGCATCAATGATTATAGAACTATTCAAGGTGGTCAAGAGACGAAACTAAAAGATAACTAACAGACCAAAACCCAGGTAGGTAGGTAGAGGGTTGAGTTATAGACCATTCAATTCATTGAACCTGGTGGCGTAAACAAAACTGCAAGCGGAAAATAAAAACTATATTTTCCTTTGAATTTTTATAAATGTTTTGAATGAAAGTATAAGTAATAAATGAAATTGAAACCAATTATATCGGAAAATAAATTTCCACGAGGACGCTATTCTATTTACATTTATTTTCCACCCGTATACATTTTATTGCTTAAAGATTTTACACTTTCGAACTCATTGGATATTAAGCTGATTATGTGATGAATATTCTTTCATCGCGTAAAGTATTTGCATTTCTATTCTATAAATAGGTTGCATCAATAGAATATCAAACATTTGTCACATTTGTGCTCTTCTGAACAATATTTAAAGTAATGTTAAGCAGTGCATTTAAGCCCTCCAGTGACTTTCTCGACGTAGGTAATGACAGTAATTCAAATAGGTAGAGATGCCTACAGCTTAACCTCGACGACAGGTAACAGGTAGATTTTATAAATGTCTTGAGACCGTTTTGAGATATGTCAGAGTTAAATGGAAATCTGAACCATAATTAACTTTTATTTCCGATCATAATGATTCGTTAATCGCTTTTGCTTTCCACATCACAGGGGGCCAACTCAATAAAAATGGATGTTGTCATGGTGGATGGACTGATGAATATACATGTACATGACAGTCAAGTGATTTTTTTCAGAAAATACGAGATTTGAAAAATTATTTTAAAAATCGGGATATTTACTGTAAACTGTTTTAATTTTTAAGTTTAACTTCCACAATGTAACATAAAACGACGGAGTCATGATGCAATGAAAGATGTTTTATTTGACTGTAGTTTTACTGTGTTCTTAATTTTCATAAAAAAAACTCCAAGGGTTATCTACCAAGTTCCACGTACACCATTGTATTACAAGTATTTGGGGTTTTTTCAATACCGCTTGATGAAAATTCTATATTTCAGTCGTAACTTAAAATACAATTGAAGTAAGTATCAAAATCTTCTTAATGCCTGAATATCTTTAGCCACTGTTATATTTACGTATAACTTTTCAAATGTTACATTAGACAATCTGCTGATATCATGCTCTTGTAAGAAGTCGTTAATATAATCATGTCTGGTAGGAGTGTTTTCTGATTGCGTTTGGAAATTTTAAAACAATCTCTTTTATTCAGTTTACTTTAGATGATGTTGGTTTTTCGTTTTTTAAATGCCTTTAGAATGCCTTTGGAGTTTTCTTCTCATATAATTCAGCATGTTACCCTGGAGACTTGTATAGTCTTCCTTAAGTATACATGAAGCCTTTCTATACATTATTTCTTGTTTGACAGACGGCGACGGTTTTCGGCATTTTGAAAGGGACTAAATCGTTAAAAAATCATGTAATAAAAGATAAAAAGAATTATAGAACTAAAAATATTTGTAACAGTTGTGTACTTTGTGTTAATAACAAAATTAAAAAGTTTGTATAACCATTTTGTTCAAAATGGAGAAAAACTGAAAATTAATAGAAACTACCTAGTCAATATTTCATATTATTATCTTTCGGCGAGTGTAAACAACCCCTATGTGCATGAGCGATGTGTGAACATTCATAACATCCGATTGAAGGAAATCTCATCTGTCTAATGGACATATCTGCTATCGAATGAAAACACAAATTTATCGACTACAGGTTCCTGATTACTGTGTTAAATCTAAAAAACGTTGAAACGTATGCAGAAGTTTTGTGAAGAGTTTCTAAGTGTATATAAGCCTATACTATACAGGTTTTTGCAGCCATAAAGAAGAGTTTTCATTATATTATATGGTTTTATACTTGTTTCTACCATTATTTTATTTTCATTTGTCATGATATTAGGTACTAGTCCGCTAAACCTGCCAATATTATTAGGCTTTTTGAAAAAAATTTGCCTCATATACAGAGTTTTAATAAGGAAAAAATGGGACAAAACTAATAATACAGGCATATTTAGCGGACTAAGTAAGTACGTGTATTTCTTTATCATTATATCAATATTTGACATTCCCTATACATTGTATATCCTTAGTTATAATGTCTATCCGTCTAATGGACATTCCCTATATATCTTTAGTTATAGTCTTTATCCGTCTAATGGACATTCCTTATATAGCCCTAATATTATAATATATATCGGTCTAATGAAAATTCCCTATATATCCTTAGTTATAGTGTCTATCCGTCTAATGGACATTCCCTATATATACAGTACCTAGTAATAGTCTCTATCCGTCTAATGGCCATTCCCTATATATCTTTAGTTATAGTCTCTATCCGTCTAATGGACATTCCGCTACATGTCACCAGTTATATAACCTTTTCCATCTGATTTACTTAAAAAATCAACCTAACTATATATCTAAATTGTATATGTAATTTTATGTATTAAAAGCAAAAATAAACCTTACATATACATTGTAGACCTATGTATATGTTTGCTTAATAACTTACATGTACACCTGTATTCATGTATAATATATATACATAATTAACGGGTGAAAATACCTCTCACTTCTTGTCATATTTCCATCAAATACTCTAAACCTTCATAGAACGTGTGCTGTTTTACTTGGCAATGTAGATACAGGAGCGTAAGAAGCGGGTTGTGTGGGGTGGGGGTCAGGGGGGGGGGGAGGCAATTGTCTTCCCGTTCCCCAGGACGGGGGCAAACTTGTCGTCCCCCCATTTTCGACGACTGAAATGTTCTAAAATTGCACATTTGGAAGAAAAAATGGTCCTCCTGCACATTTTCATACTTTACTTTAGACAATTTTCCGCTGCGTGGCGCATTTCCTTAAACGTTCATATGTATGCATATAATGTTGAGACGTTTAACAGTAAAAATTCAATGCACATGAACTAGACTAAAAATATCAATCAAGGGATTCTATGTACTATTTAAAAATGTCTCTTAAAAGATTCATTTGTTTATATGACTTAGCAAGACAATTAATTCGTTATTATTTTGTGTTACACAAAAATGCGCCGATAGTGTGAAGCCGGTATGTTCAGATCGAGAAGAGTTGCATAATGATATGACGGCATTCACAATTATCATTTCTAAATGTAGGTAACTTTAAATAAAAAGTATCATGTTAAGAACGCTTTAAAATCATTAAAATACATCGTAAAACTCATCACAGCCATTCTAAATCGTGATATTTTACCCGGGGGAGACCCTTGGACCCCCTCAAACACCAAAATCTCGCGCCTTCGGGCGCTCCAACATTCATCAAAATGCATCGTAAACTTCTAAATCGTAATATTTTCCAGGGGGAGACCCCCGGACCCCTCAAACACCAAATTCTCGCGTCTTCGGCGCTCGCAGATTTATCAAAATGCATCGTAAAACTCATTCTAGCCATTCTAAATCGTAATATTTTTTCTTGTAGGAAACTCTTGAATTGTAACCGATAAAATATAAGTGGCCTCTTAGTGTTGTTATTACATCTATATCCATTAGCCGGATGATATTTTCAGCGACCCCGATTTGTTATTTCGAACTCAATAATGCACTCGGTTAATTCCGCTATAAACAGCCAATGCCGACAGATACAGTTCCTTGTTATGTTTGGCGATATAACGTTGATAAACATTGCCAATATTTCAAATGAAATGTTGTGATTTTGAAAACTTTCTAACTTCAGGTATAAGAACGTTTGTAGGAAGTAAAAAACCATAGGAAATCTATGTAAATCTAATGATTTGTTACCTTTAAGGTTATTTAACATGTAAAGAGCTTTTTTGATATTCACTATATAACCTCTAACAAGTGTTATCAAACCATTCATTCATTCATTTCTTTATTCCTCCAAATTGAAAATTTACATAAATAATAATGAACGGGATAAAGAAGAACAAAACAAAAGTAAATGCGAAAGGTAAATATACAAGAAAAAAGAACAAACAAAAAGACAAAAATATATATATATATATATACATGTATAAGCATTAGTTCACTTTCAGAAAGAGTGGAATGCATATTTAACAATTAAAGGATTGTTAGATTGCATTCATTGGAGATATAAATGCAATCTGGGTGGCAGAAAAATAGAATAGCGCCCGTAGCGATATGGGTGGCAGATAAATATTCATAGCGCTCTAACTATCTATTTATCTGCCACCCAGATTGCATTTATATCTCCAATAAATGCAATCTAACAATCACTTAATTGTTATATTTACATTTTACTTTCTAGTTCAAAGTAAAACATAATTTAGATGCGAGTGAACATTTGAATTTCCCGCTTCAGCCATTTAACCTCAACAGCCAAGTTCGATATCCCTGCTCGATTCGTCAAGAGGGTGCGCCCGCCGGCGACCCGGCGAGTCGGCCAAGTCACTTGATTCAAAGAAAAAGTGCGCCGGTGGTGCGACCGGCGTACGCCGGATCAGCCGGTTTAGATTCACCGGCTAACACCGGCGCAAGATGGCAGAATAAAGGTTAGATATTTGTCGACGAAACTCTCTTTAAGCAAAACTCATTCCGTTCAGACATAAATTCTCCAAACATTATGATTTTCTTGTTGTATTCATTAACGGGCAGGAATTGAAACCTCTTTTGATACGCACAGGTATGAAGATATCCATTTATGAAGCGAATACATCGAAAAGAGAGGTGATGTATAGACTTAAACTGTAGATATATGTACCCCAGACATTTTGTTCTATAGATATTTTTTCTCTCTTTATAATGTAATATGTACTTTGTCACAGCATTTTATAGAACCAGATGCCTGTGCATATACATTCTATTAGTCTGATTACAATAAAATTAGTTAAAGTAATGTATATAAAGAAAATGAAAGTTTTATTCCAAGTGTATGAAATTTTAATGACTTCTCTTGGACTGTTTATCACTAACAATAAAAACATATTTTAAGGTTTATTATAAGCAACACATTTTAAGTTTTGATTAATAGTTTTCGTCAAACACATTTATATGTAATTCAGAGTGAAACATAAGAAAACAGATTTATATGTACAGTATTATACCTACATATACATTGTAAATACATAATTAAGAAATAATGCTCAAAAGTGAACATGATTGTCCGGGCATTCTGATAATTCCTACATTTGTATGACAAGACATGAGAAAAAGAACTCTACTGGTGACATGTAGTAAGAAATAAATTAATAAAATAGTTTACATAAAGTTACAACATTGCCACACCAGGGAATCAATTTAGACCCATTTTATTAAGATTACTCATGCTTTACAAATCAGTGCTTCAGCGATCTCTGTAATTTTAGTTAGAACAAATAATGATTGGCGTGTGGCCCATTGCAACAATGCATGGACCGACAGTGCTTGGTGCGACAAAAATTCCCTGCCGAACTCACATTGACTGTGCGATAAAAGAAACATATCACTCTGTCGCATAAGCGAGAAAATGAAATTTGTCGCACCGACAGTGTATTTTATTTATTTATTTATTTATTTTTTGCAGTGTCACTCTACGCATTATCTCACTGTTGCTTCGTGTATTGTCTTGTGATGTGTAATTAAATTCCAAGCTGTAATGCTAGAAAACCTCACGATCTCATATTATACATTTTTGTATGTATACAATCCTCCAATACAAATTACAATGCACCATACATTACATCAAATGTGCATGACACCATGAATGCGCGGAGCGATTTTGTGAGGAGCGACAATGCGACATGGCCGAAATAGGCCACCATACATGATTTCTATTTCATAAGAAACTTCGACACAATAGATTGATGCAGTATGATGCAATTTCTTATATTTGTTTTCTTTTTATGTGAATGGTAGTATGTGTAAAAAGTTACTTGTAAATATATGTATGTATTTACGTTAAAATATTCAATTTGAAATAACTCTACAAATGTAACTTCTATTGTACTTGTCTTCCATGTATCTTCTGTATTTGTTGTGATGTGTATATTTTTTTGAAAAAAAAATGAATAAAAAATAAATAAATAAAAAAAGTTCAATGTGATAAAAAATAGTCCCTATAACAAATTGAAAAGACAACAAAATTTCAATGTTTTTCAATAGCTTTTCAGTTTACTTTCAATTATCCAGACATTTAAAAGACTTTTGATAGTTTCACAACCAAACTGATTCATTGAACTACAATGTCAATATTCCCGCGCGGACTAACGCATGGTGTCAGTAAACAAGACTCACATCCATTTATATAGATATTACTACATCAAGTCTAGGCTGCATTTATTGGCTCATAATGCAGATCACGATTATCATTAGAGTAATGGGAGTCGCTGTGGCAAAATGTAAATATAACCCTGTGACGTAACAATAGGTTGAATTAATATGAACAAAAACTCAACTTTAAGTGATAACATATAACGTCAACCTTACAGAAAATTGACCCAAGGTTTGAAGAGAGACTTCTACGCTAGAATGCTCTAACATAATATAAAAAATAGACAACTGCATATTGAGTTAGATTAAAAAAAAATCTAATTGCAATGTTAAAGCTGAGACCTTGTCAGCAAAAACCAGACAGTCACGTATGAAAGACAGAATTACATTGTCATCACCAAGAGCGAGAACAATGTCGTCTGAAGGACGACCAAGTATGGTGGTAATTTGATCTTCTCTTTCTGCTTGGTCTAAAGTTACATAGTTACATATTCATGAACTGGGTAAACATTTACTATATTTGTATAGAAACTATCTCTAAGTGAGGTTACTTCAGGACTGTTGCAGTCTAAAAGACAGTGGGCGACAGCATCTGAGGCAAATAAGCTGCAACTAGCACAATGTAGTTCGCAGTCATGTGGAATAATCCATTGCTTAGAAACCCGTTTACAAATTTCAGCTAAATTTGGAAATGCCTGTGACAGGCGCCAAAAAATAGAAACTGATAATTGTCTGTGAATTAACTTAAATCTGCACAGGTCACAATTTAGACTCAGACGCTGTTCCCATTGCCCGCTTTCTTTTGCAAACACATGTTTTACAATATTCTTCCACATTAATTTACTTGGGATACAGGTAGATTGTAAGTAATCATACAAGTGTGACTGTAGATCGTATTCATGGAATAAATACCGTGAATCGGGTATATACCCTCTTTTGACTTGTAAACACTGAAATACATATGAAATAAACGTATTAAAACAACTGATTTACGGTATATTGAGACTTTTACATAAGACAGCAAAAAAGCGTAATTTGCATTGTTCAACATAAGATGAATTCGAAGTCAGACCTAACATACCCAAAACGATATCAGATCTAGTACGAATAGGGAAGTTTTGCATAAGTTTAGCGC
Source organism: Argopecten irradians (assembly GCF_041381155.1). Lineage (NCBI taxonomy): Eukaryota > Metazoa > Mollusca > Bivalvia > Pectinida > Pectinidae > Argopecten > Argopecten irradians. Next base: position 9,121,403 of record NC_091140.1, on the reverse strand, counting down.
ACAGATGGTGGTTAATCTTTAAACGACGTGAATCGTTAGAGGACAACGAGAACAAGAGCTCACAGCCAAATAGCGCTCTTGGAAGAACCATAGATTTGTAGAGTTTCAGACTTGTTACCGGATTAATACCCGGACCAAGTAAATCACATTGCATCAGAGCAAAGCTTTGCCCATGTAACTTTTTTCGATTGTCACTATATAACCATTAACAAGTGTTATCAAACCATGGTTTATCATCATAATATTTTGCAGTATTAGTATTATTAATATTGCCACCTGTAACATTCTTAACACATGAACAAAACAACATTACAATCTTGTTAATTTCACATGCAAGAGTATTTACGCTTGCATCATTGCATTAATCTTACTTAGAACGCTCACCTCGCAAATATCCATTACACTTGTGATATTAAACAACATAATTTCGTGTGACAAAATAATATATACATTGCACACACACCCACATATATATACTATGAACACCATTCAGCACTCTCTTTTGCTTTATTTGTCAACAGTACTTCCAGTTGCGGTACAAAGGCAAGGCGGTCAGGCTATTTATAGCCACATGTATCCTACTCCTAAATGTAAGTAATAATCCATATATGATCATTTACTTGGTAACAATAAGATTACTGGCAACGCATGTTTTATATTTAATCTTTTAACCTGCTATACGAATTATAGCAACAATGTAGATATATATTTTATTGTGTTAGCCATTTTATTCGCTATATTCCTACTATATTAACTAGGATTAGGTTATGTGCGATATCATTTTGCCTTTTGATATAAATACGTTTTATTATATCAAAATATGCATAGAACATATTATCCAAATATTAACCCTTTTCTGTTGAATTATCCGTCATTTTAAGTATTGAGATGATGTCACCGTTTTTTATTGGAAATTGTTTTCTCGTTGAAATCCTATCTAAATATAAGGTGGATTGTATCAATAAAGTCAGTGGCACATTTCTTGCAACACATATAAATTGTTCTCTCGATAAATCCTCTAGATTAAAAGTGTTAGTATCTGTAATATTCAGCGATATTGTTGATTCTGATCACCTTACAGGAGATATATATCGGCGTCATCGTTATGGCACAATCGGTTGCTATGGAAAAGGGTAAGTTAATAATAGGTTGCTATGGGAAAAAGTTAGTCTAAATATCGGTTGGTATGACAGGAGGTAAATCTAACAATCAGTTGAAAACATGCATCAATACAAGTTTGAAACTCAGCAAAATGCATGTTTTACGATGTACGTTTACGTTTTGCCAAATTGATTTAATATAATGCAATCATATGTGTAATGTTTACCTAATGACATTATGCTTACACAACAGTTATCATGCCTTTGAAAATTGAAAATATCGTTATATTATCATTATTAATTGTCCTTTGATACTGTAACGATAGTGACACGGATTCCAAGCTGGGTTTCTATTCTGGCTGTTTTCTCCTCCGCCATATTGTATACCGCTCTGGTAAGTATTATAATACTCTTTCATATGTGGATATGAAGGATAGGGATATTCTAAAAATCATAATACTCTTTCATATGTGGATATGAAGGATTGGGATATTCTATCCGGCGTAGAATATCTAACTATGATGCTGTATTGCATGGGTAGCCATGTAATGCAGCCTGAGCCGACATGAGTGTATTACAACAGTACTAAAAGCAACTTTATTTAATGCTTTATTGCATCCATACTTTTTTTTTTAATTTTAATTTCAACAAATTTTATTTCATAAAAATATGAATAGGGATTGAACAACAGGCTAAGCCTATACAGATTCTCTCCCAGATAACACAATGCATTTAATATCATATACATGTAATTTACAAATATACCCTTTTAAATATAAATTTATAATATCTGAACAACTTATATATGATGATCTAGATAATCAAAATTTGTAAATTATATGATGTATAATTTGACATATGTTTTTCTTGAGTTGAAATTGTGAATGTGAAAGTTACTCCTTCCAGTCATGAGATACAGACCAAAACAGTACAAAAATACAAAAGGATTCTATAAGTAAGAAATAAATAACACACAATCAAATTAAAAGCAAAACACAAAGACATCAACCAAAGCCACCTTTCCTCAGTACAAATGAATTATTTAGAAATAAAGAAACCTTAAACTGTTGAATAATTAGCAGATTATTAAAAAAACCAATATATCGTTTTCATATACCTCAGTTTTCCCCTCCGCGTGTATCGGTTTGAGCACAAATCGAAACAGGGGGACTTTTTTGTTTTTAACTTTACCTGAAAGTGGAAATCAAACATAAAATGTTACATGTCCCCCCCCCCCCCCCCCCGTGGGTAAATGAATCCGTTAATCTATGTGTAATACATTTTTATAAATTTCCTATAGTAAGTCAAAATATGTTATAGAGGGAAATTGAGAAAAAAATTCGATACTTCCCGCATTATCTTTTACGTTAAAGTAAGGTAGTCTCGAAGATATACACTAAACGTTTGTAATTCTACCCAGTATCAAGTTTAGCTATTGTTGTTTAGGGGGAGTTACATAACTTACTGGTACCACTTAACGATTCAATCAGGTTTTATTCCATGAGGGATCAATCCCGTAACAACATAATAAACAATAATTTGGGAACAGTTAAAGTGTAGGACGCATTGCCATGGATGATGAATAGGAAATGGGGGTTCTACGCCACTCCGTCCCTCCCTCTATATTTATAGTAAATCCCTCCCTGGCGGGATGGATTGGTGAGGGACCAGTGAGGGATGAGGGACTGACCTCTTGACCTTTCATAGGAATTTCCTGAGGGAGGATGACCTTTATTGAGATCATCTTATTTACATATGTGGAGGGACCGGTGCTATTTTTATGTGCATTGCGTCAGCCGTACTGTAATCTTCCTAACAAGTCGAGACCTGTCCGCTTTCATCATGTTATTTTTTTTTGTTTGGTCTTTCATGGTATAAGAAGCACTATGTCATGCTATATAAATACTTTCAGTTACTCTATTTTCATTTCTCAATCATGAGTTGGAAGGATCACGTGAAAGGCATCTACTTTGACTTAAATAACCCAATTAGCTATGCAGGGCCAGAAAAAATCTACAGATATTTAAGAAAAGAAGGAAAGTACAAGGTTGGTCTTCATGCCATTCGTCGCTTCCTTCAGGACATCGACGCCTATAGCTTACAACGTCCGCTACGATACAAGTTTAAGACTAGGAAAGTAATATCTCAAGGTATTGATGTCTTATGGGACGTAGACCTTGCCGACGTGTCCAACCTTGCAAAAGAAAACGATGGAATACGATATTTATTTGTTGCCATCGACGTGTTTTCACGTCATTTATGGGTAGTTCCGTTGAAAAATAAACACCACGAGTCCATCATAGACGGATTCAAAACAATATTCAGTCAAGGAAGAAAACCAGAAGAGGTGAGATCAGACCCAGGTAGCGAATGGAAAAATAGATGGGTCAAACAGTTTCTAGACAAACAAGGAGTACAACATTACGTCACCCATAACCCTACACACGCAAACTATGCCGAAAGAGTAATCAGAACATTGAAAACGCTGATGTACCGCTATTTCACTCACAATCGGACTCACCACCACTTGGACGTTTTACAGGATATTGTCAGGAATTACAATGACCGACCTCACAGTGCTTTAGATGGGAAATCCCCTGATGATATCGTAAAGTCGAACGAAGCACTCCTGTGGAAACACTTATATGTCGATTCTAAGAAGCCAAGAAGGGTGAGCAGAAAGACAACTACAAAGCCTTTCAAGTTCAAAGTAGGTGATGTGGTGCGTATTTCGAGCACAAGACGAACTTTTCAAAGAGATTACGAACAAAAAATGGACAGAGGAAGTGTTCACTATTAAAACACGATACTTACGTCAAGGTATACCTATCTACAAAATTATAGACTATGATGGAGATCCAATAACAGGAACATTCTACAATAGCGAGCTACAAAAGGTTAGTAAAGGGAGAGACTATCTGTTTAAGGTGGAGAAAATTTTGAAACGACGTAAGAGAAATGGAATAAAGGAAGTTTACGTGCAATGGCTCGGCTATCCTAAGTAATTTAAAAGTTGGATTAAAGAAAGCGACGTGCAAAGCCTATAAAAGAGAGATCATTACGACTCTGTTTTCAGTTTTTATTTCGTCAGCCATGCAGTCCATATCGTGCCCAGAGTGTAACAGAAGTTTCTCACGCAGAGATGCTCTCTCCAGACACATGAAAACCATCCACGGAGGCAGTCAACCATATCCACAAATCACTCATGCGTATCCACCCACCACCACCACCACCACCACCACCACCACCACCACCACCACCACATATCACTCCTATACCACCTCCACTACCACCACCACCACCACCACCACCACCACATATCACTCCTATACCACCTCCACCACCACCACCACATATCACTCCACCACCACCACCACCACCACCACCACCACCACCACCACCACCACCACCACCACCACAACAAACAACAACAACAACAACAACAAACGGGATTTTGTTTTTAAACATCCCTTCACAGCTAACGTGTCTGGCCCTACTTCATGTGGTAAAACCTATTTCGTCAAGACTTTACTTCAAAAGTGTTTGACCAACATAACACCAACTCCGCAGAGAATTTTATGGCTCTACAAAAGATGGCAGCCTCTGTATGACGTCATCAAAACAACTGTCTACCCTTCAGTAGAATTTGTTCGGGGTATACCTCTTGATTTAGATCAAGATTCGTTCATCGATCCGAACATGAGAAATATAATCATTCTTGACGATTTAATGTCAACAGCCTCCAAGGACCCAAGAGTCAATGAGTTGTTTACGGAGGGGAGCCATCATAGAAACCTTTCCGTCATCGCCATTAATCAGAACTTGTATTACAATAAAGACCCTACACAAAGGAGGAATTGTCACTACTTAGTGATATTTAATAACCCCGTTGACAGACAACAAATTATGACGTTGGCACGGCAAATGTATCCGGAGAATCCACAGCATTTAATCAGACACTTCAAAGAATCTACAAGTATACCTTATGGGTATTTATTGGTGGACCTGAAACCCACAACTCCCGAATCTCTACGTTTACGTCGTAATGTTTTCACGGAAGAGCCTATAAAAGGACCGGTTTCTGTTTTCAACGAATCATTTTGAGAAGAACACTCCAACCGTACAGACGTATTCGGAAGAATCTGAAGAAGACACGATGAAACATTCACTTGAGGAACCACATAGCAGTACAATCAGCTGTGGAGATTGTGGTATTGTGTTTGAAAACTTACATGACCTTCAGAAACACATAAAAAGTTGGTGTCCCGATAGATACTCATTAAAAAGAGGAATGTCTGAGGAAGAAGAGTTACCTCACAAAAAAGTTAAAATAGAGAGATTTATCTCCGAAGATAATGAATCCACGACAGAGGCACACGATGAAGAAGATAATGTATTTGCAAATTTTGTAGAATTAGCTAGAGAGAACAACGAAGAGCGTTGGCAAAAGAAAGTGGAGAAATATGAAAATGAAGGAATGTTGAGCTCTGACGCTAAAGCTAAGGCTGACATGAAATTTAAGGACGATGACCTTAAGGAGTTCTTTGATTCCTATAAGACACTTCTATCCAACCTGTTGCAGTTAAAGCATGGGAGAGATTACATACAGAGGTGATGGAATCCATCGAAAACTACATAGACGATGGTATGGACAGAGAAAAGGCCATTCGAGTGACTCTCAGACGGTTCCATCATCGATTTGAAGACTACTTTACAAACAACACTGATGACGAGGGATCAGATGAGGAGGATGAGGATGAAACTGAAGACGATGATAGCGAAACTGATGATTAGATATTCCTCGTAGACGTTCTCGGTGTATTTTTGTACAAAACATTAGGGATGTGTGTAAATTTTCTATTGTTTCTGTAAATAAAATTTGTAAATATGTCTAATGTTTTTTTGTTATTTTATCAATAGAGGAGGATACCATCGACAATTTTAAAGATTTTATTACAATAGACAAGCAAAACACAAATAGTACAAAATTAATAAACAATAAGAGCCAACATTTCATTGTACATACAAGCTAAGATACTTTAGGCGTAACATATAGAAAAGTTTATTATATTTACAAGCAAAATAAAGAGTAGCTGTTTTAAGCTTAGATATACAATAGTTTATTATACTTACAAGCAGTGATAAAACTTAAGACTTAGGCTATACAAAATTCCTCTGCATTAGTAGATACACATATGGTGGAACTTTGACTCACAAATTGATGACTATTAGATACATGTTTGATAAAACTGAAAGCATGAAACGGTTCATCATTGCGGAATTTTAAAATGACCATAAGCCAAGCTGTCAATGCCTGTGAAATAACGTTTGTCATCGTAAGGAGACAAACTGGTCTTGTTAACAGTAATACTGTAAAGTTGATGGTCAAAACTACGTATAAGGTTCATCTTATGTTTACAACTACTTTGGTTAGACAGACAAAGTAAGTAAGCTTGATGTCTCAAATGTTTTTCAATGACGCTCTTCTTTACCCCCTTGGCCGTACGTTTCTCTATACCCCCACATGTCAGGCTGTACATTTTTGGTTTTAATCCAACAAATTGATCCATGATCTGACCTTTACATTCGTCTTTCATTTTGCCGAGGACTTTGCAATTGTTCATGCTGTATAAAGGACTATCTTTCGGAAAATTACTGGTGTCAAACAAGTCGGCGTTGTCATGCATGTCTTTGTACCAGTCATGTGTCTCTATACAGTATGCCAGTGAGTCAGTATCAGTAAAGAGCAACTCGGCTTTAGACCCATACTTTTGTTTGATGAAGTCATAATGGAATTGATACATAAAAATCTTTGAGACTTCTAAAATACAGAATCCAGCATAAATAGGTCGATTGAAAACGATATTTGTTTTCTTCATGTTGACGGCTACGAGATCTTGATTAAAGATTTTAAATGACTGAAAATTTGGCTTGGCACAGACCTTTCGCAGACGTTTTGGTGTATTGACCAACTCTACACTGACTCTCTTTTTCATGTTTTCCATTGTTTTGCCGAAAACGGAGTTATTCATGAGTTTGAAAAAGTCTTTTTCGAAATCGTTTCTAGCAACCATTCTTTTAGCAGTATTAAAATCAATGTAAGGCTTCAGCCATGCCGATTGAGTGAATTCAATGACTCGGTGAATTTTCGTGAGAACCATACCTTTTGAAAGGTAATATTTCAAGTTCCTGTAATGGAGGACATACTGCTGCTTGGAACAGAGATTTGGAACTAATTTTCTGGACGGTTTTCCCTTAATGTTTAATTTCTTCCTAAGGTTTTGAGAATCTGGAGAGAGCATGTCTTTTGTTACACATGTGTTCTCGGGGGCTAATGGGTAACAATTATGTTCATCGTGTAAGGATGTCGGATATTCAAGGTCAATTTCCAAAATATATCCCATTTCTGAGTTGTCATCAATGTTACAAATGTCCAATTGGTCAATTTGTTCAGGTGTTAACCACGCAAAGTCTTTCTCTGGTAATACTTCAGACATGCTTGTACCATACAAATTGTTCATGTCTAGGTACGTAAGCCAAGTGTTTGGTTTTGAAGGGTCATAGCCCGGTGCTTTGGGGTTATTTGCCTGAGCAAATTTCTTTGAAATCATTGATACACCACCACGAACACCCTTTTCAACCATTAAGACCATGTCAATATCATCCAAAAGTTGAAGTTCTACCCCGGTCATTTTTAACATGGCTTCCCAGGAAAATCCAGGAGCCGTGTAGTAGTGTGCTGGGTCCAGGTGATAATAGTCGAGACTAATGGAGCGGAAGTTTTCAAACACATCTGCCAGCAGCAATACGTCCGTCTTTAGGTATAGGTCATGATACTCACCAAAACATGTCATGTCAAATGTTTGCCATACTGATTGTGCGTGTTTGTAGTCTGTATCTGACAAATCACTTTCTGCTAGTTTATTGTAAAACTTGTCTTTCCCGGCAAGGTCTTTTCATCAAACTTTTCGGGTGATGTCGCGTAATCGTACGGATACACCCCTTTCCTGAGAAGAAGTTCAAGATGCTGTTCATCAGGAAAGTGTTTTGACAAGTTTGAAAATTTACCCATTCCGTCTACTGTAAGATTTGATACCAGTGTATCAAGAGAAGCATTCAGAAATTGTAAAGAATCTATGAATCTGAGATTCCCCAGAGAGAATGACATGTACTTCTCCATATTGTTGGGAATACAAGACAGGGGTTTCGATTTAAATTTTCCCGCCGATTCCATCAACAGATGCATGTCATAACTCGTAAGTTATGAAATATCACAGGAATGTAAAACTTTGATCCTTGTGATCTTTTGCCTTGTCGAAACTGAAACTGGAAGTTACAGTTACTGTGGCTTGCGCCTCTAAATGACCCGTCTAGATGATCGTGATCTCGAACTCTGTCATCTCCTAATTCCTTTTGACAAATGTGACATGTAGTTGCATGTTGAAAGGATGACTCTTCGTACTGTGTCAACCTCATTGGTTTTACATTTTGTAAAATGTCACAAATAGTTTCTTCTTCCTGGATTAATTGTTTGAAAAAGTTATCGACTACATCAGGACCTCGATAGACCTGTGCGGGTTTAGATAGTTCGTCTGAGGAACATTTCACCATGTAAGAAAAGCCTGAAGGTTCGTGTTTTTGGTATCGTGTCGTAGACGATGTCTTCGGGTCAGGCTCACATGTGCTAATGGGGCGAACAAAACTTTCAAAGTCGGCATAAATCACGAAAGGGACCTTAAGCTGTTTATGAATTTGATTAAATTTGACCCACTGTTGTTCTTCCTTTTTAGGAAAAACTCAGCTTTTGTGGGCCGTGTGGGGAGCAGTACGGAACATGATCAACTAAAAGCTGCTGTGTCGTGTAGCCATGGAGACAATAGTTACAATAAAAAGTTTTACATTTATGTGCGGTTCGGTCCCCGAGCAAACGGCTGAGATTTCTAATGAGACAGTAATGTCTGCTTTTCCCCTTTTGAAAACAATAGGAGATTCACATGTTTAGTGCTTCGAAGATCAGTCACGTGTAATGGATATATTTCACCCCTTCTAAACCAAAAAACATTGATGGAGATGTCATTTTGTTTTTCAAACTTCGAGACTTGAGACAAAGGAAGTGGAAATTCAATACCATCTATATTTAACTCCGATTCGTATTGGATATAATTTGACACGCGGTCTGGGTGGTTTTCAAAGGGAAAATGATGAATGGAAGCTAAGACTGACCAGAGGAAACACTTTTGGTCTGTGTTTTGTATGTTAAGAACGGCCTTTTTCTTTTGAATATTTGATGGCAGGGGGATATAACTACTACCCTCAAGTGGCGTGTACTCTACGGTGTTAACTTCCAATTTCAAAATTTTGTCTATTGTCCACCCACTCCCATCCGCTCGAAATTTTGATATGCATTATGTAGGTTATGGAAAGCCTCAGCGAGTTGTGCTTTTAATTGGGATACATTTGTACATGTTAGATTAACGGACCTGAAGGTGGGTTCAGCATGAATGGCTTCATTGTTTTGGTCATACTTTACAAATTTTATAAAAAGCGTGATAAACCATTTCATACCTTTGACATTTTGCAGCCTTTCTTCTAATATGTCTTTGATCAGTATTTGATTGTCACTAAAAAACTGCAACACATCCCAAAGGTTTCCCGGGTTTGGTTCTAATGTCTCTGTTTGTGCCGTACCATCCAGTGCAGAGATACCAGCACCCTGCTGATTGCGAGTTTTCCATGAATCACGTCGCTTCACACACCTTTCACATACATCAGTTCTGTCACCATAGAAAACGTTCTGGGAGAGGTCGATGACACCATTTACATTCTCTCCCTTGTTCACCACACTGTTGACAGAATTTTTTCCCTGGAAGCAGATCTTTATGCTTCATACACCAGTTACATTTATTCTTTGTGTTAGTCTCCGATACAATTACTTCATTGACTATTTTCCTTTCTTTTAAAACTGGAATATCGCCATCCTCATTTCGTGCAGCACTAGCTTCAGACGTTGAACCTGCTTTCCTTTTTCCCTTTATATCCTGAATCACAGGTATATTTTCTTTGTGGTGTTTTACATGTCTTTCAAAGTTATCTTTCCTGTTAAAACTCACACGGCAATGCGAACATGTATATTTAATAGAATCGCCATGAAATGTCCTTTTATGTCTGAGCAAATGGGATTTTTGTTTAAAACATTTATCACAGATATTGCATTTGTTTTCATCGGATTTATTGATACTGGAAGGAGCAGTCCTATTGTCAGTAAGGAGGGCGAGACGTCGGAGACTTAATTCTGTATCCGTAGATAATCCATTGCAAGTAGCCCACTCATCCAACTCGGCTACATTCTGTATTGTGTACATACGACCCCTGTCCATCTTACAGTTCACCTGTGTAGATAAAGATGTATACACCTTGACAGCTAGCGAGATAATGACACTCTACAGGTAAAGTTCCGCTCGATAGGTTTTCACTTTTTTCACTGTTTGTCCCAATCTGTATGTTTCACCTGTATTTAATCCGCCGTGTATATATACACACGTCCGTACACCTGGAGCGATACTTTTCTACTGATAGGTAAATGTTACTTCTTATTACTTACATAAAGGCAACGGAAAAACCAAGAGTGACTAAAAATAACCATGATGAAAGCGGACAGGTCTCGACTTGTTAGGAAGATTACAGTACGGCTGACGCAATGCACATAAAAATAGCACCGGTCCCTCCACATATGTAAATAAGATGATCTCAATAAAGGTCATCCTCCCTCAGGAAATTCCTATGAAAGGTCAAGAGGTCAGTCCCTCATCCCTCACTGGTCCCTCACCAATCCATCCCGCCAGGGAGGGATTTACTATAAATATAGAGGGAGGGACGGAGTGGCGTAGAACCCCCCATTTCCTATTCATCACATGGAATCAGGGGATACATACCTGGGCCCAAGTGTTCAAAGGGTGATGAGCCTAATCACAGCTTAATGACAATTTTCAAATCAAGATAAAATAATTTCTGGTAATAGTTGAGTTAAGTAAAGATATAATCACAAATTTTGCAGTAAATGAGAAATGAAAATATGATTAAGCTAATCAAGCTTTGAACAACCGGGCCCTGGTTAAATAGTTGATTTTTACCAACTGTAAATCCCCCTTATGGAGTATTTCGTTATCATTATGCTTTAAGTTTTGTTTAGACACACTACATTCTGTTTCATACCTAGGGCGGAATTAAGGCGGTGATTTGGACCGATGTGTTCCAGTGCGTTGTCATGGTAACTGGTATACTGTCCGTCCTCATCAAGGTATCGTGTTTTACTTTGACGTACACTTACTAGATCTGATGGTTATAGGTTACTACAGTCTCCCATCTCGTACACTTTCAGTATAACATAATATGTATTGTAATATAGTGATTGTATTACTTCAGGATATACCGGTATCTTGTATGACAGTATTTTAAAGTTAAGTTGTTATAAGTGACCTTGAAAAATGTAATAATGATGAATTATATAAGACACACCATGGACGTTCATGGGTTAACTGTTACAGGGCACCATGGACGCTGGAGGGTCGGCCTATGTGTGGGAAGTGAATACAGCTACAGACAGATTGGACGTTTTCAAGTACGTAAGCTCATGTTCACCGTATTGGTACAGTGTTGATTAACGCGATTTCTAAAGATCGATTTAAGTATACCAGCTTCAATCTGTGAGTTTTATGTTAAAGTTTTGATCCTGACCCTCTGGTACCGTATACCATTTGGAGCTTTGTGATCGGTGGGACGCTCAAGTTCATGTTTAATGCTCTGAAACAGACCGCTGTCCAACGCATGAATTCCTGTCAAACACAAAACGAAGCAACACTGTAAGTTGTACAAACAATTTATTTAGTTTTTTTTTTGTTTCGTTTTTGTTTTATTTTTTGGAGTGAAGGAGAGGGAGCGTTTTTACTTTTGTTATTTTAATGTAGATTAAGCACGTGACATTCTCAACTAAATTTTGCCTTTATTGTGTTCATTGTGTGACGTTTGAAACTTGCTTCCAGTTCAAATTCATTGGCATCATTTTTTTCTACGCATCTGTTACTGGAAACCACTGATTTTCACGTAACTAATGTATCGCAATATCTTGTTATTTCAACATAAAAAATTGTAACCAAATGTAAATATAAGCATTGAACATCCTTCAGTTGACATTTATAGCCAATATGAATGCCAACTGGACAGAGGCAAATCAACATGAAGCGCGCTAGCTTCATATAATTTGCATCTGTCCAATTGGCATTCACATTGGCTATGAATGCCAACTGAAGGACGTTCAATGCTTAAATTTGTATCTAGTGAAAATCAAGTCGTTTGCAGTATAGTGGTATTTCTGTCTTTCAGCGTTTACCTGATAACTGGACCGTTGTACCTGGTATCGGTTAGTCTTGCCTGTGGGGAAGGCTTGGTAGCTTACGCTTACTTCACAGCCAAGGGATGTGATCCATTCGTGTCAAAACTGGTGACCAACCCCAACCAAGTAAGTTACCAACCCCAACCAAGTAAGTGACCAACTCCAACCAAGTAAGTGACCAACTCCAACCAAGTAAGTGACTTACTCAAACCAAGTAAATCCCCAACCCAGTAAGTCACCAACCTGAACCAAGTAAGTGGCCAATCCCAACCTAGTAAGTGACTAACCACAGCTAAGTAAGTGACCAACCCCAACCAAGTAAGTGACCAACACCAACCCAGTAAGTGGAAAAATAAGTCAATGTAAAGTCATACGAATGCCAAATCCAACAAATATATATATGTTTATGTTATAATTAATTAATCGTTTGAAAACAAAACAGCTATGCATTAATATGCTTTTAGTTTCATCTGTATCAATAAATCATGTTTACATAATCAAATATTGAGGTATTTCAGAATACCGTTACTCTTTGTACAGCTAATTCCTGTCATGGTGGTGGAACTGTTCCGGGACTATCCGGGGATGTCGGGGATGTTTCTGGCAGCCGTGACGGCTGCAACTCTAAGGTTTGATACATTCCGTTCTCAATATTGCTGTAGTAACAAAATTTAAAAAAAGGAAATTAAAACTCAAGTTTATTTAAAAGTATAAATGTGGATTTTCCTTTGAATATTAGATAAAGTCGACTCGAGGGGCAACTGTCACCATTTGCCAACACTTTATTTTCGCCAAATCATAGGTTGTTAAGTTTTTATTTTATCCAAATTCATGTGATAAACAATACAGTGCGCTGCCGTATAATTGCCATTTATATTACTGAACGGGTTGTACTGACTTAAATAATACAGTGTACTAATCGTACTTAATCACTTCTAATATCGTATAACTGTTTTTCACGGGTAAAACTGCATAGTTTTATTTTAAACTATAGATTAAACCACTGCATTGTTTGACAGTTCTGTGTCCTCTAGCCTGGCGGGTATGTCTTCCACCACGCACGAGGACATCATCAAACCACACTATCCACGAATGTCAGATGCCATTGCAACCCGTCTGTCTAGGATTTCAGGTGAGAAGAGGATGTTGTGGAATCATTGAAAAGAGATCTCCCTTATTATTACAATTGATGTAGTGTAGTTGAGCGGCCAAAGGGTCTGACATTCTAGACTTACCGCATTCTGATTTTCCAAAAAATACTTGTTGCCTCATTTTAGTACTGACAGAGCGAAAACTCCATCAGTACTGATGGATTGAAACGAAAGGAAGTATCTCTAACAGACAAGAAAGAAAATAGCCGTCTCATGTTATTTTTGGGATGCCATTAAGCTTCTCTACGGGAAAATGGTAGTGATTTTAGATTTGCGTTTGTTTTTTGTTTCTTTTTTCATACCCGATAAAACATGTGCTACAATTACACACGCTTTCTTCTTTGAGCGAATGCCATCATATCTATAATTTTATATTGTATCTTATTTAAGCATTGATGTTACTATTTTTTAGCTTCATAGGGTTCTGAAAGAAATTTTGTTTGCAAACTGTGTAAATCCGCGTAGCAATGCTTTGCGGGCGAACGCATTCCTACGACTATGAAATTGTTTGTATTTGTCTCGTATGCAAACGTATTGGGCAACGCGCAATAGGTAACTATTCGTACATCGCTTTTTTGTTATTTCATTATTTTTTTCAAATTTTATAAATCATTTTATTGTTATATTTATTTTGAATTTTCAAATTAAGCTTTTATGCATTGTTACCAGACATCGTAGCGAAAGTACTACAGAAAGGAAAAATATTCAAGAATGCATATTCGTCCAACCATTTGAAATACTACTTATTGATCGGCACGATTGTTGTGTTCACAGTCGTTGTTTATGGAGGAGTAGGTGTACTAATAGCGTTCCTGACGGCAGAACTTCCGGGCTCTGTGTTCAAGGTAGGCTCAAACACTTGAATTAATAAAGAGGATATTGTGTTAGGATTTAATGAAACAATATAAAAAATAAAACATGTACCAGAAGCATTTTACTATCCGCGAAAACTGGTTTTAAAGCTGACACAATTGAGTTATAATACTGATGAATTGTTTTGTTTTCTATGTTTGTGTTTTACGGCCAATCGACAACTAAGGTCATTTAGGGCCGAACTACAAGTCATGCAGCAGGTTCAAGGACAGAAGTAATTATTGTATCTAAAAATATGTTAAGACATAGGCAAGTAAAAAACACAGATTGTAAATTTTTGATTTAAAAAATGTATGGAATAAAATAGTTTTTGTTAAAACACATGAGAAAACTCATGCACAACATTGATGTAACGATAAAATGTTGATACGATGATAAGATGGGAAAAACAATACTGATGAAACTACCTCAAGCCATCATAAAGTCTATATACTTGATGCAAACATGACATATATCGATTTGTTTGATGTGAGAAGTACTGAATTTTCCTTGATTCTTTATTCAAATTTACCGAAATATTTTTTAGAAAATGTTACAAACAGATCAAGATTTAAACATTGGTTATGATTATCCATTATTTGTACATGATGCTCCTCTATATTTCTCAGGTAGCCACCAGTCTGATGTCCGATATTGTGTTCGATACTCCTCCATATATATCAGGTAGCCACCAGTCTGATGCCCGATATTGTGTTCGATACTCCTCTATATGTATCAGGTAGCCACCAGTCTGATGTCCGATATTGTACTCGATACTTCTCTATATTTATCAGGTAGCCACCAGTCTGATGTCTGTTTTCGGAGTACCTTTAACCGGAATTTTCCTCTGTTCCATATTTTGTCCATCTGTAACTCAAATCGTAAGTAATAGAAGAGTGAGTTTACCTTGTACGCTCTCTATCTCTTGTTCAGTACAATGTATCACGTCAGTATTTTTAAGGATATAATATTTTAATTATTATGGATTAACAACTAGTTTCATATTTATGTTTGGAACTCTTAACTGTTATTCGCGAATCCCAACTTGACAAAAGGGTTATTGAGTGCATAAAAAAATTTATAGTTAGAATCTCATTAAGATTTTGAAAATATTTATCAATTTTAAGAATTCTTTGCGTTAACACAAATTAAAAGATGTCATATATATATTTTTACGCATGCCTGATATGTTGACGAAAATTGCACGTTTTGTTTACGTGTTTGAAATAACGTAACATTTTATATACTAATACAGACGCGATAATGCAGGCGCCTGGTCTGAAGAGTATGAAACATCTTTAGATTTAGCCTAAGACTTTCTAAAATTTGGACTTATTGATTCATTGACCTTGAACTAGCAATCTATACATATCTTAATTCAACCACACTTCCGAAAATTTTGACAATTATCTTCAAAAAGTGTATCAATTTGGGTAGCGTCACCTAAGAATGGTCATGAACGATATGTATTTTGTAATATCTACATTACCACTGCACAGTGCCTTTAAACCTACTAAACCCAATAATTGCTGATTTCCACTATTAACATTGTCAGTTAGGTTTCGGCGTACTTATAACTTTCCCAGAGTTCAAAAGGTCAGGAAAAGAGTTAATGTCAGTGTGATAATTCACTGAAGAATACTATTATTAAAACTGATCAGTATGAAAATATACCACAATTAAACTATTTGAATTTCATTGGATTTCTCTATTAATCTTTGTGTATCCGGTTTATCAACAAGACTATTTCATCTACTGTTATAGTTTAGTTAGTTATTCAACGGAAGCAAATTCCCACCAAATCGTATGTTGTTAAGGTTTATGTATTTTCTTTTTAAAACGGTAATGACTTGTGAAATGTAACTATAGGCATCGGTTTTCATATTTTTAACATTCATTAACGCGCACTATTGGATATACTAGAACATCCAATGTATACAACACACCAATGCATATTAAAATATGTCAGCCAATGCGTAGATATTAAATAGTTATCTCATCTTACGGCAGATGCACTTTTAATGCATCACAGCATATATTGTATACAATATAAGTAAAACAAGCATATGGTTCTATTTTACTTCATCCATCAAATGTTAAGAAATCGCGATAATGGTTTAATAATTCTATCCTTGTTTTGTTATAGTAAATAGACTATATAACATCATCTGTTCATGGTTTGTTATAGTAAATAGACTATATAACATCATCTGTTCATGGTTTGTTATAGTAAATAGACTATATAACATCATCTGTTCATGGTTTGTTATAGTAAATAGACTATATAACATCATCTGTTCATGGTTTGTTATAGTAAATAGACTCTATAACATCATCTGTTCATGGTTTGTTTATAATAAATAGACTATATAAACATCATCTGTTCATGGTTTGTTATAGTAAATAGACTATATAACATCATCTGTTCATGGTTTTGTTATAGTAAATAGACTATATAACATCATCTGTTCATGGTTTGTTATAGTAAATAGACTATATAACATCATCTGTTCATGGTTTGTTATAGTAAATAGACTATATAACACCATCTATTCAAGGTTTGTTTGCTGCCTCCGTTATTATCATTACTAAGCGTATTACGTAGTAATGAAGTCACCAATAGATAATTTGAATAAGATAGGTCATCGTTCTCTTGTCTGTTAATAAAATGAAAATGATCTCCATAGTAATGGATGGGACATTGAAATCATCATAGTTATAAAGCGATACATTTACAAAATGAGATGTTTTCACATTTCACTAAGCATCAACGAACCTTATCAACACATTAAGATCATTATACAATTCAAAAATATATTTCAAAAACTGAAGAAGTAAAACTATTTGAAAATGAATGGAGAAATTGATAAAAATCAATCAAGTAGAAATTGTATATTTTTGAATTATTATATTATACGGTATTAAATTTATCAGATTGTTCCCCGTCTCTTTCCTACCTACACATGTTCAAACTTTCTTCCTATTTTTTTCTTTCTTTCTAACTCTATCACTCTTTTTTTCTTCTAATCCTGACTTTGATTCCTTTCCTAAATATTCAGTGCAATATATTTGATTTTTTAATCATCTTCAAACTCCAAATTTGTGTTTTTTCCTCCTAATCTACTACTACCCACACAATTTAAGCCTCATACTTAGTTGGTATTGTATGTGTGTGGATGTATATACTAGCTATATTAGGATATTTATCAATAAAATTAATGTAATCGTTGTGGCAAGCATTGATATAAAAATACTTATAGGTGAGCGTAAATGATGTATAACATGGAAACAGTAAAGAAATTATGTGGAGGTTAGAATGCGTATATCTGAATGCTTCAGGTATATGCATGTTAAATATAGGTTTTTTCCAGTATGTGTGTAAGTGTTTGAGAGTCTAATGAGCGTATTTGTATATATATATTCTATTCAATGAAAATCCGGTATAAAAATATCACAATAAAAGAAAGATAACTAATCTATGTTACCTTATGAAAATTAAAATACTAAAACATAAGTCACTGTTTCAGAGTGTTTTAGCAGGAGGGGTTGTGAGTGGATGTTTGATGTTTTGGATCAATTTAGGAAGTGCTTTTACTGTGAAGCACAATCCTAGGCTTCAGCCAGTACCCATTGATCAGTGTTGGAATTTCACACTAGGAAATAACACAATATCAGCTAACAATGATGACGTCAGCAGGTGAGATAAGTTAAAACAGTTAATCAAGACATAATTTGTAATGTTAGCCTGTAACACATCATTAACATGCTATCAATTAGAACAACTTACATGCTATGCAATCCTGGCTGCTTACTATGCATGGTGATTTTTTTGCATTCCGGTTGCCGTGGTGACGTGGTCTCTGTACACTGATATTTCTAAAATGTGTCCGGAACTACTGGGTCGTTAATAAAACTTCACAGCAATGTTTGAGGATTACGTGTAGAATTGGGAAATGGGAACCAGGTCACTATACGCAGGTTTTAAATAACTGACAACATATTTACTTTTTGGTCAGTTTTATTCATATTTGGCCAATTGGTGTAAGATATGTATGCCTACAATTTGACAAATCGCATGTTTCAATAACGGTTACCATGGGAGCTTTACATTTGATGTTCTTATTTTGTTTCATTTTTACCAGAAGTAGACCTGAAGGTTTGGACGCTGTGTACTCTCTTTCCTACCTTTGGTTTGACACGTTAGGATTTCTAGGTTTTGTACTGGTCATATGTCTGGTTCGTTTAGTATTGGGTAAGTCCATATGCACATTATCAGGTACATGTACATAATGCGAATTGCTTCATATACTGGTAAGTTTAGGTTGGTTTAGTTGTACGTCCTATTAACAGCCAAGGACATGAAAAAAGGAAATTATGTGTCGCATTCCCTATCGGTACCTTTAGGCAGAGTGACGCTATGATTACTATCCTTTTAGATCGTAATTAAGGCCGTGGATATATATTATAGATATAAATGACATCTCTATTGTAATTTTAGATAACATTGTCGCTGTAATATAAAGTGTCATAAATAAGGCCTTTTTGGCATCGGATATTTATTTACACAATCAACAGTTCAATTGTCTGTGATTCCCTTTTCCAGTCATGATAATTTAACCCCTTCAACTCCCAAGAATTTTTAGCAGAGTTCTCGAAAATCTGACATTTTCTTGCAAAGTGATTTTTCACCCTTTTGCAGCTAATATTTTTGGTAATCAACCCTTATATATTTTAGAAACTTCAGATCACAACCTTTTTCAAATTTTTGTAAGAAAAATGCGGTTATCACATTAATTACGGTTACCATGAGCAACCGAAATTTTGGACTTTTACAAAAAAGTTAAAGTTTCTTAAATTATAATTCTTAAAGACAATGAAAGTTATTTAGATGTCAATTTATCAACCTAAACAATCAAGTCATATTAATGTCTGAAAGGGTTAAAAGTTTTATCGAATGCCAAAATTTCAATTCCAATTTTGAAATATTACCATGGTTACCAAACAATTAAAAACCTATGATTTTTGAAAATGCTTAAATTAGTGTTTCACCTGTTTGCTTCATCTAGAGAAAGTTTGTTTCTTTATTTACAGACTGACTGATCTTTTACCTTTCGTTTTTACTTCAAAAAGAAACCGTGGTCAGAATTGGTATCAAATCCATTAATTCTTTTGCGTAACAAATTGTTTCCTGGCAACCAAAAATATAAACTAGGCAAAAATTGCGATTATACATGATAATAACCATTTTCACGGGCTTCAGTTGACTAAAATATCGAAAAAATGTAATGTGTTGCAAACTCGTTTGTTTGAACTTGTTACTGTTTTATAATATTTAATATTTATATTCATATCAGATCATTTCAATTTTTTGGAACGCAAAAACCAACCTCATAACATGTATGTCATTGTAGCAAGTGGCTTACACATAAATTATCACGGATGTTAGATTATATATCTAAATATTATATTTGTAACACAATAAAAAAGTGCAATGGCGGTACTCTCATTATGTATACTGCAGTAATTTGTAATTACCAACATTGTATAATGCCAGTTGCTTTAGTTTATCCACGACAAAAGGATCAATCATCCAACAAGATAATCAAATGAATACAGAGTAAAAGACTAGCAAGACGAGCTTTTGTTTTTTGTCTTGACAAAAAAATTGTGATATCTACTTCACCATGTAACTCATAATAATTTGCTGTTATTTTTTAAGAGAAAAACGCATATACATATTCTACATTGATAGAATTACAAACCATCCCTAATAATCATTTATTATTGTGTGTTCTTGTCCAGTTCTAATATTGTCTTGGTGACCAACAAGACAACCTTACATATATATATATTATGGTAGGATAGAGCCCTCACTTTTTTCCCAGATATACATCTATATACATTGCAAAAAAAATGCATCGTACATATATGTGTATATGTGATGTATACCCTTGTCCTATTGTAGTACCATGTAATGTATGCTAAAACTGTTTATATTGTTAGGCTTTTCTTTTAATATTTTTTTGTCTATCTTATTTTGCAAAAATTAATATAAAAGAAAGGCTAATTAATATAGGCAGGTTTAGCGGACTACATATATGCACCATACTTGGTGTTTTAGATCTTGCACATATTGCATACATTGGTACATACATGTATATGTGTAGTCTTGACCATAGGTTTAGATACACTGTTGCGGGTCTATATATATATATGTGTTATCTCTTGCCATATTGGTAAACAAGTGCAATGTTACAAACATGCATATGTATATGAGTAAAATTATGTTCGTTGACCATAGTGTTCGATAATGTACACGTCGTGTCCTATACATGTGTATGTTACGGATGTACTTTACCATATTATATTGTAGGATGACTGCAATGACTACACATGTATAAGTCTATGTCTCGTGACCATAATGTAGATACACTGCTGTGTTCTACAGATATTGTGTTATGTTTGACCCATATTGTAGAGACCACTGCAGTGTCAACAGATTATGTGTGTTATGTACTGACCATATTGTAGGTACTCTCTGCTACGTGTCTACTTATATGTGTGTTATGTACTGACCCTATTGTAGACTACTCTGTGTGTCTATACATGT